>NC_142040.1:26484400-26829400 GCF_982192425.1 Myodes glareolus | reverse complement strand
GGCGTGTTGGGAAGAGGGCGTGTTCCAGAGGGAGTGGCGTGGGAGAAGAGAGAGGAATGGAAGGTGGGTGTGGTCAGGCTTCGTTATATACATGTAAGACATAGTTCTGAAAATACAGTTTTGAAGTTGGAAGGAAAAGGCAGTGCCTAGAGAACAGCACTGCGAGGTCACTGGGGGTGTGTCAGGAGGAATGAAGGTGGTTGTAAGAACGTTGTAGAAGCCTCGTCAGGCCCCACCATCTGCCCTCTGGTTTCCACTCTGAGGTGCGATCCTTGCTTTCACCTCTGCGTATTCATTGCCACCTGCCATGGTGTGGCTCAGGGGAGAGCGTCTTCCCTGGCTGAGCTCGGGGCAGCCCCAGGCCCTGAACCTTCAGAACTGTGAGTTGACGACCTTCTTCCCTTCCGTTCTGACAGAGAAAATGCAAACACTCCACAAGCAGACGTTACGAAAGAGGGGGCGAAACAGTACAGCTAGTTTTCAGTGTGGAAGAGGAGACGCTGCCTCTCCTGGGGACCTGGGCTGTAAAGGTGTTCCTTCCTGTTGGTGTAATAATTTCTAGTTTAAAAACTACTAGGTTTTTATTTTAATGTATGCATGTCAATCAATATAATATAATATGGTGTATTTCCATGACTAATTGCTATGCATTTATTCAATATGTGGCTTTAGATCAATTATTTCTAGTGTTAAGCAAAATTATTTAGTAACTAGCAAAGGAAAGATCCAGTTTTGGGGAAAATACATTTTGAAACTAACACATCACTGACTAACATTGGTCGGTGACTTCTCAGTTACTCTCATTTTTTTAAACCTTTTCTCCGTGTCTCAAACTGTCCTGGTGAGTACTGACGATTGGAGGAAAGCGAGCCTTGCTTTTCCGTGTGCTGGGTGTGCCAGGCTGATGGCGCCCAGTTTTGAAGGTTGTTAATGGGTGCAGTGCAGATGGGTAGGCTTCTCTGAGACTTCAGCCAGCTTCCACTCCACCTGGCGCAGGGTGTGTGCTGCAGTTAACCAACAGATGAAAGGTGCTGCCTTCCTCCAGCCAGACTTAGGGTACAGTGTGATCGTCATGGCCCTTGATCCTAGGGGAAAGAGGAAAGAGGGTGGAGGGAATGCATGTTTGCCCTTGTACGTCCTGTGTGCTGCTTTTTCACTTCATGTTCACGGTCACACAATGTGGGACTCTAGACGACTGCTCCCATTTAACAGATGAGGACGCTAAAAGCAGAGTTTGCAGCTAGGAGTCACATAGCTAGCGTTTGCCAGGGTTTACATTTCAGCCAGGCACCAAGTGTGGTGTGTGTGTGTGTGTGTGTGTGTGTGTGTGTATGTGTGTGTGTGTGTGTGTGTGTATGTATGTGTGTGTGTGTGTATGTATGTGTGTGTGTGTGTATGTGTGTGTATGTGTGTGTGTATGTGTGTGTGTGTATGTGTGTGTGTGTGTACGTGTGTGTGTGTGTGTATGAGTGTGTGTATGTGTGTGTGTATGTGTGTGTGTGTGTACGTGTGTGTGTGTGTGTGTGTGTGTGTGTGTGTGTGTTCAGAGGTCAGAGCATAACTGTGAAGTTGTTTCTTGTTCTTTTTGTGGAATTGAGGAATCAAACTCACAGGCTTGTGTGGCAGGTGCCTCTGCTCTGTGAGGCACCTCACTGGCCCCAGCTACAGCAATGCCATTAGCTATAGAAAAATACATTTTTGCTAGTGAACATGCATACAGAGCACTTAAAAAACAAACAAAAAGCATATCTGAGCTAATAAATTGGGAAATAATATTAAAAACTGGTGTCTGTCAGTGCAGGCTCATCTCAACGTTGAAAGCCAGCTAGCTCAGTCTTGTCTGTTCTTTTATTCAGATTTTAATCCATGTCCGGTCAAATATGTTGGAAAACCTGATAAAGATCTTACAGGACACTGTTGACAGAAGTGTATCGATGTTTGTGAAAAGACACGCGTTCTCAGAGGAAGTGGTAAGTGTGCCAGCGCTGCAGATGGCACTAAGTGTAAGGGCACCCTAAGCTCACCTGGCATCATAGCCCTGAGACCGCCGTTCAGACACAGTAGTCTCTCCGGCGGTCTCAGGGCTCACATGCTCAGTGCAAAGACTACTTCCTCCTGGCGTACTGTACTGTGGCTTCGGGTTCCCAGGGAGCCGTCTCCTTTGTTGCGCCTTCCCCTGTACTATTCTGTAGGTAATTTCCTTTTTTCTCTCAAGTTTCCCATAGCACGAATAATAAAAACCCAGAGACAGATATTGGGGTTCAACCTGAAGATCAGAAAAGCAAAGCAGCCAACCACTAGAGAGAACTTTTACTTCTAGCAAGTCTTCAGACCCACAGGGCGAGATCCAGTCTCCACAAATCCTCTACACTCCACTGAGTTCCTGTCTCTTTCCCTTTATATTTCTGTCTCCACCCAGCCATATCGCTCCTGACTCAACCTCCCTAGTGATGGGATTAAAGGCATGTGATCCCAACTGCTGGGATCACCTTTGTGTGAGCTCTGTTTTTCTTTTAGACAGATGCAGTCTTGTGTAGCTCAGGGTGGTCCTGAACTCACAAAGATCGTCTGCCTCTGTTTCCCAACTCCTGGGATTAAAGGTGTGTGCCACCACTCCCTGGCCTGTATGACTGACTAGTGTGGCTGCTTTGTCCTCTGATCTTCAGGCAAGCTTTATTTATTAAAACACAGATAATATACCACTGTAGCATCCAGTACCTTCTCCTTGCTCCTCTCTCTGAGCTAACGCTGGCTTCCTGTTTGGGGGAGGAGGAGAATGGCTCGTACCCTGTCAGCTGCTGGCTGTGGTTGTGTGGTTGTGTGGTTGTGTGGTTGTGTGCCCATGGCGACTGCTGTGCTGCTCTCCAGCATCTCCACTGCTACTGGACATTGTCACACTTAAGTCTCGTCAGAATGTCCTTCCTTGTGGATCAGTCCTATCAGCGCTATTGTCTATACCATCTGTCATCTAAAGAAAGCAATTACCCTACAAATGAAAAGGGCTGGGCTTAGCGAGGAAAACTGGACCTTACAGATGCCAGTTCCTCCAAAGTTAACGTGATAAGGGAATGACGTCAGGAGGTATACCACTATACTTTTTCTGTGGCTTGGCTTAAAACACTTAAGAAAAATAGCTTCTTTAAAGGAAGGAATGACTTCAAGATACAGCTTAGTGGTTCTCTTCCCCAGCCCTCAGAGGCTGCCTTACTTATCTCCCACAAGGTCCTGACTCACTGATCCAGCTAGGTGGGGACCAGTGAGTGCCAGACCTCTGCCTCTACCTCCCCAACTTCCAGATGAAAAACACGCCTTCTTTGATCATTTTGGCTTTTTACATGGGTTCTGGAGATCAAATTTTAGGTTCTTATTTTTGCAAAACAGATATGTACTTGACAAAGCTGTCTCCCCAAGCCTTTACATAAAGTCTTCACGTTTATCTGTTTTTTATATTTCTTTATTTTGTGTTAATATATGGTGTGTGTACATGTGTGTGCGTGTGCACATGTTCATGTATATGTATGTGTGTGAACACAGATGTGCCATAGTACCTGTGGAAGTCAGAAGACTTTTTCAAAAGATGGTTCTCGCCTTCCACCATGTAATTTTAAGTTCAGGTTCTCAGGCTTGGTGGCAAGCACCCTGGCCTGTTAAGTCATCTTGCCTGTCTTAAAAATGTGTTTTTGTGTGACAGAAACACTATATCAAATAAAAAGGTGAATAATCTTGAAGGAAATACTTTGAAGTTTTTACTCATATAACAAAGAGCTGACCAATTCTAATGTGGAGAGTTCTTTTTGAAAATTACGAGAAAAGAACCAAAAGCCAATGCTGAACAAAGATGGGGTTCACTTAGGACTTGGAATGCTTTTAACCCTCGGGAAGACTCTCAGCTCTAACAGTGAATTCCCCAGAACCCCCATCCTGAAGTGAGATACATGGCTAGATACAGTCATATATTTACATCTAAATTAACGTAGAAAACCAAAACAGCTATGAAAAAGTGGCTAAAGAGTAAAAGTAGGATTTCCCTGAGTGTGTTTTGTTTATTTGGCTTTGCAAAAATAGTAAAAGCTTCCCAAACATTAAAATCGAATTGAATATAAATGAAGAGGAAACAACAATTCCTAAACACTGAAAACAGAATGAAAGAGGTGAGCTGTGCCTCACTGAGGACGTGAGCACGCAGCAGAAGTGACCGCTGCCCGCTTGAAATGTTTTCAAAGCTTTCTTTATTATTTAATGTACCTCTGTGTGCCTCTGAGTTTCTCTGTGTCATGTGTGTCCAGGTGCCTGCAGAGACATCTGGTCTCCTGGTAAAGGAGTTAGAGGAGATTTTAAGCTACCCAGTTTGGTGCTAGAAACTAAAGCTAGCTCCTCTTCAAGAGCAGTAAGCACCCTTAACCACTGAGCTGTCTGTCCAGCCCAAAATGTCGTCATGTATACCTCCAATAACACGTCCAGTGGTTGGGGAGGGAGTGAAGAGCTAAGGAAAGGTGTTAGCACCAGTCATGCCCACACTGTCATTTGTTCTGACCGAGTGGCCTGTGGGTTGGTCCTCCTTCCTTGTTCCTCTTTCCTGTGCTTTGCCAGTTCTGCTGATGGCTGAGGTGGCAGGATGGGCACCAGGGAGCAGGTCACACTTCCTTCATCATACCGCACCCCAGCTCTGTCTCACCTGTTTCCTTGCTTCTGCTTCTTCCTGATGGCAAAGGAGTTATCAGGAAGCTTACTGGCAGGATTAGCTTCTTCCTACTAGAGGGCCTCACTCTGCCTGGGTTGTGATTTTCCCAGATCGTGTTGGATGGAGTAAGTTTTAAAAGCAGAGGACGTGGAGATATGAACAGATTCTAGAGTGCACAGATGTGCTTGTGTGTGCTGGAGATCATGTGTATACACACATGCACGTTTGTATGTGCATACTTGTGTATGTGATAACAATACTGATGCAACTTCCGTTTCTCTCAGTAGTTAATTTTAATAAATCATTGTGGCCCGTTGTTGCCCATTTATGTCTAAAGCACACAGACAAGCCTCACACTGAAAATTCTGACTTAAGACTCTTTCACTTAGAAAACTCGCCCTGGGCTTCAACCTGGTCCCCCTGATTACCTGAGACTTTCAGGGAATTGCTTGATGAGAAATGAACCTTTTGAGCTAGTTGTTTTGTTCATTTGTTTCTTTGGGTCCCTTGTTGTGTTATCATTGTTGTTTTCCGAGGCAGGGTCCTGCTGTGCACTCAGGCTGGCCTAAAACCCAGGAACCCCTACATCGGCCTCTTAGGAGCTGGCATTTCCACCAAGTGCAGGCATGTGATCCAAGTGTGTGTGTGTGTGAGAGAGAGAGAGAGACAGAGACAGAAACAGACTATATATGGACTCTAATATTACAAAACTATATTTTTGAAGATATTATTTTCTAAATTTTGCATGTCTTGAGTTTTTTGCCTACATGTATGTCTGTTCACCTGTTGTATGGAGTGGCCTTGGAAGCCAGAAGAGAGTGCCAGATCCTCTGAAACTGGGGTTACAGATAGGCTGTGAGCCAGCATGTGGGTGCTGGGAGCCAAAACTGGGTCCTCTGGAAAGAAGCCAGTGCTTGTTACTGCTGAGCCATCTTTTCAAACTCTATATTTTGAAAATACTGTACTTAATGTTTATATCAATAGTTATTAAAAGTGTGTTGAGTCTGTCAACTATGGTAGATGGAATACCACAGAGGAGTATAGGAAAGAGCTTCCAGTTTCCTGCAGTAATGTTAGTGAACGTGCTCCAGTATTAGCTGTTTTCTCATTGGCTTTTGAAAACTGAGGTAACAGAGCAATATGATGTAATTTCTTACCTGCATCCCGTGGCTGTTGGGATGCTGATGAAGGTTTCTGCAGTGATGAACCCACCGTGGCCTATACAGCTGGGTGAATGTCCCTCCAGTCTGTTATGCTGTGCTTCTCTGGGAAGGCTGTACTGTAGACAGAAGTTTCTGTCCCATCTGGTCCTGCAGCTGTTCAGTCCCAATGAAATACACAGAGGCTTATATTAATTCTAAACTGTTTAGCCTATTAGCTCAGGCTTATTGTTAACTAGCTCTTACAACTTAAATTAACCGATAATTCTTATTTATGTTTAGTTGCATGGCTTGGTACCTTTTCTCAGTGCAGCATTTTCATCTTGCTTCTTCTGTGTCTAGGTGACAACTGCAGCCCAGCCCTTCCTCTTCCCAGAATTCTCTTAGTCTGGTGGCCCCACTTATATTTCCTGCTTGGCTACTGGCCAATCAACATTTTATTAAACCAATACTAGTGACAAATCTTTGCAGTGTGCAAGAGCATTTTCCCATACCCAACATGAACGTGACGATCATCCACTGTGAACTCGAGTGCTAAGGAAACCGTTCTCACAGAACATGAAACTGATTATCTACAGTTCAGTCAGGAGCCCATGTTTGGAAGGATTTATTTAGAAGATGTCCAAAGGATGTTAGGAAGCTTGATCCTACTTAACTTGCATTGGAATGCTAGGCTGAGTCCTCAGTTGGAATTGAACTAAGTAAAAGTTAGGCTTTGTGCAGATCCTGATCCTGAGCTGACCCACTTTTGTAGGGTTAGTACCGTGGACTTGTGACTGCTGTGTCTACTTCTGGTCTTCTACTCTGTCTCAGACCTCTCTGGCCAGTGGTCTCCTTGGCATGCCTACCTTGATGTCCACCCCCAGAAGAGATTCTGGGTTTCCCCTCCCGTTCTGGACCTCCCTGTCCCCCTAGCTCAGTAAATGGCAGTACCCATCACCGTGTTCCTAAGACCCCAGTTAGGAAAGCGACGTTGGCCTCCTCTCCTTCGGCTCGAGTCCCTTGCCAACCCCCACAGTGCACCTCACCTACCCTCACCTCTCCTTCTTTCCTGTGTTTCCCAGTCACCACCACCTTTTCCTCCTCTGGGCTGTGATGGGGTTCCCCCCTCCATTTCTCAAGTCTCGGTCAGATCATAGCCCTTGCCATCCCCTGGCTTTTAGGGTAAATTCCGAGCATCTTTCCTAGGACTCTATGTAAAGTCTGTACTCTCTGACCCCTGCTCTCACCCTTACTTTGTTGATTCCGCTGGTATTCGACCTCTCCCAGTTGCGTTTTGCTATAAGGCATATGCTGTTTGACTTCCTTTTAAGGTTCTGAACTCTGTGGCTTCCAGAGACTCTTAACAGTCACCCAGGCCTGTGTGCCCTGGTGTTCATCTTTGTGTGTACGCAGGACATTTCTGCATGCCTGTTTCTGCTTCTTAGAGGATAGGAAGATGTCATTGTGATGTAATGACTACTCTTCTTCCAGCTGGCCAAGGTGAGGGACAAACTGAAGGACAACCCCACACTCGCGGCCAGATTTGATGAGGTCTATGGGAAGCTGCACGTTAACGGCCTAGTCACCATTTACACACTGGATGCTCTGCTCTGTCATGTTCCCCGGGACAAGAAATCCAACACATTGTTGTTAAAGAAGAGGACAGTCAGCCGACGGACCTTACAACCTCTCAGCCAGTCCCTGCTGACTGAATAACTGTGTTTTCAGCCTCCCAGGTCTGGAGGAGCTGCCGTGGATGAATCATTGACTTCTCCAGGGTGCCAGGCATCTCACTTCAGTGCACTGTGCTAGCACCTGGTCTCCCTATGTCCAAGTCCCCTGGGTGGTGACTTGCCAATCAAAGAGATGTGAAGAGCTAGCTCAAGCAAGGGAAGCACCGTTGCCACAGAAAGGCAGCTTCCCCTATGTCAGCCACACCAGAGTAAGGGCCACAGCCACAAATGCAGCTCAACATCAGAGCGACACTCAGAAAGTACCTGCAGAAGGAATTTCCCATGGTCTCGTCAACCTTGAGTGACCTTTCACAGGAGAGATGCCTTGCAAGCGATGTCCTCGCTGAATTCGAGAGATCTGAAACCCTCTACCATGTGGGGAAACGGGCAAGGCCTTCTCTCATTTCTGCCATCATTTTCCCATCTACAGAGTAATATTGCCCGTGTGTGCTTGGATGATCTGACATTTTCAATCAGGGTTCGGTAGAGTTAATCTTTCTCCCAAACAAGAAATAAAAGGAACCTGCGCAGACTTGAGCTTGTGTTTTTCTTTCCTCAGCATGTAAACAAAACCAGAATTTAGCTTTCAGAATTGGTAAGTATGCTGAATTTAAATAATTATTGCCTTTGTTGTTGGCAAATCCTGATTTAAAAAGCCATGGGATGCGTAGTTTTCTGTGCGAGTGTTCTATTTAATATCATAAAGACTTGATCCTGCATGTCACTGTGCTTGCTCTGCGCCTTCTCTTTGTGCACACTATTTTTGTTATTTGATTATTGCCATTATTATAAAACTTTCTTGGCAGCGGGCCGTTTCTGTGGCAATTTGAAATGCAGCATTGGATGAATTGTGCATGTGTGATCTTTTCCAAAAGGTAGCCAGGAGCCATCTCCCTCAATCTTGTTTCTGAAGGTCCAACCAGGTGTTGAGCCCAGCAGCAGAGACCAAGTGGGCTTCAGACTTGTCCTGGAGGCCATTTCCAGAATAAAGTCTGTTCACTTCGTTGTTGTTCTCAGGCAAGAATTGTCTGTAGAATCAGACATTTTAGAGTCAGAGAAACTTCCCGTATCTCCTAACTCCCTCGTCTTTCAGGTTAAGGAAATGGCTTGTCCAACTGGCAGAACTAATTTGGGTGGGGCACTAGATTCCTGGTCCCACAGGGTCATATTATTATCTCTTCTGACTGAAGCAGTTCCTCCTAAGATCTTTGCAGACTATTAAGGACTCCGTGACTTATCGCGTGGCCGCAGGCTGTCAGTTGGCTCATTTGGTAAGTCGGGCTAATGCCAGCACACTGGGTTAGAGTAAGTGTGAACTCACCGAGAACATGAAGCAGGCAGGCTGTGCCTGGCACAGTAAGTACTGTACTGCATCATCCATTACCACCTTAGTGGGGGCAGAGTGTCCCCACCTTCTGAGGAATTGCGTGAACTGTGCGCAGGAGCCCACCTCACAGATGGCAAACGGATTTTGCCTGTCTTGTATGAAGTATTAGACATCCTCATTTAAAAACAAAACCCAAAAGTTTCCGTCTTCACAGAAGATAATGGAGCCAGGTGTTGTGAACATCTTTAATCCCAACACCCGGGGCAGGCAGGCGTGGATCTCTCTGAGTTCAAGGCCAGCCTGGCCTACTAACATGAGTTTCTGAGTTTCAGGCAACCAGAGCTGTTGCACAGAGAAACCCCCGTCTTAAACAAGAAAAGAAAACAATGTCTTACTGGCATCTGTGGGTGTGGTGTTTTGTCAACAACAACAACAAAGCTTAGCAGTTTCTCTGCCTTCAGAGCCTTGAGAATAGACCTTGCCTCCTGTCCCCCAACTTAACCTTGTGTCTTTTCTTGCTGAGCATCTAAATGGCTGTAATGTCTTAAATAAATGTGGTGACGATTGCTAGGTCACAACCACTCATTAACAAAACAAGAAGGAAGAAACCCAAACAGCTTTGTGGACAATAGATAGCAACCTTCCCTAATCCCTTCTCCCCTGAGAGAGGGGCAGCTGGTGCTCCGGTGAGACCCATTTAACGTCTTAGTGCCGAGGTAACTAATGCACAGTGCTGTAGTTGGACACTTCCTTAAAATGTGTTAGTTAGAAATTTAAAATTTAAAAATATAAAAGGCAGGATTGTTCCTTTGAGCTATAGCAGTGGTTTTCAACCTGTGGGTCACTACCCCTATGGTGATCCAACAACCCTTTCACAGGAACCACAGAGATTTTGTAAATCAGATATTTACACTGTGATTCATAACAGTAGCAAAATTAGTTCTGAAGTGGCAATGAAAATAATTTTATGGTTGGGTCACCACCACATAGGAACTGTACTAAAAAAGGGTTAAGGCATCAGGAGGGTTGAGAACCCACTGCTCTTTAGGTACGTGGGTGACAGGGAATTCAACAGAAGCTCGACCACTTATGCCAGCGTTAATTAAAAGAAAGAAGTGGCCACTATATAGCAGGGGTTACTGTTTGTCAGGTTCCTGCGGAACCGGGTAGGTATCTCATTGAATCCTCAGGGGAACCCTCTGAGGTAGTTATGACCCCACTACTTGGGAGAAGCTCAAGTTCACAGATTTGATACCAGCAAGTGGAAGGCAATGGCATCTCAAAGCAGGCAGGTGGGAAACATGGTTTTATTTACACGTCTCTACTGCCTGCACGTGTGTGCATGTTTGCGTGTGCACATGCTTGAGTGTGTATGGGGCTGACTTTTATTCATGCTTTGTTCTTTTCCAACCTACAGCAGAAGAACTTAGCAGAGACAGCAGAGGGCGCCCCAAGTCTCTTGTTTTGCTTTTTGTGGGGTACCAGTTTTCAAAAATGTCTTCCATTTCTGGAAGACAGAACAGAGATTGATACTACAGGCTACACAGGTAAGGTATCCATGTACCTTAGGAGGTGCAGAATGTTGTTTTCATTTAGGTTAAGAGTTGTCTAATGTGGAGAGGGCGTTTGTAGAGAAGCCTTTGGGGTTGGTGCTTCACAGTAAACACGGGAGTGCAAGCGTGTGAGAGCCTTCATACACACTTGTATGTATGAAAAACACTAGGTGGCTCACTGGAACACTCACTCCTGGAATATTCCATATTTAGGGGAGGAAAATCACGGTATCCTGGAGAATTTAGCTCTGCCCAATTCAAAGAATTATTCAGAGGTCACATTTGTATTCCATGAATCCAACTCATTTACTGAGTCTTCATAGAATATTGATTATAATGAGATTGGGATTCAAGTGAAAGACCAGAACGCCAGGGAGGAGCAGAAGGACAAAGGCTGTTGATCAAGAGGACTTACTGAGAAATCAGTGAGCCATTCTCAAAATCCTCCAACGCACCAGAAGGAGGCTCTAAGGCTGAACAAGGAGACCGATTCAGCTAATCTCCAAAGGAGCAGTCTTAAGACTGTAAACCTCTCAGGGAGAAAGCTACGCTGAGCATTTTCTGCACACACTGTCAACACCGGCACTCAGACCAGGAGAGAAGGCCTCGCCATTTCCTTGAGCCTAGCCCGGGAAGGCTCTGCCGTTTTCCCATGGGCCTGAGGCTTTGGTTCTTGACAGGGCTGTGCTCATGCCAACAGTACACATTCACTCAGGACTTAACTCTCTCGAGGCTTACTCTGTTGCTCGCAGTCTCACGTGTTCGATAGCTACCTACCCCAACTCCTATAGAGTTCTGAAGTTAAAGCCAGAATTATTTCTCTTTGAGTATGATGTTAAGCAGGCTTTACGTAGGCTTTTGTATTTAAGGCTTGAGGTAGAGAGAGAGCATAAAGTCCCCTGCGCTGTGCAGAGAGAAGGTGACTTTTTGGGCCCATGGCCTCTTGTCACGATCCGTAGCACGAAGCTTACTTCTACAAGATCTGTGTTCTTGGGGTGTGGGGTAAAAGGGGATCTCCCTTTATAACTCTGTCTGAACTCAAGGTCCTCCTGCCTTAGCCTGCCCAGTGCCAGGATTGCAGGTGTATGCCACTCTACTTGCCCAGGGTCTTCCTTGACAAAGGGACAGATTAGAATCCGTATCCTCATTGAGTGAGTAGCAGCTCTGGGCTTCCACACCCCAACATGACCTTAATCTTGTTGTGACCATTTGACCCTGAGCTGGTAGCAGGACTTTGAAGGCTGCAGAGCCTGTAGGAGATGTGGCTGTCTGGCAAACATAGGTCATTAAGCCAGACTTGAGGGTTAACCTGTCCCTGGTTCCTACCTGCTTTCTCTACTTCCTGTCCCACTGCCAGGGGAAGATGAGAGCTGCCTTTGCCCCGCTGTGCCTTCCCTACTGGGATGGACTGAAATCTCTTTGAAACCATGATAAATCATTTCTGCCAGACATTTTGCCAAAGGAACAAGAAGAGAAACAGTTCTAGTCCTGTGGGTCCCACAGCCTTTGCCTCCTGCTCGGAACTGAATAGCGAGCTCAGTGAACTGTAGGTGTAGCCCAATGATATAAAACTGTTATCCATATAGAGTATGCAGATTTGCATTTATTTGTCTGTTTTATTTATTTTTAAGGCAGGGTCTTACTTTGTAGCCCGTACTGGCTTGCAACTCACTATGCAGCCCATGCAGTCCGTTCTCTAACTCATGATCCTCCTGCCTCAGGTTTTAAACAGTTTTTTTTTCCTCTCCAAGCATTTCATTGTCCGAGTAAGGAGCTGGTCTTCGAATTACCAGTTATCTAATTTCACTGATATGCTCTTGTGTGGGATCTTCATAGAGGGGTGGAGGGTGGGATCCAAAGGGGCCAGCACACTGCCAGCCTCACAGTGCCAGTTTCTCCCATGGTGATGGCTCTAAGTCAGCAGGTGAAATGAGCTCCTATGTCTTTAAGCTGCAGGGTTGGTGACAAGCCAGTCTAAAGAATAAAGAAGATCAGGTGAAACTTGCTACATGTCAATAGATTTCTTTGGATTCCTTTGTCCTTGAATTCTACTTCCTCTTTTCCCTTTTTCTGTTCTATTTTCTGTCTTCCCATCATTTTGTAAATGTTTCCGTCTTTAAGGGGGGAAAAAAAAGAACAATGTTAGGTCCCCTTTTGGGGTGTTTTGTGACAGGGCCTGGCTTCCTATGCTCTCATCCTCTCCTGACTCAGAGGAGAGGCCGCTTTACTGGAAATTTGTTTGCTTTAGTCCTGTGTTTCCCCTAGCCTAACTTTATTAGAAAGAAGAAGGGAACAGGTCAAGATGAGAAAAGCGACATCCTGGAAAGCCGCCTTCCGCTCCAGCTGCCTGTGGACAGTAGCAGGGCCTTGTGGAGCTGCACATTTATCCTCAGCACTGTCTCACAGGCCAGCATCTTGTGCACCGTGTGACCTGAATTATGCCTCTCAGAGGAAGGCATAGGCAAGAAAAGCTAACCCCTATTTTTATTGCAACCTGAGCTACATTTCTGTTTTCCCAGTTTGTTCAACAAAGAATATTTAACAGTCTTTTACCTGGAAACCACACCAAGAACAGATTAAAAAAAAAAAAAAGCAGTGAAATATGTCTGTTGGTTCTCCATCCTCATGCCGGATGTTCAGATCCAGATCCCTCAAAACAACCCCCGACCTTGATTCAGCGCCCAGCTCTGGGCTGTGCCCCATCTTATAGCTTCAGAAGTGCTCCTTACATCCACACTCATACTATCTGGTTGCTTTTGCCCTTATTCATATTTCACCTAATTAGTATTTAGTGGTGAGGAATTTCCATTTTTAAATTGATTCAACTTGCTCTCAAAATGGAAAAATGGATAGAGGATACTCAGTCACACTATGGCGGGAAGTGGAGAATGTTTGCTCCTGAGATTAGGGCAAACTGCAGAGCTAATGAAGACTATAGATAATGGGAAGAAATGAAGTCCATACTTACTATGACTCGGTGGGTCCCACTTCCGGAAAAGCAGTTATCACCATCTCCCACAGCACACTGAGACAGTGTGGGTGTTGTGGAATGCTGTCCTCTGGTCACGTCTGTCACTGTCTCAAAACTAGAGCCCTATGATCACCTTCCAGATCAGGCCCACTAACATTCCTGATGGAAGGAGCGGACTCGCTGTGTGTCTCCAAGAGGCCCATGAGTGCCACAGAGGACTGTTGAAGAGGGCCCCACCACTCCCTGAGTACCTGGTGGTGACTGGGGAGGGGACTTTTCTTTGTTGGAGTTCAACTGTAAGCTGCCCATGTTCCTGTAGGTATCTCCTTGCCCTTGCTCATGCAACAACCAACTTATTGGATCAGCAAGCTAGCCTTGGGGTAATCATTTCCTAAGTCTGTTGATGGTGCCCTTTCTGGGGTGAAAAGATATTTGCTCATGTCTCCCAAGGGAACAAAGCACAGCACATGGGACCACCCTTGTCTAGAGTGGTTTTGAAAACATTCTCACCACCAAACATGGGGATTTCATGATAGCAATAACAATCCCTTCCATTCTTTCCCCTTTGTTATACTGCACATCTAAAACAATAAAAGACTTCAACAACTAATGGAAAGAGAGCTCGTTCCTTGGTTGATTCCCATCAGTGCCAGCAGCTACCATGGCAGTGGCCACAGCAGAATAGTGACATGCAGGGCAGGCCTCTTTCCTACCCACACTCTTACTAACCTTAGTGGCTGGGAGCTGGAGAAACCTAACCTGCCTGCAAGCGTGTGGCAGCGTTTTCCTGGTAACCAGCAGTTTCGCAAAGAATAAAAATGAAAACCACCATGACCACCGTGAGGTTCCTTTTCATGAGTTTCTATACGTGGGAGAGATACCTCTGTTCCTAAAGACTGAAAGTCTCAGGAATGGGCTGACAGCTCTTCTCAGGGCCCAGGGCGAGGGACACCCCTAAGATGTAATCCCTTTCCATCTTTCCTCAGCTACTAATTTGGAACCCCTGAAGTCTCTTTATAGTACAATAGTTTGTAAGTCGTGATTGCAAAGCCCCAGAGGGTGCCAGGAATACCATTCGGTTTAACCTTGGCAGCCCTGAAGACCACAGACCACGGTGCACAGCTGTATAGTGTGTTTCCCATCCAAGGGCATTTGTCAGAGCAGAGGAGGGGAGGCTGAGAGCCACGGCCCCACCTAAAACATGATGCAGCTTTCTTAGTCACCCAATCCACTGTGTAGACCACAGGGGTTGTGAACTGCCACCTTCTCAAATGAACTCTCTCATTTGAGGGAGAATGTCTAGGGTTTCTAGTGCTGCGATAAAACACCATGACCAAAAGCAACTTGGAAAGACAGGGTTTGTTTCAATTTACAATTCTCAGGTCACACTCCATCACTGAGGGAAGTCGAGGCAGGACCCTGGAGGCAGGAACTGAAGCAGAGGCCATGGAGGAGCACTACTTACTGATTTGCTCAGCCTGCTTTCTTTACCATTCAAGACTACCTGACCAGGAATGGCACTATCCACATCAATCATTAATTTAAAAAATTCCCTACTGATTTGCCTATGGAATAAACTTATGCAAAAATTTTCTCAATTAAGAGTCCTTTGCCCACACTTTTAAGCCCAGCACTCGGGAGGCAGAAGCAAGTGGATCTTTGTAAGTTCGAGGCCAGCCTGGTCTACAGAGTAAGTTCAGGACAGGCTCCAAAGCTACAGAGAAACCTTATCTCAAAAAGAAAAAAGAATTCCCTTTTTCCAGATATGCCTAGGTTTGTGCCAAGTTGGCAAACATCAACCATCACAGAGAATGTTTGGAACATGCTGTTCACTCTTGCAAAACCTCCAAAGACTTCCATTGTACTGAGCAGTGACTCCAAAGACCATATCGTAGGCGGCTGGCCTCTCTGATCTTGACAACTTCTTTCAACCACACAGGCACCTTCTGCCAGGTCCTGTACGACCCGGCACATGCACGCCCAGGCCGCTGCCCTTGCTTTCCTCTCTGAGAGGCCTTCCCGTGTCAACCGCTCTCCATCGCCCTCCACTCTTTGTTGCTTTTGTCTCCCTTAATCAAATCATACTTGTTTCTCAAATTTTCTCTCTGGTTATTTCATAGCCATTCCTAGAAAAAGAGTTTGGCCTATTGCTGCCTGCATTCCACTTGCCTGTTTGTGTGAGAGAAGTCTTCCTGGCAGCAGCTACTATCTTGTCGTTGGTGCCCCCAGTACAATGGCAGGATTGAGTCATACACTAACTATCCCAGTCCACAAAGCTGTAAGTCTTTGGCATCTGACAGATGAAGTTTGTCCGCTAGACTGGAAGCTCTGTTTGCCTTCTTCCGTCTCGAGCACACAAGTAGTTGTCTGGAATTCAGTAAGTGTTGAATAAATATGTATTAAATGAACAAGCAAATAGATGAACATATAATCCAGCCAAATAGTTCTAGAAAGTACTTTTCTTAATTCAGCAACCACTTATTGAGCATCATCTTATGCTGTTCATTGTACTCTGGACAGAAGACACCACAGTGAGGAGAGACATCAGATTCAAGACAAGGTCAAGAACAATACCACATTACAGGTACAGGTCAGCAACAGTGTGAACCATAAGGAAAGATTCCATCCCAGGCATGCTAAGATGGTGGCCGGGCAGACAGAGAAGGATGGAGAAGCTACAGGTGGAGTGAAATGAGTTGTTTGCCCTGAGCAGGCAGCCACAGTGCTCTGGGGAGCAACAACGAAGAACAACAGGAGCATGGAAGTTGTCAGGAAGGGGGCTTGGGATGACTCACGAGATTTGAGTATCTCTACGTTCATCTTTCTGTCTCTCCCTCGCATATTGTCAGTTTCATTTTAAAAGCAAACAGGTTTTCACAGAAAGGCAGCTTTTTTGTTGTTGTTTTTTTTTTCCCTACCAGGCTCTTTAGTTCCAACACAAGATTGTTTGCGAAGTGTCCTTTGATAGGGTAGCGTATCCTACCATTTGGGTCAGATGAACCTTTGCTGGAAGAGAGCATGTTGTGTGTGGCTCATGTAGAGGCATCCCTGGCCTCTACCCACCGGATGCTAGTAGCATCCCTTAGTCATGGCCAATAGGGTCTCCAGGCTTTGTCATGTATCACTTGGGGGAGCACTATCACCCTGTGCAGAGCGCCATTACTTCAGAGAGCGCCCCCTGAGGGTGGAGGTGCTACTATCACTTGCTGACTAGAGGGGTCTGTGGGGAGCCCAGAAGTGCTCAGCCTCTGCTTTCTTGCACTCCTTTTGTCCTTGACCAAAAACTGCTGTTCCCCACTTCATTCCCACATGATCATCCAATACCACTATGACAAGTAACCAGAGAATCTGAAGAACAAACCTTAGCTACTTCCTCAGTTGGTGACCCCTGCACCATTTCTTCCTAGGCCTCATGGGGTCTGTGTTATACTGAGACGTGCCATCTTAAATATATATTCGAATGGTAGAATATTATTTAGCAATCAAAAAGCTAGCCATTGAGCATGTCTGACTCTCAGAGGCATGACAGCAAGGAAAGGAAGGCAGTCTTAGAAGATGCAGACTCTTTGATTCCATTTCTGGAACTTTCCAGAAAAGACAAGAGCATGCCGAGGTTGGGCTATAAGAGGAGAACATATTATTACGAGGGAGTAGCATGACTGTATTTTGTGGTCAGAACTGTTGGGCACCCTGATTGTGTTGTTGGTTTCATGAATCCATACATGTATAAAATTCAAAATGCACACCAAAAATTAATTTTACTGTATTTTAATTGACAACCCCCCCAAGGAGTCTTAGAAGATGGTGATGGGATTTGATTAATTGAGTGTCTTCTACTAGATACTACACACCCAGAGTTGCAGACCTGGGCCATAACAGGCCCTCAAGGAAAGAGAAGAAGAAAGCTGAGATTCTGGGGCTAAACGAAGAGCGTTAGTTTCCTCGCTTCAATTCCTCTTTCACTTTCCATAGAACAAGGTGATCTTCACTTCTCAATCCAGGGTTACCAAGTTTCACCCCAGAACCATCTTGGCCTCCTTGCCCAGAAAGAGAAATCGTTTCCAGAACTTGGAGATCACTGGAGCAGTTGGGCCAGGGTCCTCTGAGGCGTGCCAAGATCTCAGGATCTCATGTGGTGCTCTTGTAGAGGTGGAGGGGGCTTGTGAGTCTGGTAAGGAGGAGCCTGTGGGAGCCTGAGGTGCCGCCTTCCTGCTCCAGGAAGACCAGAAATGTAATAGAGCATAAGGATGGGGCTTGGCTGCAGGAGCGCAGTATCCTGTGCCATCAGCCTCAGGATCGGTACATCTGGGGATTTGCCTCTCATCCCATCGGCTATCTGCTCTGATGCTAGTGAGAACACTGGAGGGGGGGGGGAGCAATTATCTCTACCTGGTATTTGCATATACTCACCATTTTACAGTAACACTTCCTCCCCGCACCTCCAGTCTCCCCAGTAACTACAGGCTGTGGTTACACACACATGAAAGAAAGCACCATTTACAAGAAAATCACCACTTCTTGGTTTGTGCAATAACTTACGAATTATAGCATTATCGAACCAGAAAAAAAATGCGCCTGGCTTCTCAGAGAACAAACTGAAGGACAGCACCGAGGCTTAAAGTGTCATCCCTCCATAGCTGTCCCGAAAGAGCTACACAAAGCACACGCCATGTCCCAGCGGCGAGCAGTGTGCTTCTTTCTCTTTTCCTGTGTTGTGCAAGCGTTTTCAGTGGCCCAGTTTCAAAGGGGTAGCCGAAGCATCCCTGAACTTCCCGGAGGTAGCCTGGTAGTCGGCATCCTCAGGAGCTGTTGGCGCGGTCCCCGTTTTCTGAGCGTTCGCCGCGAAAATGAGATGGGCAGTGAGGCTCTTCCGTGGGAAGATATGGGAGAGTGGGTAGAGGAGCAAGGGTGAGCAGCAGGGCGATGGCCCTGTGACGACAGTTCGTCTCGGAGGGAAAGCTCTGAATGCAGTAGTCCTTCGCGTGCATTACCATGTTTGATCCTCACAGCCAGCTGCTTCCCGCCTCCCACAACAACAGGCAGGTTTGTTTAACCCTCGTTCCAGAAGCAATAACCATAGTCTGTGTGTGGAGTGGAGTGGAAGGGAACCAGAGCCTTCCGATCACAGAGCCCACACTTGCATTCAGCCACCTGTGGTAAAGTACCACTTGGCCTCACCAAACAGACTGAGAGCTTGGACTCGCGGATGGGAGTTTTCTGCGTGCCTGGCGATTCTGGTGGGACTCTGTACTCCTGCCCTGGCAATCAAGAGAGGAGGGATTTATTTTGTCTCATGGTTTCTAAGAGATCATTTGATAGTTACTTGACCCCATGCATTTGGACAGGGCATGGTTTTCTTCACTACAAAGAAAGAGACAGGAAGACACCAGTGACAAAGGGCCCCACCCCAGTGATCTACTTCTTTCAGCTGGGTCCCATCTTTAGAAATTTCCAGAACTTCTCAAAATAGCTCCAGCATCTGGGGACCAAGCATCCAGCATGAGCTTACGGGGGGCATTTCCCATTTAAGCTACAACGGTAAGATCACATCAAAGAGTACCTACAGTGATTGCAAGAAACTTGCCTCCCCCCCTCCCCCCGCAGAAGATTGTAAGTCTTCCAATTGTGGAAGACAGCTTCCAGAATGGCCAGCAATGACCTTGGCCTCCTGGCATCTGTATCTTTAGGTAGTTCCCTCCTAGCACTAGGTGGGGCTGACCTTGTGACCAGTAGAAGAAATGCTAGAGTGTGGCTTCTGAGACAAGAGCCAAAAAACCTTCTAAGCTTCTGCCTTACTCTCTCTTGGTACCCCATGATATGGGGTGACCAGACATCATGACACTTCAGCAGCCCTATAGAGAATTCCACATGTCAGGGCTACCCCCCCCCCCACAGCCAGCATCATGTCACCATGCTGAGCAGCACATAAGTATACCATGCTGGGGGCCACCCCTCTAGTCCCGGTTGGGTTTGCAAATGATGTAGCCCTGGCTGATACCCTGACTGCTACCTCACAAGCTAGCCCCTCCTGAACTTCTGACCTACAAAACCTGTATGAGGTACATGTTTACTTTGTCTGAACTTACTCATATTTTGAATGAAGGTTGTTTCAAAGCAAGAGTGGGTGTGTTATTCTGAATGACTAGATGGCTCTCAGTGAAAAGACGGACCTTGCCGGTGAAGTTCTGGGTTTTGTCTTAGGTCACAAAAGCTATGGGAAGAGAGAGCCAGTGACCAAATTAGGACCTTCCTAACCTCAAATGTGCAGCAGTAACTAAAGAAGACATTTGTAGTCACATAGCTTCTCTAGTTCCTTACCTGACTCAAGGATGACCAGAAGGCCCGCTCAGTTCTATGTGCCACATTGAACAGAGTTTCTGGGACATCATCAGAAAACACTGAATCATACGTTTTGATGTTGTGTAGCTGTGACAGGCACATAAGTAATTTCTCAACCCAGTAGGGCAGTTCTGATCTCAACAGCTCATTTGGGAGTGCCCCCTGTGCCCCTCACCACAACAGCTGCCAGACTTCCCAGGCTAACCTTGTTTGAGTTTACCATACCAAACCTTTCATGTCCCCAAACTGGTGGAAATGGTGATGTGTTCGATGGCCGATATTTGAGCAGTGATTCAGAGGAAGCCTTGTCTGTGGGGGCTACGTATCCCGTACAGATTTTCAAAGCCTGATTGAAGGCACTGACGCTCTGGGCTCTGAATCCCCACTGGGCTGTGTTTCTGTAGCTAAAACCCAGGCCTCCTTCTTTCCCCCACCGGCCTCTGCTGTCACCTCCTCCCAACCCCTTGGCCCACCTCTGTCTGCTACTGCTTCTGGGGTGTTCTATTCCCCAACAATTGCTTTCATTCTCGACTGCTGTCCCCAGTTATCCTTCTGTTCCTGACATGCCCTATTCCTTTTAGAACTAGAAGGCTTGGACCCTGGCCCAATCCCAAACAATTATAGTTCTTGCGAATAACCTTGAATGGTCTGACCCCTGAGTAACCATAGATTTTTAAGGCCCCTTGACATAGTCACCACCTAGAAATTTACTGGAAATCACATAGGTAGTCCCTGGGGAAAGAGAGATAGCTCTTTGTTGTGAAGAGGGGAAAAAAAACATGAGTGTCTCCGTATGGGTACTATAAACCGTGTCCCTTCTTTACTCCAGTGGGAAAATTTCATGCTCACTGGGGGCTCGTCCTCCTCTGAGAGATTGTCACAGACCTGAACCCCCTCTCCTTGTTCAAGAATCGCTAAGCCCCTGTCACTTAACTTGTTTTCTCCCCAGGGAGTTTAAACACGGATACCCACTAGTTCTCCTATGGCTAGTCTGCCTGGATTCTAAAGTTCTAAGACATGCAAATGCATGCACGAGGCCCCAGCTGCACCTCCCGGGTGTGAACTAGTTACCACTAGGACAATGCAGAGACTTTACTCTGACCAAGTTAGTTCTGTCCTGTGTTACTATGTCCTGCAACTCCTACCGGAGACTCCAAAACCTTATGCCTGCTAAGCCCAGCCATGACAGGGCCAAGAAGAAGACATGGTGACCTTAACCATCAAGCCACTCGGAGCTACCGGATGGGGCAACTAACGGCAGATCTTCATGTGCCCCTGACAGTAAAGCCCCCGACTTGTCAGCTAGGGCTTGTGTTTGCGTCCGCTCGGTCCCTGGACATGTGTCCTTCCTGTGAGTTCACATATGCAGAGTCGTAATAGCCCAGGCTTCGGGCACTGGGGATGCTAAGAATGCTCCTGAGGAAGGACTGGGCAGCCTGTGTTTTTGGAGTCATTAGATGGGGTTGGAAATTTTAATCACTCGCCCCTGCTCCAGACAGTGTCATTGAGCTCCTTAGGAAAGATTCTGCAGTGCTTGCTTCTAGCTCAGTGGCTTACACATTGAGGACAGTCGATTAAGGCTTCTAGTTTGGTCTTAAACTCTTTCATTGGGTGGAAGCTAACTTGTATACAAAAGACTTTTCCTCCCTGAGGTTTTGTCAAAGTTGTAAGTTTGGTTTATTAAAATATGTCACGGAAGAAAGGCTCCAAATTTTACCTAGAACGGAAGGAAAGGACACATGAATCTGTCCGTCACCATTGACTTACTGGCTTTACTGGTACATAATTACTGATTTGTCTTAATTACAAATTAAAATTACATAATTACTGTCAGGGTCTTGGGGTTAAAAACCTTTTTTCTTCTCACTAAGAAAGCTGACTAACTCACCTCCAAACTTCATACTTAGTCTCTTTTGACAGAAATATATACTTCAAACCCAGTTATTGGTGTACCATACCCAAACTATATGAATAGCCTCAGTAGCTACAAAATGCCTGGAAGAAAAAAAAAAACCTGAATTTGCTTCTTTCATTCATCCCTAAACAAATCCACTGCCTACAACTTCTTACAATTCCTTGGTCATCTTACTCTGGAAAGAAAAAGGAGAACTAGAAGGTAAAGTCCTAGGAACTTCTCCTTTGTCTTAATCATCGCTCTTCTCACACGGGGGACAGGAACAGAGAGCGGGGATGGAAATGGTGTGATTGATACAGAGACAGAATCACACTGGTGGTTAAGACTTTCAGGGGAAATTTAGACCACAGGCTCAGCTTCTCAGTACTCGCTACCCTCCAGATAGTTCTGTTTTTAAAAATCAAAAACTCGATTTTGGGGGCGGGAGGGGGCTGGGGAGATGACTCCATAGGTAAATCTCTCGCATGCAGGCCCTAGGAGAACCCGAGTGTGGTCTTCAGATCCTAAGTAAAAAGCCGGGAGTGGTGGCCCTCGCCTGTCATTCCAGCTCTGGGGAGACAGGGACAGGCAGGTGGCTGAGCTCACTGGCCCTCAGCTCAGTCTGCTTGCCAGTGAGAGATTGCCAGAAAAACAAGGTAGATTGTATCCAGAGAAACTGATATCCCTTGCTGACCTTTGACCTCCATGGTCACATATGTACATACGCCAGGGCACACATGCACACACACACACACACACACACACACACACACACACACACACACACACCACATATCCTCCCAAACCTCAATTTTGGAAGTTTCTAGTAGGATTACCAAATTCTTTTGATAAGAAATTATCAAAAAAAAATATTTTGGTGGGGTGGGGAGGGAGGTTGAGTCAGGATTTCTCTGTGTAGCTCTGGCTGTCCTGGAACTCTCTCTGTAGACCAGGCTGGCTTCGAATTCAGAGACCCACCTGCCTCTGCCTCCCGAAAGCCAGGTTTAGAGGTGTGGGCCACCACCGCTAAGTACCAGCATTTCTCTTAAGCAAAAGTGATACCGTCTAGCAGAGTTCTGGTTTTAACCCAGAGAACTGACGATTCCAAGCTGATGAGTGTTACAGAGAAGAGATTTGGAACAGGTTTCGTGCTCAGGAGTGTGAAGACAGTTATGGAACATTCTCTGAGATCACAAGGCCCCCAGAACTGCATGTCAAAATCACCTTTAGCCTTTCCCTAGCCCAACCCGTGTGACACCTGTCGCCAGGCTAATCCTTTCATCTGATCAGCGGCCTCGGAGACATCATTCTTGCCTTCTGTGACTACCCATGACCTCCAAATCTGCCAGCGACTCTCCAGCCTGTCCAGTCTGTTGTGTAAGAATCTGTCTGGCACAGATGCTTAGCCTCTCTGTGTCCTCAATGAGAACCTGGTCCTTCAGGGGTCACTGCGCATTTCCTATTTGCTTGTCGCTGCACCTTGGCCTGATATACTCTGCATTTTCTTCACCCGGAATGTTTACCCCTTCTCTGCTATCCAGTCTGAGAGTCGATGCAAAGAATGGAATTGGGGGTTGGACAGATCTAAGTTAGTACCCTTTGAGTGTTGCTAGACACTGCCATATCTTCTCCAGGCCTCATCTTCCCCATATGTGGGATGAGAATCTCATACCATTGTTGATGCTTACTGAACGCTAAATCCCTTCCTCTGTTTCTCTTGCTACCTTCCATGTGTCCCCTCAAGATCCTAAATCAACCAGCCTCTATCAGGGACCATCAGATAGGGTTTGTACATGAATGAAGAATGAAGGTCAGAGCTAGTATTTAAGGGACTCTATGAAAGATGTCATCAAAGAATGGCCCAGGATAGGAAGTTAGAGGTCCCCAGACCTCAGTACAAAGCTCAGAGGCCAGAGCACATGGATTCACTCTGAAATTGCAGCATGAGGGAGTGGGAGCCAATATAGATTCTTGGGAAAGTGCCAACCAGCTCGCAGATGGGAGCAGTATTTCTGGGACCCATAGTTAAATAAATAAAAAGTTCCTGAATAACATATTTGTATAAAAAATCATGAGAAATTAAAAAGAAATGCCAATTAAGAGAAGCAGAAGAGTAAAGCAAAACAAACAACCCAGATGCTTTGTACAAATACAGTGTCTCTGCTCCCTTTTCAGGAAATCGCCCCTCCAGTAGACCTGAGTTTACTGTGTGATAGAAACTGTCTTTGGCTGGTATAAGGCGGACACTTGACTGACAGGCAGCCAAATGGCGTGGATGACATATGCCCTATTGAAAACAGTGAGTGGAGCCAATCAGATTCCCTGTCTTTCAAAAACCGGAATAAGGAGACAAGAAAGGATGAGCCCATAGCACCAGGTGTAGAAACGTGCCGTGCTGGGATGTTATGAAGCATACACTTGTTCTCCAGCCTTGTTTCCTGGTACACAACCCCTGTGATCCTGGACTCTCCAAAGTGATGTCTTTTATATGTTGATGAAATGACTGATAGGCCAGCAGCTTCTAGCAAGCTTCAGGATGGGAATTAGTCGTAGGTCAAACCAAGTTAGGATCAGTGCACTGGAACGATCAACCCCTTTTCCCCATCCCCAAGGAGGGCCAGAGGCTCAATGCTCCTTCCCATCTGCCTTGTCTTTTGCATCTCCACATCTGTGTCCTCTGTGGTATGTTCTGCAGTTCAGACAGTGAGTGGAGATGTTTCCCTGAGTTCTGTAAGCCACTCCAGCACATATTCAACCCCGGTGCTGACTTATAGCCCATTGAAAGCACAACCACAACAGCCTAGGGTTTAAAACTGGTGTCTGAAGAAGGAACTGTCCTGTGGGACTGAGCTTTCTGACTGGGATCTGATGGTTTGTTCCCATGCACAGTGTCAGAACTGAGCTGATGCTTGCCTCCGTGCTGATTGCTTGCTTGGTTGTGAGGCAACACCCTTTGCCCCTCTACATTTGATTAGGGCAGAGGGCTGTGTTATGGGAATACAGCAGAAGTAGCATTTTGGTTTGCCCTGTATCCTTGGAGATGCTCTAAGGGACATTTGGGGACATGACAAGCTGAACCTATGCAAAGCCACAGTCCAGGAAGTTTAGAAACCTCGAACACGCAGCCTCAACCAGGTAGCAGAGAGAGGAATCTGAGCAGAAGCAGCATGGGAAGCAAGAAGCATTGAGAAAGAGATGGGTAGCAGGTCTTGTATTTGACCAGTTCCCTAATCACTACACCATCTCAGTTTCTAAGGCAAAAGCCCCTGTCTCCAGCAAAATTACATCAGAGTTCCTTACACCCGCAACAGTGGAGAAGCAGAGATACTTTAGTGCTGGGGAAATAAAATGTAACTACTTTGAAAACATTGTATAAGATTTCAGAACTCATAGACCGTGTAGCACCAAAGGGTCACCTTTTTCTATCATTCAAACAACTCAAGGCGAGACTACTTTAAAGGACAAACTAACACTTTTTCTGGGTGCAAGAAACAGGAAGCCATTTATTATTTTTGCCTCTGAGGACAGACGCAGTGCCACTTAGAGACACTTCTACCATCTCAGAGACCACCATGGTGGAATGAGAGGGACTCTTGTTCAGTGTCCACAGTGACGCTTAGGGATGCTCCCAGCCATCTCTGGGGGAGGAATTCAAAGAGATGTGCTGGAAAGAGCCTGCCTGGGCAGGGAGACAGCAGGTCCCCAGAGCCCTGTGATTGACATGTGCCTTTTATCCCTATGCCCCCAAGCAAATAATGTAATCAGTTTCTCCTTCAAGATGTCTGATTTGAGTGTTTGTGTGTTGGAAGCGTGGGTCTCAGTGTGGTGATGAGAACCTACTGTGAGAAGGAGGGCCCAGGTAAGGTTCGCAGGTGACGGCTGGTATGTTATGGGGGTACGGGGAGGGCAGGTGGTTATTGTAGTTCTCTTGAGACTCCAAGTTAGCTCTAGAAAGATCGAACTGTTCCTGTGTCCTCTGTGCACCGTAGCTTTCTGTTCCCACCATGTGACTGACTTTCTCCCATCCTTGGGAGACTGTCTACTGTGAGGTGATCAGCTGGGGCTATCAGCCTCACTAAAGTTGGCTGTTTGAACTTTTAACCTCCCAAACTCTGAGCTAAAGTCTCTTGGCTTTCAAAGTATCCGGCTTCAGGTGTTTCATTACAGGGGATTTGACAAGTATAGTGACTAGAGACACTTCCGGGATTTATAAAACAAAAAACCAACAAACCCCCAAAACATGATCTTCTAAGGAAAGTTCTTCTTGCAATTAGAAGGAGAAAGACTGTGGGTCCAGAGTCAGGAATCCTGAGTTTGAGCTCAGCCACTCTCTGCTAGCTGGGCAAACCCAGCAGCTTGCTTGCCTGTCTGGGGTGAACTCATGAAACAGGGAGTTTGGTTTATTCTCGTCACAAGGACATTTCCATTACAAATTGTGTGTTTTAAAAAGACCTTTATACAACTTACAGTCAATGCTTCCAATGACTTTTCACATCTGTGCTTAAAATTCTTTACCATGAAAACATACATATATATGTATGGAATGTAGATATATATTTTCACATAGATAAATATATAAAAATGTCAAAACCTACTTTTTTATAATCAGTGTGTGCTGATTAAAAAAAATGCTTTGCCCCCAGCCCTGTTTTGCTTGGTGTTTCTTTCTCTATGAGAGAAGATCCATTGGTACACCCACCTGGCCTTTCTTTCATGTCCTCCCTTTACCCTCATAACCCTCCCGTTTCTCCCCTCAGGGATACAGGCTTCTCTGTTGGCCAATGTGGAGAAAATAAGCAAATGTGGGAAGATCAGCTCCGGTTTCCTTATTGGAGGCAGATCTGCTTATAGCAGAAAATGAGGTTTTCTCAAGTTCCAAAGTCAGGCTCCCCATGTGGACAGTGTCCTCTGCCTCACCAGATGTGGATCGAAACCTTGTTCTTGGAGCCAACTTCATGGGGGATAAAGGTGGCTCTTGTGGCTCTCTGTCTGCCCTTGTCTTGTCACACAACCTTTGCTTCTTCACCGAAGCAAGGGTGATGAGCCATCCTGGTTGGTCTGGGACCAAGGGCTTTCCTGGGATGGGAGCAATGTGAGCATGAGATGTCTCACATGGACCAGCACGGTGGTCGCTCTCCTGGGCATGAAGGAAGATGCTCTTTCTCTGTCACCCTTGCAGATGGTTGATGGCAGATGACTGAGCACTCTCCAATGGGACATAGGTGGACATGAGGTCCTATAACATCCTTTCCAGCCTCCCTGTCCACTTCCCCCTCATTTACATGCCTGAAGTTGGAAGTCTCTACGGTGGTGGAGCCTTGTATTGACAGGCACCCAAGTCTGTGTATCCTCTGCAGGAGAAAAGCCACACGACCTGCCTCAGATATGGTGAGAAGAATGAATCAAGCTTGAATCGCATTAAGCCCTTCAGTCAGGCAGGTCTGGGTAGAACCTAAACTCTCCAAGTTAACCAGCTGGGTATGGGTGGAACAGTCAGTGTGCTGCTCTGAGCCTTGGTTATTTGAGATGTTAAATCACCACGTAGTCAAAGCACCCAGTGGTGTCATAAGGATGAAATCAAAATATACACTCAGGGTTCTAACAGAAAGGTTGGCACTGGTAAGCACCCAATAAATGCCGGACGGCACTTTATATATTAGTCCCTGTGCTGCTCCTTCCCCAAATTTAGCGCTTTTTTTTTTTAGACTGAGGCATGCCCTACGTTTCCTATGGCAGTGTAGGGTTCAGGGTCTGTGCCAGCTCGTCTGGATAGTGCAGCAGGATTCGTGATAGGCCTCTGTCTGAACTAGCCTTCCATTTTGTCTGTAGCAATCAAAATGTTTTTGCTTTCAAAACTGGAACTGTTTGGCCAAGGTAAAATATATCTAGTGATAGTTTCATGTTAAAGCTCTTAGATTTAAACCCTGGTCCCTACAGAACAGTCACAGCTCTGGATTTGACTAAATTTTTACAAATATGTAAATAATCCTTATTATTAAAAACTACTCGGGCTGTGGAGGTGCATGCCTTTAATCCCAGCACTCAGGAGGCAGAGGTAGGCAGGTGTTTGTGAGTTCGAGGCCAGCCTGGTCTACAAAGCAAACACCAGGACAACTAAGGCTACACAGAGAAACCCAAAACCAACCAACCAAACTAACTAACTAACTTACTGAACTAAAAAAAAAAAAATTAGCTCTGGTGGCTTATATAAAGGGAAGCGTGCGGTTATACAATGAGTTTAAGAGATTAAAGCGTTCTCATTATTTCTGAGTGATCCTGGAATTCTCACGGTTTCAAATGAAGTAGTGAGGTCACCATGATGTTTTTATAGTGTGATTTGGGAGAAGGGAGTGAGCCTTCTACCCCCTGCCCTAAAATTGTATCTGATTCTTTCCCCGTCATAAAGCTTGGCCTGTAACGTACCCTTCAAACTGGCGGACAGTTCGCTGCCCCCCTCTTTTCTCAAGGCCCACTGCTTTCTGTATGTTAGACAAGCAGAAAACTATTCATATTGAAAAGTCACTCATGATAACTTGCCCTGGCGATAGGGTATGCTCTCTAGGCCAGACGGGCTGGGTACAACCTTAAGCCCGCCTCCACAGGAGACAGAGGTAAACACCTGTAGGGTTGATAAGCATGAGCCATGAGAGGCAGCATCTCAGAGGACTTGAGGAATGCAGAGAAGCGGGCCCCAGGAAGAGCCCTGGAAATTAAGTCTCAGGCAGGAGGTGGAGGGAGAGCATGAACAGGGCCAAGGCAGGGTGGTCTCGAAAGTATAGCTGGGACATGGCATCTGATGAACAGGGACAGTGCCAAGGTACTGGTGGGGCATGGGGTGGCCCACGGTGGGAGCATAGCCATAGAGGCTCAATGGGAAGTTTAGGGTTGGATCTGCGTCGCATTATTAAATTCATGTGGAGAACATGGGTATAGAGGAGCCAAATGCAGCAGGAGACAGGTCAGGGAACAGTGTCAAAGAGAGTAAGATGGGGGTGGCTTCATGAAGCTGGTAGCAGCAGAGCTCCCAGGAGGAAAGGTGGGATAAACCTAGAGAGACATAAATAACAACGTCTCCTAGTGAGATCAACATTTTCTAATTTATGAGAACTGGGCATTTGGGCGCCCATACTGTTTCTAGGAAACACGCTTGCTGTAGAATAAATAATGGCTCACTCTTTAAGAGGTTGTAGATGGGACACGCATTTTCCACTGACTCCCCACATCTGGACAGGAGAGGATGCTTACCCTAACCCTAAACATAGGAACTCTGAGCCGTTGTCCTGTCCAGAAAATGAGAGGAGTCTCAGCCCCATGGCAATAAGCCTGTGTCTGCAGGACTGCCCTCAAGCAGGCTGGACTGTATCAGGAAGTGGGAGGAAATCGCACTCTCAGGTTATTCTTATTACTTCCTCCTTGGGCACTGGATGCAGGGGGAGGGTTCTGCCAGGTTATGTGGAGAGGGTGCAATGAATGAGGCTTCTGTGTGTGGACCATTAGTGCTCAAAAGCGCTCGCTGCTGTGGTAGACCGCGTGTCACCGTAGCTTGCTACAAACAAAGCCAATTAATAAAAGTCCCCTTGGAGAAAATACATAGGGAAATGGCTTTATTTGCTGATATAAATACAAGACCTAACCATAGTAGACGTCATGGTATATTGAAAGTTCTTGGCAGCAAATTAAACAGGATTTAAATAACCTTTAAAACCAATCTATGGTAGCTAGAGTCTGTGAAGCAGACTCAAGTCTATTCTCTAGATGGTGAGTTAATATATATAGTTGCATATAATATATGTTATATGGAAAGTTATAAACAGCTTTGGTTTGAATCCAGTAAAGAAAAAGAAATCTCAGTGCCTTCTCTTCTCAAAATTTTTTAGACTTTTTATTTATTTAAATTTATTTTATCATTATTTTGTGTGTATGAGTGCTTTGCACCACATGCATGCCTGATGCCCAAGGAGGAGCTGAACTGGGTCCCTTGCAGGAACAAGTGTTCTTAACCAGCTCTTCAGCCCCCTTCTCAAAATGTACCTCAACTTCTCCACTACTTCTCAAGTCCCTGGAATCTGTGACTTGCTAGGACATGGGACTAGATGCTAATTATAGTTAGGTGATTAAGAAGTTTGAATGGGGAGAAGCCAGAGGGAGTAAAGCAAAATAAAAAGCCAGGGCCATTTTGCTTCCTTTTTAGAAGGGCAAAACAGTTCTTTTTTTTCTGTCTGTCTATCTGTTTCTATTCACCACCTATCTATCTATCTATCTATCTATCTATCTATCTATCTATCTATCTATCTATCTATGATTAAAGGATATTTTTTAAAGAAACTAAAATAATGCCTATAGGTAAGAAAATTTATTTTAGTACCTAAAACTTCCGAATAAAGCACTACCTCAGGATATAGATGTTTCCAAAAGGGAACTAAAATGGGTGTTGTGGTTAAATTATTAAATAAATGCTGACTTAAAGCATTTCAACAATTTAGAAGCGTACAAACAAAAAGTGTATTTTCTTCCTTACTCCTTAGAGCTTGCCTCCCACCCAGGGCAAATGTTTCTGTGTGCCACTTGAATTATTCCAGATTCTTTTCCAACAACAGTCAAAGAGCATGTAGTTCAAAACCTGTGGATTACTCTGGCCATGTTGTTCTACAGATGGCTTTATCGTGTGGTCATCGTTCTATGTCAGTAATTAAGGGGCTACCTCATGCTTTTTAATAAAACCATCATCAAGCTTTGAATGTATTTATTTTACCATTCATGATCCTGTGAGTAAACACAGAGAAAGTTATTTTAAATGCACCAAATGTCCATGTAAGAGAATTCGCTATGGTAGGTTTCATCTGAATGCTTTAGAAAGGATGATAAGCCCTGGGTTTGGAGAGAGGAGAGGCCTGAAACACAAAGGAAGTCATCATGCTTGGTCTGCTCACTTCTCAGTCTGGTGTACTCCCTCATGATCCAGGGAGTGTTCTCTCCCCTGGGGATGGAAAGGGCATCAGGAGGAGGAAGAAACTTGTCGTGGAGAAAATAATGGAAGGAAAAGAGGCAGGAAAGTGACAATCCACAGGGGAAGAGGCAAGAATAAGGGAGTGGAACATTTAACGGGAGGCACCTCTGTCTCCACGGAGGAAGCCACTGGGGCATGGGGCACTCTGAGCTCCAGGCCATGCATGAGATCATGGGACCCAATTTTCCCCCCAAGGATACTTTGTTGCCAGAATACAATTTAAAGGCCAAACCAGAAAGTTTCCACATAGGAAGGACATGGCGAACTATGATTAAGTCCTGATTATGGACTCAGAAGTGACAGGATTCAGATCAGAATAAAGATGCATGTTGCAAAGGAAAGGCTTGTTTTGCACAGCTGGACTTTGGGATCCCCAACTCACCCTACTTCCAAATCTTTCTCAGTTGTCTTCAGCTCTAATTTGCATCTGGAATCCCATGTGAAAAGAATCTGAAAATAATTGTTCTCAGTTTTTCGACAAAGAAGAGATTAAAATCAATACTTAGGACAAACTCACCATACTTGTGTGCACAGAGCTCAGTGAAGGGCTGTGCAGAAAAGACAATTGTGTAAATAGTCCGAGAAGGGGATGTAGCATCATTCCAATCACTGAAACCTAAGCAGGAAGATGTTTATCTCTTTGTCACTTGTCACTCTGGCTCTTTCTCCAGGTGGGTCTTTCTCATTACTAAAATAGCACAGCTCTCTGTGGGCTGCATGATGTCTGGATGGCATTAGGGCAGATGGGAGACGTGGCTGACCTGCTACCAATGTGATCCCAGAGTCTGCTAATGCCTCCTTAGTAGGAAGAAGCTCATTCTGCCAGGACAAAAAGGACCCAGACTTTGGTGACCAAAGTTAACCACAATAAAATCAAAATATATGATCCCTTTTTAGCACTTAGCTTTTAATTGAATGACCAAAGTGAAGCCATTCTTTTGGGTTTACGGCCTTTCAACCAGATCTGCCCGTGAAATATGAGAGTCTGAAGACATTGCCTAATGTTGCCCAGCTTAAGGCTGGGCACTGATGGAAGCCAGTATATACTTTAAAGTCTATTCATAGTTTTAGGTGCTCAGTTGTTGATCAAGGGTAAATGATGTCAGGGGTAAAGCAGTAATAGGGTTTCACACTATCCTTCATGATGCAAGCTTTCTCAGAAATGAAAACCTGTGTAACAAACTAAGGTGGGCTCATAGGTCCAGGCATCAGTGAACAAGGTAAATACTCTGCAGAGGTAAAACTTAAAAGCTCTTGAACATGTGTGTGTCCATTGTAAGTGTCCAATTATTTTTTAAAATCTTATTTCATTTATATGTATTCAAATGTGTATGTATATGCAAAGGTGCCTGTGCATATATGTACATGTGTGTGCAGGTGCTTGAGGAGGCCAGCTGAGGGTGTCAGTTCATCTGAAGCTGGAGTTCCAGGGTTTGTGACTGACCGGATGTGAATGCAGGTCCTCTGGAAGAGCAGCAACCACTGAGCTACCTCTCCAGCCCTTTGGTTATTTTATGTTTTAAGACAGGGTTTTATGATGTAGCCTCGACTACCTTGGAACTCACTATGTAAACTAAGATGGTCTTGAACTCACAAAATGAGCCTCTGCCTCCCAAGGTCGATAAAGGTATGCAACATTAAGTCTAACTACTTCAACTACTTTTAATAAATAGTGGGGTTATGTAGTCAGCACCACAGCCCGATTTTAAGAACGTATCATTACTTCTAAAAACTCCTTCCTCTCTGATAGTGAACCCATTTGACCCTTAGCTCCAGGCAACCACTAGTCTAGGATCTGTCTCCATACATGTAAATGGAACACAACATGCAACAGCCTCCGCTATGCTCAAACTTCTTCCAGTTAGCATGGTGTCTGGCTTTTGTGTGCACTTCATACAAGGTCTTGCATGGCAGCTCAGTTTTACTTCTCGGAGGCTCTTACTACTTCAGAACGGATGGCATGTGTTTAGTCTGTTTTGTAAACTACCAAGCTGTTTTCCAAGTGCTGTACCAGTTCCATCCCCACCAACAAGGTCCGGAACTTGTCCTCTTTCCAAGTCCTGTTCAGCGCTTGCTATTGTCTCCTTATTGCTTAGCTTCGGTCATGCTAATGGGTATGAGTGAGGCCAGAGTGGTAACTCAGTGGTTCAGTTCAGTTCCCAGCATGCACTTGGTGGCTCACAACCATCCATAACTCTGGTTTCAGGAAATCAGATGTCCTCTTCTGACCTCTAGAGGCACCAGGCTTACAGGTGATGCACAAATATTCAAACAAACAAAACCCTCATACGTATAAAAATAAAGCAATACTTTTAAATAGATAGTCATGACTTTAACTTGCATTTTTCAGTGTACATGTTCTTATGATTATTAGAAATTCTCATGTCTTATTTACTTTTTGATTGGAGTATTTATCTTATTGTTGAGTTATGAGTTCTTTAAATGTTGTTGAAACCAGCCCCTTATTAGATATATAATTTGGAAATATTTTCTCCTAGTGTATGAATTTTCATTTTATTAGCTGGGTCTCTTAAAATGCAAAAGCTTTTTAAAAAATTATTCCTGTTTTATGGATTTTTCTCTTGATGTGACCAGCTCCTCATGGTTCTAGCCATTCTCCCATGAGCTGTGACATTCTTTTCTGTCTTCTTTGTTCCATCTCTGAATGAAAAAAAAAACAAAGAAGGAAGAAAAGAAAAAAGGAGGACATAGCTGCTCCTAGATATGGTAGAGGAGAAAGTTTATTATAGATAAAAGGGAGCATATTCCGATGACGTGGGATTCCCCTCTGTATGCTGTGAATACCATTGGTTAATAAAGAAACTGTCTTGGGCCTGAGTAGGAAATAGAGGTAGGTAGGGAAAACTAAACTGAATGCTGGGAGAAAGAAAGGTACAGTCAGAGAGAAGCCATGTAGCCTCACCAGTCACAGATGCTGGAACTTTACCTGCTAAGCCACAGTCTCGTGGCAATACAGAGATTACTAGAAATGGGTTAAATTAAGATGTAAGAGTTAGCAAATAAGAAGCTAGAGCTAATGGGCCAAGCAGTGATTTAAATAATATAGTTTCTGTGTGATTATTTCAGGGGTGAGCAACCAGGAAATGAATAAGTGGCCCCTCCCACAACAGTCAGAGGCAGGGACATCTGGGAAAGTCTAGAGAGAACATGACCCTGAGCCAGGTCATGTGAAGAGAAGAGGGGAGAAGAAAGGGAGACCAGGAGAGTAAAGGGTAGACAAAAGGATGGGTATCCAAACATCCAAAAGGGCTGAATTATATAGGGAATGGAAACTGGGGGAAGGGCAGCCCAGTCTGACTGGGCTGGAGAAGTTTAGGGTACCAAGACAGGCTATGCCAGTAGTACCCTTTAACAGGTAGGGACTGAGGGATGCTGGGAGAACCTGGCAGCCAGGCCTGCTTTGATATGTTAAATAGGCACCTCAGTCATTTGTCCTGGATTAGAGACCTATGTCTCAGCCTTTTTGTTGATAATAAATGATAAGGGGCAACACAACCTTTTCTATGACCACTCCCTGCTGACAATGGGGAGTCGTTGTTGGGGACCCAAGAAACTGAAATGCTGGCCAAGGCCAGGAAGAGGAGACTGTTTCACTCGCCGTTCAGGTTCAGGCTTTGAGGACCGTCTGGGGCTAGGGATGTACAGACTTACTGGAACAGTCTGTCAGGCTGGACCACGAGACTGGCCTCCCTGTCTGGAGTCCTCTAGGATGCAGGGGCTCAGGCTGGTTGGGATTTCTGTCAGCAGTACCTACAGTTTGGAGCAGTTTGGAACAGTTGTTTGCAGTGTTTAGTTGGTTGGAAATCTGCTGGAACAGATAGAGATTAGGAACAGAAGGTAAAGTTTAGGAGTTTATAGTAAAATTTTTTCTTGGGTATATGTTTGAAACTTCCAAGCCCATGGTAGTTGGGGAAGGGAGTCCCAAGACTAGGGAAAGGGGGAGAAATCCCATTCTCAGGAATAAGCAATAGACAGGAAACTCAGGCTGTTGGTTGACAGGAGTCCTTATCTGGGAGTCAGTTTGATCTGTGAGAGATGGATTCAAATCGATTCCATGAAACTTACAAGGGTTTTTTTTTTTCTACATTTACAAAAAGAGTTTTAGATATGTTAGCATTCCCACTGTTTGTGATCCGCACTAAAATCCATATTGTAGAAAAGGCAGTAGGCTCACGCCTTGGAGTCATAGTAAAATCTTGGGAACCCCAAAATGACTTGGGATTAGAAGAACCTGTGAGCTTATCTCCTTTCAGAGTCTGGCAGCAAGACCAAAGCTTTCTCTGCTGGAGATCTAGGAAAGTGAGGTTTGAGGCCTGCTCTTGCTTATAAAGAAAATGTAACTGCAGCCATGGGGGAGGAGTTGATGTGCTTGCTGTTGTTAAAGTTACAGTCAGTCAATACCATCAGAGACCTGAGGAGGATAAATTACAGTAGGAGGTATAATCTAAATAGCATATGTATCAATTAAAATGACAGAGACTTACTCATTCCCTAGATGGTTGCCCTAGGCTCCTGTGGTCTTGATGGCTTTGTTGGGGCCAGGGTCATAGTTCTTCAGCTCTCATACAGGGTAGCATTTAGTCTTCAGCCGTCACATGGATACAACAGTACCAGCCTTTGGCTGGCAGACCCCCAGATGGAGAGATTTTCCTGTGGAGAATGGCCTTGGGACCTTACCTTGACCAGAGTAAGGGCAGTCAACCCAAAAGTGACACAACTTGGGCAGAGCCCTGCAGCAGGCTAAGCGCAGGACAGTTTTTCCCAGTGGTTAGTGTTACCGTAATTTAGGAGGAGTGGTTTTGCCCCATCTTCCTTCTCTGGAGACCTTAGGGCTCCCACCAGGACCATTTCTGTCTATTGTTCTTTCATTAAACATTTTAAATGCCATATCAGTGTCTCTACGCATCTGAGGGCCGTCTCTTAGGTATCTATGAGTTTAGGCTTTACTTTAAAAATAAATGAACTTGGGTGTCTTACTTATCTTTAACAGTTCAAGTTGGTAGCTTTCATAAGACAAGAATTTTTACAGCTTTGTCCCTGTTAGGTTTGAGCTTTTAATTTTTGAGTTAAAGATTTAATTGAAGAGCCTTTAGCATAAAAAATAAAACTTTAAACCATAAATACAGTCAAATTTAAACTATAAAGCAGTCCACAGAGAAACTGGGAATTTTCCTGATCTTTTTATAGTGCACCATTATAGAATAGCTCAGTTTCTTGTGTAACTCAGTTTATCCAAATAGCTAGAACTTAACAAAGTGAGCAAAGACAAAGATGCTATACAAATATTACTGTGAGCCTGAATAAGTCTTAGGAACTTATGAATCTTATTTATCAAATATACCTTATTTATCGACATATATTGTCATTGATCTAAATTTTCAAGAAGCCCGGTGTCGAACGGTTAGCAAAGATATAAGTAGTTAGGTGTAAATGTCCAAGCCAACTTTTGTTAACCAGAGTAGACCTTTATAATCTTAAACTTTTTATCATCATACAAAAATCCATACCAATCTGAAATATGTTGGGGACCTGTTGTTGTGTACCTAGTCCAAAAGGAGAAGCAGAGGGCCCAATAGGACTGAAAAGTTATGTAGGTGTTACCTTAGTTGGCTTATACTAAGTGGTTGTCGTATGATAATGGTTAAGTTACATGTCATGTACTCTTTAACCTTGGTTAAGATAGCTGCCAACCATGTAGCTATTATTGAAAATATCGATTCTTCGTAGACCTATTTTTAAACAAGAGTTGAAGTTACATCTATGGTATATCCCTCTTCCTACTGCCCCCATTTTTTTCTATACAGGGTTTCTCTATGTAGCCCTGGCTGTCCTGAAAGTCACTCTGTAGATGAGGCTGATCTCAAACTCAGAGATGTGCCTGTCTGTCTTCTTGAGTGTTGGGATTAAAGCTGTGTGTCACCACACCTGGCTCAGTATATTCTAAACAAGAATTGAATCACATATATAGTGTGTTGTAGCAAATTAAGATTACCTATGTATAGATTTTTAAGCCAATTTTTTTCATTACACGTTTTTATTAGCAGAGCACAGAGAAACTGTAGACAAAAGACTTTTAAGAGTGGGGAAGCAGAGGACATGGAGAGCTGAGCAAGTTTAGATGAAGAGATTTGGGGGTCTCTTGTTTGTGCAGCCCCAGAGGTTGTTACCATATGAAAGAATCTGAAAATTGAATGTGCCAATCTCTGGCCGTTGATCTGTGTTAAGGTCAAGCTGTTTGTACTAATAAAATCCGAGTCCATGGAGGAAGAGAGAAAGGGTTGGAAAGCAAAATTCTTCAAGGGAGAATTTCTGTAAGTTCCGAGAGAGAGCTGAGCGAGAATGAATGGGTAGTGGCCCAGAAAGGCTTGGGCTTAGACGAGAGGCAGAAATGAACTCCGCTGGAGGGAAGGGAAACTGAGGCAAGCTTAAGGAAGAGCAGAGCAGGCAGCTGCAAGGCTGGAGAGCAGAGGCTTGGGGCCTGCAAGTGGGAGCTGAGGGGTCACATAGTAGGACTACAGATGGGCGCCAAGAGGTAGCATAGTAGGACCACAGTTCCTAGGGGGAGGCAAGAAAAAGATGGCTGAGCTGAGGTAGGTAAAGTGTCCTCGTGACAAGAATTTCCATCCAGAGCCTCCCCAAGCAGAATGGGAAACTTGTCAAGGAGTAAAATGTTCCAAATCATGGAGGAAAGGTTTTCTTTGCCATGTGACCAGGGCCCAAGTAGGGTGAGAGGGGCTTCCTAGCACACCAGTGTGACTCTTGTAGTAATAGCAGACAGTGTGGCTCTTGTAGTAATAGCAGACAAAGCAGGAGTCTCTGGGTGATGCTGATCCAGTACACAGAGATAAGAGAACAGGGCAGAGGGTAGATGGTGAATGTCCTTAGTAGAGATACCCAAATGGGAGTAGTAGGCCAAAGCCAAGCAATGTGAGACGAGTGTCCAGGTGAATGCCTTGGGAGCGTATAGAAGGCTCTGGAAGTCAAGAGATGCTTTTGGGATAGACAAAGAGAGAAATGGTTGGCGCCTGTGGAAGTGAGAAATAACTGAGAAGGTGGACTCTAGAATTTGGGGTCACATTTGGTGGATGGCGTGAGCCGGCAGAAACAAATGATCCGTCCATACTTTAGGAGAGTCAGATCAACAGCTGGGTTCAGAGGGGCCGAGTTCCTTGGTAAGGAACTCATATATGCTGATGCTGGGTTTCGGCAGCAGATGAATGATTTAGAAATCTCCAAAACTGCTCAAAAGTATTTGCTGAAGAAAAATAGAGTTTCAGATGTCACAATATAAGAATTCACTTTGGATAAGGGACCAGGGGAGCCAAAACACAGCACAAAATTTATTATGAAAGGACCACTGCCCCAAACATAAAATTCAATTAATACTAACAAGCAGATGAAAGCATATAAAGGAAAGATGTGGCTAACATTTAGCATAATTGGTTCTTTCTGGGAATGACTGAAAAATATCAGCAGCCTTGTGGAAGACCTTAAGTCCAAGAAGGTTGACAGGATTGCAATTTCTTCACCTGGGCCCTCTCATCCTTATGACCCCCAGGTTGTATGGGATGAGAATGGTTCATAAATTATAAAAAGGGAGGAAAAGCATGGCCCTTGGTGTTATATAAAACAAACACTGATGTGTGTATCAGTCTCGGTTTTGCCGCTACAACAAAACATCTGGAGATGGGTGATTCTGTAAAGAAAAGAGGTTTATTTGGTCACACCTTGTTCTGGAAGTGCAAGGGACAGTGGCTACATTGGGTGGTCACTTCTTGTGTCCAGTGCCCTGAGACAGCAGCAGTTACACATGGCAGTGTTTTTCCTTTAGGTGCTCAAGCCAGGATTCTGTCTCCACTCAATGGATGCATTTGGTCATAACCTTCTCCCAGAAGCCCCATTTCCAAACATCACATTCAGGTTACATTTCCACCTTCTGCCTGCTTCTCAACAGGGGTTGGAGTTTTACACACACATTATTGGGTGGCTCTCAAATCATCCTTGTGGTGTTCAAAGGAGAAATATACTCCCATAGGCTTCTCTGTTCAAGCACTTCCTTCTCAGTTGCTGGCACTGCTTGGGACGGTTAGGAGGTGGAACCTTAATGGGGTAACAATAACCCTGAGAGCCTGGCCCCACCTCCCGTTCTCGCTCATCCTGTGTGTGGATGAAAATGAGAGCGGCCAGATTTCTGCTTCTGCTGCCATCCTTTCCCCAAGGGTTTCTGTGCCTTCCCTGCCATCATAGATTCTCTCCGGAACCATAAGCCAAAATGAAGCCCTTAAAAGATAAGACTTTTGAAAAATGTGGATCGTAGCGCCTTGGGTTGAGGGTTTTAGAGGGGAAACCCTCCATCAGAAACAGCTAGAGGATACTCATGATTATTCGACAAATAGATGTGGCTGTATTTCATCATCTCTGCACAATTTGTGTGAAGCTAAATTTGAAACCACTGGACTAATTGCTTGGATGAGGAAATTCCAATACAGTATAATGTTGAGTTCGTGGGAGTGTACTTACTGGTAACTCTTCTGCAGGTTTACAGTGGTAAAGAGCCACAGGTGGGGCAGGAAAAATGTGCAGTTTGGAAAGGAAAAGAGCTCTAGGAAGCTTCATGTTGCAGCCAGGTCATGTGCCGGAAAGGAGGCTAGATCCATTTTGCATCATAAGATCTCAACGAGCCAATGGAGGTTGGGGGCAGAGTGTGGCTTAAATGAGAAATGTCCTCCATAGACTCATGTGTTTAAAAATCTCATCCCTGGTTGGTAGAGCTGTGTGAGGAAATGGTGGGAGCTTTAGGAGGTAGAGCTTGTTGGAGAAAGTGTGTCACTAGGAGTTGGCTCCGAGGCTTTGATGGTTGGTCTCTCTGTGTTTCCTTTGTGAATGAAGATGTTATTAGCCGGCTTCCTCTCCTACCACCAAGCTTCCCCTGTCTGTTGCTCTTTCTTCCCTGTCATGATGAACCCTATCTAGCCCTCTGGAATCATAAGCCAAGCGAGCATGTTTTGCAGATGTGTGTGTGTGTGTGTGTGTGTGTGCGCGCGCGTGCGTGTGCATGTGTGTGTGTTGCATACATGGCTCTTTGCCTGCAGGTCTTTTTCCATATGTAATGAGTCTTATTGTATATTCCAGTAAGTGCAATACATACAAACTGCAAAGAGTTTGTGTGTGTGTGCACACACATACACACTACAAGCAAGGGCAGGAAGTGTTCCTCCCCAGCTTCCGATTTTCTCTGTGTCTCTCCCCATCTCTTCAGCGAGGTATTACTAAAGAAAAGCCTACTTTTAAAGGAGTTCTTAAAGCATTGGGCAAGACTTCTTTTCCCTTCTGAAAACTTTAAAAGAATTCTTGGAGAAAAATACTGTTTTCATCACAAGAGGAACATGTAACTGTGAAAATGTCAAGCATGCCTGGTGTGGTGGCACACACCTGTAGCACCAGCACTTGGCAGGCAGAGGTAGACGGATCGGAAGCTCAGCTATATAGGCTGGTCAGTCAAGACCAGTCTGGCCCGTGTGGGTCTTATTTCAAAACAAGCCCACCAAATGTGAATGATAATCCCTGGAAAGAAGCTGTGTCTGCAGAGACTGTCTACCAGTTAAACCTTCAGTACCTGGAGAGGTGTTACAGGGTTAGAGGCTAACTACCTTATTTCGGGTTATTCTAGCCTTCTGGAACAGTCATCCTTGCCCACCTCTGTGTCAGAATTAACATCTTCTGATACATTAAAAAGAAAAACAACAACAACAACAAAAGTTTTTTGCAATCTATTGGCTTAGCTGGCCAGTATGTCACACTAACTCCAAAGCTAAGAATGGCATTAGATGGCGTCTTGGGCCTGTAGGAGAACTTCCCCCGTCTCACTGCTTCCATCCCTCTGATGTACCCACCAGGGTGTTCTAAATATGTCTTGATTGGTGGCTTTCTTTATTCTGTAAAACTGTGAAACCTCCCAAAACTGCTTCCTCGTTGGGACATGGAATTTGTGGGTTAGCTAAATCTATGTTCCTGAGCCATGGTCACTCAAAATGACTCCAGAATAAACTGTGTCTTATTCCCTTTAAGAATAGAGCTGTGGTTTTTGCATAGGCACACACAAATAGAACACTTTAAGCAATAGAAAAATAGTTTAAATGAAAGTTAAAACACCCTAGTTCGCCCAGGCCTCAACCCCAAATCATCCTAATCCACGTCTAAGAAGTAATCATTGTTTAAACATATAATAAGAAGAACTAAATAAGTAAGGCATTGTTTTTAAAGTGTGTGTGTGTCTGTCTGTGTGTCTCTGTGTGTCTGTTTGTCTGTCTCTGTGTTGTATGAGTCTCTCTCTCTCTCTCTCTCTCTCTCTCTCTCTCTCTGTGTGTGTGTGTGTGTGTGTGTTTGTGGAGAGAGAGAGAGAGAGAGAGAGAGAGAGCCTATACCTTGTCCAATTAAAATGAACAGAAAGAAATAGCACCTAAACAAAATAGATTCAAATGCAGAACGATGCTCACAAAATGGGAAGCAGAAAGGAAAGGAGGTGAGGTTAGAAGAACAAGACAGAGGAAATGCACCCACAGAGAGGAATTCAACTTGCTGGGGGGAAACTAAGAAGAGACTCAATATTACCAAGTTTTAAGAATTGAAACTTCCAGAGAGAAGTAGAGACAGAGTGTGGTTCATGTCACATGGGACCGGGAGGGCTTCTGCTGGACCTGATAGGGTCTCCTGTGACTGGCAGTGGGATAAGAGCTGGATCTCATTGCTGGGTACTGGATTGAAACCACAGCCGGGCACAGTCTATTCAGTGGCAGAAAGGGAAGAGTGGGACAGGCTGAAAACAATCAGTAACAAGATATTAGGCAGACAAGAAAACATCCTGAGAGGCAATGTTGATGGCTTTCACGGTGTATTGTTTCATAGTTAAGATGATGATTATGTTTAAAAGGTGTGGCTAAGAAAGACCAAGATGTTTATCAAGTACTGCACACATGGAATTTTTACTGTTCAAATTTATGAGTGCAACTTCTCATGGGTTATATCTTCTAAGGGGATTCATAACTAGGCTTCTTTGAACTTCTTCCCCCGGATTACCAAAGCTAAAAGTACTTTTAGAGAACATTGCATTGGGATTGGGGCCCTACAGCTAATTTGCATGAGCAAAGAAGATACCAAGATCCTGCTCACTTTCGTATTATGGGCTGCAGCCCATGTAGGAGAGACAGAGAAATCTTCAAGAGGAAGTGGGAAGAAAAATGAGGAACAAAACTGCAAGAAAGAGGTAGAGGAGAGATGTTTATGTTGGTTAACTTTGCGTTATTGGTTTCTGAGTGCGTTGAAAAAATTGATAGGTGGTGAGCAAATAGGAAGAAGTAAGGGGAGAGAAAAAAAGATGGATTCTCGCTATTTTGTTACCGTTGCTATTACATAGTTATTATTCAGGCTTGGAGATGACTGAGTTGATAGAGTGCCACATGCATTCAGACAGACCCGAGTTTCAGAGACCCAGAACCCATGTAAAAAGTTGGGCCTGGCAATGCAAGCAGTAACCTCAGTGATGCAGACCTCAGGGACATTGAAGACCAGCAAATCCATGAAGCTTATTAGCCAGCCAGCGTAGCTGAATCTGTGAGCTTCAGGTCCCATGAGAGACCCTGCCTCAAAAAATAAACATGGTGAATGATTGAGGAAAGACACCTGGTGTTGACCTCTACCCTTCTACATGACCGTATGCACACGAATGTGTATATCTGCACTTACACATGCATTCACACACACTAACACTCATGTACACCATACACATACAGCATAAGCCACGTGTCCCACCCCTACTAACCAAACCCAAACAAGCAAAACCCTATCAAACTAAACTAGTATTGCCAAAAATTGGAAGATCACCTGCTTGGGTTAGGTGAGCTAAAGTTAGGGGTACCCTCCAAGCACCTTCCAGACACCAAAGAAGACCAGAATAATGCTAAGGGGGATTTTAATGAAACTGGGAAAACAACAGCTCACTTTACAAAAGGCAGGATGGTAGATGAACTAGGAAATTAACAAAGAATTAATTGCCTGTGTCCACAGAGCTTTTACTGACCTGGGCACATTCTGTCTGGAACCATGTGGTCCTCGGACATGTACATTTTGCTCCACTTCCCTGGGCCGACCTAGGAAGAAGTAATTAACCATGCTCTGGAGCTGTCAGTTTTAACTTTGCAGCTGGCTAACAGCTGCTCTGTGAGAGTCGATCTCGTTTGCTACCTCGACTTTACAGTTCAGCCTTTTTAGCTGGGGGCCGGGAATGGATAATTAATTCTATTTACTGGTATCAGTGGAGGCGGCTTTGAGGAGGCTGGAAGACCCTGCCCCTGGATCAGAGATGACTCCACAGCTACAGGCCCCAGCCTGCTCCCCGGATTCATTTCTCACCTAGCAGCAAAGAGGACTTGTTAAACGGTTAACAGTTGACTTTTGAGCCGCCGAGAGAACCGGCCTCCTTTCTCCATCCCAGGACTTTCCACCACTGCATTTCTATTCTGCACGCTTAAGTGTAAAACCAGAAGGCCTAGTATCTGGGAGAACATACGCCCTCTTGGTTGTTTTGTCTGACTTCTTTTGTAACACTTTCCTCACTAAAATGTATCTCAACATTGGGTTAAAATTGTGCTTAGGAAAGTTACCAGTCGGCATTTTCCTCTAATTATCCTATAAGTGGATGCTCGACCAAGGAGCAGCTAACTCCAGGAATGCAGAGCGAGCGTTCCTCAAATGAGCAGATGCAGGCCAGTGAACAGGGCTACTACATACTGTGACATGTATGTAGGCCTGAAATTAGCCGTTTCCACTTGTAGTCCACTGTGACTTACGGGACTCAGACTAGCAAGTGGTGAAGGCCAATTGATCTACTGGGTACAAACCACACTCCTCAATTATCTTATCTTATTTTTGCTTTCCGGTTGTTTAGGCTAAGGCTAGCCTTGAAGTCCTGGGCTCAAGGAATCCCCCCCTCCCCTTGAGTAGCCGGAACTGCAGGCACAGGTCACCAACGGGCCTCTCAAATGCATTTTACATGATTTTTTAAGGGCCCACTTGCCTTTCACCCTGTTGAACACCAAGAGTCCCTGTTGGAGTTGGACCTAGTAAGGAACAGCGAGGCCACAGACAATCCTAGCAGTCTGGTTGCCAGGCCGAGGGGAGGTGAGGAACAAGACAGTTGGGCCTGTGGCTTACCCTCCTTCTGTCTTCTCTCCTCAGTTCCTTCCTCCTCTTCCTGACCAGCTAACCTCCTCTTCTCACTTTCTTGGAATTCTCTTCCCTCCTTTGTCTACTCAGCTGGTCTTAAATCTCCTAGATGGCTCTGGATACCCCACCTTTCTTCTCCCATCTTTCTTTGCATGGGCTGCAACTGCTCTTGGGCCGTTCCCTCTTCTCCTAAATCCCAGGTCCCTCTCTTAGGTGCGGCATCTTTCTGCAGATTCCCCGAGAATGGGAGGAGGATACTGGAGCTCTCAGGACCGCTGGTGGCCAACATCTCATCCTGAGTGTTTCCATTCTGTAATCGCCTCACAGTGCCCCCTCCCCAAGGCAGGGGCTGTCCTTTGTCTTCCTGTGTTTTATACACAGTTTTATACACTGTGAAAGGCATACCCCAGGGTGGCGCAGAGCCCCCGTGACTAGGGGCCCTGTCAATGTTTACTGAATGAATGAATGCGTGACCGCTTGACTCTGCTATCCATATTCTGTGTTACACGCCTGCTGTTTGTACTGTTTCTCTCTCATTTGTCTTCCTTATTTATGGCATGTGTCAGATTTGTTTGAGTCTAGACAGAGTTGAAGTTCAGAACTTCATTGCACGTCCAGCAGTAGCTGAAAATCGGAGCCATGGAGAAGTGTCTGGCTCATTTCTTGTCGTGGATTACTGACTGAGGATTCCAGAGGCGGATGCTATCCCAGTTGGCTGGGAAACAGCAGGCTTTCAGAGACAGCTCACACAGTTGGCTTTGTACATCCCCAGGAGACAAGCTGTGCTTTGGATGTCCAGTGACTCAACTGGTCAGTCTTCCTCCCCCCAAAACACTCACTCTCAACTGGAGAAATTCGCAACATGGAGACAGCAATGTCTTGTGATTCATATTTTTATGACCTTAGGAATTTTCCCAGAGACACACTCATGTCATTCTTTCAACAGCCCTCACAAACTTGGGTTTCACCTCAGTTCTTCAGTGAGACTTCGCAAATTGGTTTTAATATCTCTGATTTGACTTAATCACGGTCTGTGAGCACCACAAATTGCCCTACGTTCACGATCTAAAAAATGGACCATTTCACAGTTCATTTCTTTTCGCTTCAAATGAGGCTCACGCTCACTTGCAGAAAGAGGGCAAACGGTGGTTTCGAACCTGGCATATTTCACAGGCCGCCCCATCCAAGCTCGCTTCTCTAATCAGATCTCGTTTCTGACCCCAGCTGTCCCAGTCCCAGGGGGACTTACTGTGAATTCTAGGCATGCTGACATCAAGGGAAGTTGTGGTCCGTCTCAGGCTGGAGATGGCAAAGGAGATGCGCATTCTTAGCCCACGTGATTTTGCTGTCACCACCCCTCAGGTCCAAATGTGTCTTTACGTGTGAGAACCCCATTTCCAGTTGCTGAACTCTGTGCCAGCTTGAGTTCATTTCTCCCTCGGCTAGTTTCAATGCACTTGACCACAGGTTCTATTTCTCACTCAATGATCCCTTAACTCAAAGTAAAATTAAAAAAGCAAGCTCCGTGAAAGCCTGATGAACATGCTTACATATGTGCTAAGGAAATCTCTAAGAAGCAAATATCATCCTGGGATGGGCAGGACAGAGACAGGATCAAGCCAGTTAGACAGTAAGCCGAAGAAGGAGATAATTATGCGGGACCTTCTGTTTAGGATAGGAAGCTGTGTGGCTAGCCACTAAGTATTTTGTTTTATTAATTTCAACCTCTGCTTTTGGTTTACAGATACATGCTTGTTTTGGACTTGACAAAAGCTGACAAGGGATAGCTTGCAATTAAATGATTTCCTTTTATAGTATAAATAACCCAACTGGTAGCGTGTTGGCTGGGGACCAGCTTCACTCACAAAGGTCCAAGCCAAGATTTGCTCTTCCCTTGGTTAAGATTTTTCCAAAACTGTGTTTAGGAGTAATGCCTTCTTCCCTTATAAAGGCTTGAGCTATAAAGGAAAGAAGGGAAAGGGGGGCGGGAAGGTTGTCTGTCAGCAGGATCACCGAATGTTCCACTCCAGAAAGCCAACTGGCATTAGGTCGGCCGTTCAGAATGGAAAGGCCGTAAGACACCTGCTCAGGTGCATCCTTCCTGAGCTGATGGTGGTCCAGGAGGCACATACTCAGCTGCTCTCAACAGCTTCCCAATTTCCCCACAAATCACCCGCGGGGGCATCATCAGGTGACTCCAAGAATAGCTTTGGAAGCAAAAATATCCACCCCTCTTTCCTGTCTCTCATGCTCAAAATGCCATCATTATGCATTTCTGTATTCATATTGAAGAGTCAAATTCACAAGCCAAAGGCTTGGGAACCTGCTTTGCAAATACGGCAAGTCAAATATCTCTTTCTCATGCATAAAATTTGATTTATAATACCCTTCTTCAGGTCATTGTGAACTTTAGTTGAGATGCTAGTTGCTTCCAAGCTCTGCACATAAACACATTACCGTGGGGGTTCATTAAAGGTGTTAATTATTAGATTTCCTCCACACAATAGTGTAGACCAGCTTCTTCTGTAAGTGCACAGAGGTGTAGTAAATGCCTCAATAGTTCTCTCATTGGGGTATTCCTGGACTGGTTAATATTTTGAGCGGTGAGTGTCTCCGTTTGGTCTGTCTTCTGTTCATATAACAGAGTACCTGGGATATTTATAAAGAAGAGAAGTTTGTCTGTTTTAGAGGCCAGGGTGTCCTCTGATGAGGTCTTCCTCATCATCCTCCATCAGGAGGTGGCGCCTCTTTGCAGAGAGTGAGCCGGAGCAAGCTGCCAGAGGCCTTTGCTTCTTTTACAAACCCACTCTACACAACCCGTCGTTCCAGTAGTTCAAACAGAGATTAACCCATTCAACGAGGACTCTGCCAATCACCTTCCACAGGCCCTGCTTCTCAGAGACCATTAATATGTGACTTTGGGATTAAGTTTCCAAGATGTGAAATTTGGGGAAACATTCCGATGGTAGCACAGTCTGTTGCTCATCTGGAAAGAGTGGAGGGCTAAAGAAATGGTCCACACCTTCTGCCCTTGTCATGGTCATTATATGAAGTTGTTGCCAGTGCCCCCATTTTGCTGGTGAGGGGACTGGAAACGAGGCTGAGGGAAGCTGAAAGTCTTGTTCCATATCATCAGCTGAACAAGCCAACGAATGACAAGTCTGTCTGTGAACCCATTTTACTTGTCCCACATATCCAAGCTCCTTCCATTTTCTAGAAGTAAGTTATTGATAAGATACGGAGCCTTTCTGATTTTTTAAAAAAGATTGATTTATGGGTATGAATATCTTTCCTGTGTGTATGTGTGTGTGTGCACCTCATGTATGCCTGATGGACAAGGAGGTCAGAAGAGGGCATCAGATCCCTGGAACTGGAACTGTGGGTGGTTGTGAGCCGCTGTGTGGGTACTGGGAACTGAACCCAGGTCCCTCTGCAACAGCAGTCAGTGCTCTTAACTGCTGAACCATCTCACGGAATCCCGCAGAGCCTTTCTAAAAGGTTATTCAGATTTTTCAAAGAATTGCATAAACAAGAAGCACTCAAAGGTGCTTCTCAAGTCCTTGATATCGCGGCAGAGGCTTGCTAGAAATGATCATCTTTGAGTCCTACCCCAGACTTTCTGGATCATAAACTCTGAGTGTGCCGCTCTGAAATAGGGGCCTCAATAAGAACCCCCAAATGATTCCAATATATGCTCATGTCTGATGGCAGCAGCTGGACCCGAGATGCCGAGGGTGCGTGTGTGTCTTTGCTGTGTGTGTAGCAGAGGTGAGGGTGGGGAGAGCCTGGGAAGCAATACAAAGTAGAAGTCACTCTGCGCAGAGAGACCGTGAGTGAAGATGGAGGTGGCAGCTCCAGGAAGGATCCAGGATCGAGTTCTAGTCCACACACTCCACACCAAGGCGCGAAGAAATGCCAAGAAAGGAGTTTCTCCCACATCCAGATTAGCAATCCTTTCCTTTAGTCACAGGAGATTTGGGGCAGACCCCCAAGTTTAACCCAGTATCATAATGACGTCACACTGAATGGAAACAGTACACACACACAGGAGAGAGAGAGAGACAGTGGCAGAGACACAGCAAGAATGTTCTTCTTTTCTTTATGTTTTTAATATCACCCTTCCTATAATATCAGGTCAGCAGAGAAACTGATAAGCTTCCTTTCAAATCTAAGAGTTCATCCCTCAAAAAGTTAATTGAAGTTTAAAAACTGAGCACAGAGATCAGTGATCAAAGGCACAAGCTCACTTTAAAGAACATTAAAAGAACTCACGAGCAGAATACCTAAAATGTAATTTTTGAGCTCGTCGACTCAAGCGTCAAACTTAATTAATGTGGTAGGAGTAGGCGTTCCTTTTAAATTCTTCATATTCAAAAACTGTAGATTTGAGCAAGTGACCATATTCACATAGTTCAAAAATGTTCAAGTTCAGAGGGGTACATGAAAGTCTCCCTCCCTGGCCTTGGCCACCCACCTCCTCTCTCCACGGGTCACTGGGGCTATCAGCTTATCCTCTGTTTCTTCCTGAGGACACTCTGCCCTACACATTCAGACAATTTGCTATGATTTTCAGCAGACCTTGGAGTTTTCTGTGCTTCATTTCTTAAACCTAATGATACATCTCTCCGTTCATTAAAATGAAGTATTAGGTATGAAAATGTGAGCCAATCCTTCTAACAGTGTTCCCAGAGTCAGAATGTGAGAAGGAGTCTCTGCCCAGCACTGCTCTATAGGCATCTGGGCTCTGCTGCTCAGGACAAGAGGGCACCGAGCAGCTGCCTCTGCAAGACATGCTTTGGTAAATGAAGTCCCAGCATCTGAACAAGAAGGGGCTGCCATATGCTGGCATCGGGTCCAGGTCCCTCTACATCTTTTTCTACCAGGAATTGGTCCAGTTCAGTGAGACTCTGAAAAAAGTTTATAAACACCTACCCAGTTTTCATATATTTCATTTACTTGCTATTTATTTATTATTATTATTTTTGAGACAGGGTTTCTCTGTGTAGCCCTAGCTGTCCTGCCACTCTCTCTGTAGACCAGGCTGGCCTTGAAGTCAGATCTGCCTGCCTCGCTGCCTCCCGAGTGCTGGGATTAAAGGTGTATACCACTGCCGCCCGGCTAGTTACTTAATTTAAATTTTTTTATACGTATGAATGTTTCGCTTACAGGAATGTCTGTATGTTGACCTGCATGCTCAGTGCTCACGGAGGCCAGAGGAGGGTGTCAGATGTCCTGGACTGGACAGAGTGACCCATGGTTAGCACCATATGGGTGCTGAGAATTGTAAAGTGCTGGGGTCCTATAGAAAAGCAGCCAGCACTCTTAACTGCTGAGCCATCTCTCCAGTCCCATCTCTGTCCATTGTAAACAAGGCTCAGAGAGAATCAGAAGTCCTACTGTAGTCCATCTCTGTAGGTGTCTGTATAGAAGACTAATTGCAATCTAGAGAGTGTTTGGTGAGGGGAAACCAAACCCAGAGGCATTAATTGGTCATATCATCAGATTTTGTCACTGAGCTATTCTACTTTGGAATAAAAAAGTTCTGACACAGCTAATGTTTTTATTGCATGGTTATCATTTATGCTTGTTATACATCAAACACTAGACTTTCCTTGCTATAGCTGGCTCTCATTTAATGCCTGGAGTAAGTCTTAGTATTCATGTTCCTGCTAGAGAAGAAGGCTTCAAGTGTTGCTGAGTGGTGGTCCATTCCTGTACTCCCAACACTGGGGAGGCAGAGGCGGGAGGACCAGGAATTCAAGGCCGTCCTTGGGCTGCAAAGGACACTCTCTGATAAAACAAAATGCCAGCAGACAACCACAAAGGTGCTAAGCAACTTGCCAGACTCACACAAAACTCCTAACTAGCTCTCTCCGCTCCTTTGCAATCTTTGTGCACACCCTTCTGTGCACGCCCTTCTACTAATGCACTTACTGCTCTTACAGACTGGAGGATCTCGGAGGTCATGTGTTCCTTACTCCATACTGGTCCTGTTACACAGCTGGCTTTCTGGCAAGTGTTTATGCACATACCCAGCATCACTTTGGGTACCAGAGATACAGTACAAAGGGCTCCAGTTGAGTGCCCTTGTCTAATGGTGGAGAAAGATCACGGTACAGCGAAGGGAGCTTTTATAGAGAAGATGCACAAACAGTGCCCTCGGCTGTCACATGCTTCTGGTCGCTAAAGTGTCTTAAGTGTTTGTTACATGGGCAGGCACTAATCTAGGTTATTCTTTTTAATATTTACTCAATCTTCTCGAAAATGTCCCCAGGGAGGAGGGGAAGGCAATGAGTCACCTGGAGGCTGTATAACTGGCATTCACGGCACACATTGTAAGCTAAGCATAGCTGTTGGGGTTTTCTCATAGTTTAATTCAGAGAAAAATATGTCTGAGTTTTGTGGCATCTTCTCATGACCTTGGTGAGAAAAAAATGTGTCATTGCATTTAGTGTTTGATGATGCGATAACTAACATAATTTCTTCAGAGAAAGAATAAAATATAAAGGTGACCAAGAAACTGCTTTGATTTTTTTTAACCTGGTAATTTATTCTATTTAGGGCATCGATTCCATTAGCAGTAACTTGTCTCTCCCTGTGCCTGCCAGACAGCTCCTCCCACCAGGAAGAGCCTTCTTTAGCAGTTAGCCTGTACATGGTGTCAGTCATTTGCCCCCCACCCCCGCCATTCCGTAATAGCAGTCACAAAGGAAACTAGTTTGAGTGACTCACCTTGATCCATCACTGCCATTAGAAAAATAATCCAAAGCAGGATGTATTAGCTGATTTCTCAGCATTATTTGTACAAAAATCAGTATCATCCCATTGATCCTATTAAGGTGTTCCCTCCAGAATGGAAATTTCACAGAAGCGAAATCGTGAGTCAAACAAATGAGAGTCAGAAACTCACAAGGCTGAGACCAGTGGGTGTGGGCACCTAGGAAGCTTTTCAGCAGTGGCTTGGTCTGTAAAGGAGGGGGAGGATAGAAAAGGGCAGACGGGAATGGCTTGTTTTGGGAGTCAGTTTAAGATCTGTTCCCAAAACTGGGCAGTGGTGGCACACACCTTCAATCCCAGCACTCGGGAAGCAGAGGCAGGCCGATCTCTGTGAGCTCTAGGCCAGCCTGGACTACACAGTGAGTTCCAGGACAGACTCCAAAACTTCACAGAGAAACCCTGTCTTGAAAAATCAGAAACCAATCCTCCCCCTTTACAAAAAGGAAGATCGTTTGCCAGGTTAGATCTCAAGGAAAGGAATCAGGAGAGTAGAGGCCTCTTGTTGAGATTTGAATGTAAATTGTCCCCCACAGGCTTGTGCTTTGAATGCTTGTTCACCAGCTGGTGCTGTCTTGGGTGTCTGTGGACTCCTTAGGAGGCAAGGGCTAACCTTTGGGAGTAATCTCTAGGGGCAGACTCATAGCCTGGCCCCTGCTTCCTGGCTGGTGCAGACCTTCCTGGCCATGATGCCAGACAGTATCCGTGTCACAAAGTGACCTGCTCCCCTTGCCTTCCCACTGCCGTGCATGGAAACACTTAGAAACTATAGCCGATGTAAATCTTTCCTCCCACGTTCCTGGCAGGCATTTGGGCCACTTGTGTAAAAGTAGCCAACACAGAAAACTGACACCAGGGAAACAGCATGGTTGCTGAGATCGAATCTGACCGTTGCAGTCACTGACCCTGGCAACTGGTTAGAGAGTTTGGAAAAGTTGGAGAGGTAAATGATGTGGGATTTCCCTCTGTATGCTGTGATTACCATTAATGAATAAAGAAACTGCTTTGGACCTGTAGCAGGGCAGAACTTAGGTAGGCAGGGAAAACTAAAATGAATGCTGGGAGAAAGAAGGGCAGAGTCAGAGAGACGCCATGTAGCCCTGCTGGAGACAGACGCCAGAACTTTTCCTGGTAAGCCACAGCCTCACGGCAATACACAGATTAATAGAAATGGGTTAAATTAATATGTAAGATTAGCCAATAAGAAGCTAGAGCTAATGGGCTAAGCGGTGATTTAATTAATACAGTTTCTGTGTGATTATTTCGAGGCTAAGCAGTCAGGAACAACCAAGTGGCTCCGTGCAACAGATAAACACAAGAATCCATAGCATGCTATGACCAGAAATGAATGGGTGATTCTGCTAGGCACTCAGAAGGCCCGAATGCCACAAGGTAAATGTCAGACAGTAAAGACAACAATCAGGAGGTTTCTGATGGAAACAAGTACTCTGCTGGGAGCTAGAAGCCATTTACATTACTTTCCCTTAAAAAAAAGTCTACATTACACCCATGCCCTTGAAGATTTGACTGTGGCTGAATTCAAAAGCAAAGGGATAATTAATGATTAATAATTAAGGTGGAAGCTCAAGGCATCACATCATTCAGACTGCAGCACAGTTATTGCCTTGCTGCCTTTAACCAGGTATACAGTGAGGAACAGGAGTAAACGGCAGGGGGATTTTCAAATGTTCAGTCTGCCCAGGAAAAGAGCAAGTTGAAAGCTGTGGACTAGGCACAGGCCTGTTAGATGTGTTCCACTGACTCCAGAAGCCAAGGACTCTGTACGAGGTCTGTAGGAAATCAGTAAAGCTCTGTGTATCCTGGGCTCATGGGTGTACAATTATAAACTCACTGGAAAGACTTTCCCTGAGAAAAATGGCGCCTCCGTACTGTTGTATGCTGCGGGAGTACCTTCCGCTCCTTCAGCCAATAGACGCTGAAGTACGAGCCCACAATGCTGCGGGAGCGCCTTCAGCTCCTTCAGCCACTAGGCGCTGAAATACCAGCCCACTGGGACATGGTATATTTCTCTTTAAAAAAGAGCGGCAAGCCTCAGCTCCCTCTCTTGCTTCCGGCGCTTGGTTCCGGCTCCTGCTCTAGTGACTAGGCTCCTTTCCTGACGGTTTGTGTGTATGTAAGTTTTACCCCCCAAAATAAATACCCCTTTAAAACCTAACTGGTGTGGGACTGATTCGCCATTAGTTGTACGTTAGAGGGATGCAGCATGGTGTTTTATTTTAAAGGGACCCATGGCTGAGAGTGTTCTTAGTTTCAAGGACACTTTGAACTTGCACTTTTGTTGGCCACTGTTAGGACCTTTCCATCTTTTTGCTTTTCCACTGTGAATGGCCTCTGACACATGCTTCCACTGCCATGAACTCAGATTCTTTCATGAGCTTCTCCACTGTGGTGATTTAGATGCGAACGAACCCCATAGGCTCATACAAGTGTCTACTTGATCCTCAGGTGGTGGAACTGTTTAGGAAGGATGAGGGGGTGTGGTCTGGGAGGAGATGTGCCAAGGGAGTGGACTTTGAAGTTTCAAAAGCCTCCCATCATCCCCTCTAACTCCTTCTTGTGGTTTGAGATGTGAATTCTCAACTGTGTCTGGTGCCTTACCTTTGTTCTGCCCTCATGGACTCTAACCTTCTGAAACTATAACCCCAATTTAATGCTTTTTTCTAGAAGTTGCCTTGGTCATGGGGCTTTATCACAGCAATAGAAAAGTAACTAGTACATTCACCATGATGGACTGAGAGACCCCTGAGCCAATTAAATCTCCCTTCACATTGGTTTCTGTTAGTTGTTTTGGTCATACTGAAGCAAAGCTAAGAAATTCACCTCTTAGAGAATTGGATTCCCTTCACATCCAGGGCCCTCACTTGTGGTGCTGAGTCACGTGACCCTCTTCTTTCTTAACCATAGTTCACTTAGGCAAAATACCCCTGACATAAATGGAGTCAATTGGGTTTGTCTCTGAGAATTTTTCAAGTTTGAAATAAGAGATGCAGAGTAAAGTTCAGGGTTGGAGTTGTTGCCAATGACTGGGGCTGACCTGTGTCTCACCATCTTGTGGGCTAGTTGTTCATCTTTTCCTTCCTCACCTACCTGTTTATATTTAAGCTAACTTAAATATATGATTCTGGTTCTATAATTTGAAACTAGCAGAGCCTTGTCCAAGACAACAAGAAAACTGGAAATACCTTTTCAGGTTTCAATGGTACATTCTCAACTTTGAAGACAACTAATTTCTTCTAAGAAAGATTGACAGGCCAGTTAGTTAGAAATTGAAAGTCCAATTAAGATCTGAAACTACTTGAGAATGAAATCCAAGAGAAATGACTTGCTCATTCTCCTTAAACCAATTAAGCCTTTCCCATTTCAGGAAATAAGATTAGGGTCCAGTTCAAACCGACACCAGCTAGGGTGTTGAGAACCCCACTACCCCATGATCTCCAGAAGATACTCCAGCAGCTCCTCCAGAGCTAATGCATCAGAATAGCCCCACAGGGCCTGGGTACCTGCACTGTCAGACAAGCTCTCCCATTAACATTAATAATATATCATTATTTAGACAGATTATATTTATAGAGATGAATACTCTGGGTGGATCTAGTTCTTCAGAAACAATCACTAGCCCCTAGCTTACTGTTTTGTTTCCCAGGGTTTCCTAAACAAGTGAACACAAACTAGGCCTTAAGCTCTGAAATTTGCCGCAGATGCCGGCACGTGCTCTTCCCAGGGGACATTTCTTCCCAAGTCTGTGTCTAAACACATTTCAACCAAAGCCATCCATTAACACATGGAGTCATACCAAAGACTATGTCATCTTAAGTAAATAAAGAGTTCTAGGAGCGTGTGGAAAGGAAGCAAAGGAAGCAGTTTTATGTCCATACGTGACGGCGGCGAGTTAGGGACAGCATGTCCCCATGCCCCAGTCCCTGGGCTCAGGCTCGCTTAGAGCACCGCAACAGAGGCCTAGCAAATCAAAGGTGGAGACTGCTCTGAAGTCCCTGCCACCAGACTCTTGATTTGTGTTTCATTTCCCCAGATTGCAGGATTGATGACTCTGTATGGAGCCAGAGGCATATGTGGAGGCACATATATTCTGCTGCTATGTGGAGACTTTGAGTTCCAGAAAAAAATCAGATCTTCTTCTCTCTCCCTTTCTCCCTCACATCACACACACACACACACACACACACAGTCATTATGCATTTAACAATGCAGTGTGACCACCCTCTATATAGCACTTGCATTACACTGGAATTACTAGTCTATAGATGAGCTGGAAGGTCAGTTCAGTTAGCAAGATTGAAGACAAAGTTTGAGTTCCAAAACCCATGCAAAAAATCTAATCTCTCTCTCTCTCTCTCTCTCTCTCTCTCTCTCTCTCTCTCTCTCTCTCACACACACACACACACACACACACACACACTGATAATAAAGAAAGAAGTAATGAATTTGAGAGGAATTGTAGGAGACATAGGGGGAATTGGAGGGTGAAGAGGATTGAGTGAAAATTATGTAAATATAGTACTCATGTATGAAATGCTCGGAAAAAAGTCGTTTTTTAAATTTTTGTTTGTGTGTTTATTTTAAAAGCTGGGCATGATGACACACATTTGTATTCCCAGCAGTGACGAGGTGGACGTAGGAAGATCACTGGGGCCTGCTGACCAGTCAGCCTAGCCCACCTGATGAAACTCAGGCCAATGATAGACCCTCCCTCAAAACCAAGGTGAACAGCCCCCAGGGAACAACACGTGAAGTGGAGTTCTGGCCTCCACATGTAGACACACATCTGTGCTTGCCCGCCCCACATACACACCGATACCAGCCTAGAGATAAAGTGTTTGGGAGTAGGTACCAAGTTATTGTAAATACTCCGTTGTGTAAGGGCTTGCGCAGTGATAGACACTAATGTTGACATGGGCTGACTTAGGACACCTGCAGGACCAAGGTCGAGCTAAGAGACCAGACATGAGAGAGAGAGGGGTGTAGAGATATGGGTGTAGAGATGTGACTCTTCCCAAGGGCCGGGGGAGAGCAGCTCTTTACAGCCACACATGCTGAGTTCTTCTTGTTTCAAGTTTTAATTTGATGGGATCAGTCTGGTCTAGGGTTAGTTGCTGCAGAGTGAACTTTCCTTCCTTTCATTCTTAAGCTAAACTGCTCAGAAGGAAACCCCATCACAACGGACTGAGACCCCAGCCCAGACTGGAAGTGCCGGGGGTATTTCCAAGCCAACTTCCACCGTCCCCCACGGTTCTGTTACCACATCTTGGCTGCTGTCAGAGACATCCAGAAGAGGGCTATGGATCCTTTCCTCACGCTGTCCTGTATGGACACTATTATCATTAACTTGATTCTACAACCCCAAGCTTTGAGATGTAAGCGATTTGCAAGGAAAAAACAATTCCAGTCTTAGACTAGACAAGCAGGCCACTCAAATCTTTCCTGAATTCTTATCCTACTATAGCTCAGGGTGTGCTCCAGGTATTGTTGAGGGTGCAACAATGAACATAACAAATTTCTTACAACGCAGACTTAACATCTCAGAGAGACAATTTGTCAATCAGCAGATTGTATTTCTCCACTGCCCTGCAGTGAGCAAACAGCTTTGCCAGACTGTGTTTTGGGAGGATCAACTTTTCCATAACGTTTGCAAAGGAGCAGCTTCTTGAGATCGTGTGTTTCGGGGGCTCCTGCTCATCTCCTGTGAGATGGCGGGGAGCACTGCGGATAAGGTAAGTCGGGATGAGGAAGTGTGGGTGTGATGGGATGTCACAGGCAGGGAAAGACTCTCTGTTAAGTGACATTTGAGCGGAAAACAAAAGAAAGCAGGAGAATGCGTCATGGGACATTCGAGGGGGAGAGCATTCTAGGTAGAGAGTATGTTACGGACAAGGATCCTGAGTCTCGAGTAAGGTATGGCCAGTTCGAGGAGCAGCAAGGAGGTCAGAGGGAGTGGGTCCCATGGATGTGTGAGTCTGTGGCAGCTCTCCTCAGGGATGCTTGGGCTGGTTTGAACTGAGGTAGTAGTAGTAAGAGTGGCAGAGACAGTGACCGATTCTCAGGGGGCTTTGAAGGTAGAACTTTCAAGGTTTGTGCATTTAAGAGAGTGCAGGAGATCAACAGGTCTGAGATACAAAATGCTTCAGTGTTTCTTCAACATATTGTTTACATGTTCAACCAGGCATGTGGAGAAGGAAGTAGATCTTAGAAGACTGGAGCTATTAGCCTGGGGCTTGAAGGTGTATGTGTAAAAATAGAATTTCATTTAAGACCAGACATGGTGGCACAGTTTTAATGCCAGCATTAGGGAGGTAAAGGTAGGAAGATCTCTGTGAATTTAAGACCAACGTGGTCTACATATCGAGTTCCAGCCCAGCCAGAGCTAGGCAGTGAGACTGTCATCACACACACACACACACACATGATCAGATTGCATGCAGAGGATCCCAGCAGGGTGAGGAGAGGGGCCAGGAGAGCAGACGGAGAACCTGTCATCCATGCAGGAGGGAGAAGGAACACACAGAGAGATCCGACACAAAGTCAGCGTGCTTCACATTGGAGGCTGTGACCTGCCAACGCTGAGGAGAGAGTCAATGAGGCCCAAGAATGGGGCAGTGACATGCAGGGTGGAGACTCCAGAGAAAGGAGAGGCAGGGCTGCACACACAGTAGGCAAAGGCTTGCTCTCGACCAGAACAAAGTGGAGCCAAGCTAGAAATGACATGGGGCCACGGAGTTTGTATTCATGAAGTGAAGCTATTATTATTGTTCTCGTAGATAGTGTTCATTTTTTTGTCATAAGAGGAAGACAGGTTTATTACAGCCACATCAAAAAATTCAGATAAGGGAAACAAGAAAAAATTTACTGAAAAAAAAATCTGTAGTCCTAACATGACGTTCGACCTCTGTAACATTTGGTGTGTAGCCTCCTAGACTTTTCTCTTTGCTGTTCAAACTGCATTAACATCACATTCTGAACACCCTTTTATGTCAAGGCACACATTGTCACCTTTATTAAAAGCTAACATTGATTTATTTGAATATTCCTCGATCTATACTTACATTGGTATTCCTCAGCGCTACCTCTTTCTTTGTGTCTGCATTCAGTTGCATGCATTCGGCGATTTCCTTAGGGCAAAGCGAAGAAACTGAATTGCTGAAAGACAGCAGCAGTGTCTCCCTGGCTTCTCCTTTCCCAGAGCATCAACACTGTGTGACATGCTCTTCACGACCAGTGGACCATGAATAGCCTCAAGATCTTAAATTCAGAAATTAAAGTGAATCCAAAGGTCCCAAGGCTTTAAATCTCAGGATCCCATAGGCTTTCTCTTTCTCCTAAAATTCTGGAAACCAAGGATCTTGTGAGAGACACTCCCCTATTTTATACTCAAAATAGGAATGTTTCTCCATACTGAGGCAATCCCTAGTCCTTTGAAAATAAGGCCTCTTGGGGGCTGCAACTCTCCTTGGGTGTGCATGTACGTGCATGTATTCCTGTATGTCTGTGATTTCACCGGAGCGTATAAACCTGCTGCTACTAGAGTAAAACACCACAGTCTTCCCTTTATCTGTGTGCAGAGGGTAGAGCCCCATTTGTTTCCTTGGAAAAATCTAGAGCGAGGGGAAGAAAACACACAAAAGACCACACTGTTAAAAGCACGGATCTGCTGCATGAGTTCCAGATTCCAAACCAGGTCTCACCTGGATTTCCCAGCTGAAGGGGCTGGTGTCCAAGAGGCAATGGTGGGCGGCCATGGAGAGGGAAGCATCTGTGTGGATGGAGATATGGAGACGGCTTTCACAGTTCAGTGGCAAGCCTGCTGCCAGCCCGAGTGCTGAGAGCCGGACAACACCGGACAGGTGGAGAGAATCACCAGGGTTCTAACACCTTTCCCCACCAGAAACCTGTTTCTAACCTGCCCTGCCTGTGATCTCCTCACCTAGACATCCTCTCCTTCTTCAGAAGGCAGCTCATTGAGTTTGCTGGAGAATTCAAAGCACTCAACCTCAACCTCCTGGCTCCAAGCACGCATCCTTCCCAGCTGGAACTGCTGACCCCTCCCTGAGGGCTACTGAGGGACACAGATGGAAGGATTCTCAAGTTCAGAGTTCTGTACTTCCACATCAAGCCGTGTTATAGGAGGCTCTGTTTCATTCATATACCCTTGCCCTAATGACTAATGGTGCAAACCATATTAGCTTACACATACAAGTGCCATTTAAAGGTGCGTGTGTGTGTTTGTGTGTGTGTGTGTGTGTGTGTGTGTGAGTAATCCTTATAGCTATCCTTTTAAGTGGGTTCCATTTGAACCCCTGCTTTGCAGATATGCAAACTGAGAACACAAAGCCAGCAGAGCTGAGGTTTAAGCTTAGATGTTTTGGCTGTAGAGTCCCCGAGCTTAGTCCCTGTGATGGTTTAAATGGGAATGGCTCTCACAGGCTTATATATTTGACTATTTGGTTCCCAGTCCATGGAACTGTTAGGGAAAGCTTAAAAGAGGAGTGGTCTTGGGGAAGGAGGTGTGCCCCTGGGGGTGGGCATTGAGGTTTCAAAAGACTTGTACCATTCCCCGTCTCAATCTCCTTCCCTCTGTCCCTCCCTCCCTCCTCCCCTCCCTTTCTCCCTCTCTCATAGTTGTGTCTCAAGATGTGAGCTCTCAGCTACTGCTCTAGTGACATTCCTGCCTGCCTGCTGCCAGGCTTCCACCAGGATGGTCACAGACTCTAACCCTCACAAACTATATGCATCAAATAGGCTCTTTCCTCCTTAAGTTGCCATGGTCATGGTATCTTATAGCAATGGAAAAGTAACAGAGTCCCACAAGTTGAAGGTCTTCAAACTTGAGGGTGCCTTAGGATTTCAGAGGGTCTGCTTGAACAAACTGCTGGCTGTCTCCGGCTCCTAGGTCATAAGGAAGTGGGTGGGCATTTTCATTTCTGACTAGCTACCATGTGATGGTGGTGGTATTAATTAGGAAACCATAATTCAAGAACTACAAGGCAGGTGCTAGCTGGACTCCCCATTCTCTTTGGAGACAGGGTCGCTCTGTGTAGCCCTGGCTGTGCTGGAACTCACTATGTAAACCAGAGTGGTCTCAAACTCACAGAGATCCACACACTTCTGCCTCCTGAGTGCTGGGATTAAAGGTGCGTGCCACCAAGCTCACACTGAATCCTTCTCTTGAATCCCATTTCTTAATAGACTCCTTTGTTGCCTGTTTGGTACCCCAACTCCTTAGGGACTGGGTGGTTCCCTCTCATTTTTAGATCTTCCACGGGGTTTCTGGGTCCCGACTCTGTTGTCAAATGTACTTAATAGGGCTGGCATTCGTGACTTCTGTTGATATTTTCAAGATGATTGATCCTGCTTTCTACCCACCTTCCCGGGCTTTCAGATGTTAGGAACGTCACCGTGAGACCATCAAGTGTGTGGCTCATACTGTGTCCTCCATCAATGGCCAGTATGTCTTATGAGAGCCATCACATAATTTTTTTCTTTTTTCCGTTTTCTCTGCTCCATCACAATTCATCTAAGATATATGCTCTCAGGTGTCAGGGACTTCAAACTTACCTCTCTTTAGATGACCCTTCTATTCCCTCCCTGGACCGACAATGCCCATATTAGTATATATGGCACTCATAACTGGTCACAGGGGTCCATACGAGTTCTGGTCACATTTCATTAAATCATTGTAGTCTTTCTCCAAAATTTTGCATGTGTGTGTGCGTGTGCAAACACATGGGCATGCACATATTGTATAGAGGCAAGAGGTCAACTTCATAAGCTGCTTCTCAGGATGTTATTTACCATGTTTTTGTGTATACAGATCAGAAACTCAGTGATTCAGCTAGGTTGGCTGACTACTGAGCCCCAGGGAACTTAAGCCTGTCTGTACCTCCCTAACATTGGAATGGCTTTAAAATTTCTCTCTCTCTCTCTCTCTCTCTCTCTCTCTCTCTCTCTCTCTCTCCCTCTCTCTCTCTCTCCCTCCCTCCCTCCCTCCCTCTCTTTCTCTCTTTCTCTCTTTTTTTTAATTTTGAGAGAGAAAGAGAGAAAGAGAAAGAGAGAGAGAGAGAGAGAGAGAGAGAGAGAGAGCACTATGAGGCCAAAGGAAAACTTGTAGCCATCAGTTCCCTCCCTCTGTCTTGTGGAAGGATTGAACACAGCTAGTCAGGCATGCCTGCAAGTATCTTCACCCACAGAGCCATCTCTCTAGCCAAGCCTTGCCTTTTAAAACACAGGTTCTGAGTCTGGAACACAGGCCTTCCTGCTCGCAAGGCAAGCACTTTACTGAGTGTGTGAATTCATCTCTATGTCCCTTTAGAAAGCACTAACTGGGCTAAAGACTTCCAAACGCTCCTCCCAGGCCCACCTCACCTCTCGCTCATGTTTATGGAGGTGCACTCTGCCTGAGCCAGGACCTTATGACTGTCCACACTGTTTGTCTGGTTTATTTTTATACGATTTCAGCCAATGGAGGTGTTTTTTTTCTTTGAATATATTTTTTAAAACAATATCTTCTTGTTGTGAGAGGAATACTCGTTCATTACAAGTTTATAAAGTGGAGATGAGCAGAAAGAACATTAGAATTTCTATAAAGCTACCCACTCAGTGTTGATCATTACCAACACTTTGATGCTCGTCTTTCCAGAACCTCAATAAACAGCTTTCCAGTAACCCATAAATAGATGCATTTCTGTGCATGGCTGACGCATAGAGGCCATTTCGTGACGTTTGTATAGCCAGCGTACAGGCTGTTCCTTCTGGTTGAGTCATCCCCAGAGTGACTCGGTGCCCTGCGAGAGTTGTTGATAAAACATTGCATTGGGCGGGTAAGCACAGCCTCCTGCAGCACAGCCCACCTCTCACCCTCCAGAGACTGCTGACTCATCACAGGCTGGGTGGGAGTTTCCAGCCAGGTAGAACCGCACAGAACTGTGCTCAGACATTTTCCATGCTGGTCTGAAGGGCATCACAAGGGGTTCTATCTGCTTAAATCAGGGTAATCACTGCGAAGCCTGCAGATATGGTACCCTCGGTGCCATAACTCTCAACTAACCAGCGTCGATGTTACGTTGGTTATTTATAGATCCCAGCCCCTCCTAGTCACCACCCTAATTCTTTCAGAAATAATCGTTTTCCAACCGCAGTTTTCAGACACTTGTCCCCGTTCTTTCTTATTTTCCAGAGAGAAACTGCAATGATTCTGTGTGTCTTCGGCTAATTCCCTCGGCACCGTAGCGTGGAATTTACCCAGTTCTGAAGAACTGAGCTCTTTACAGGGGCATCCTGTTCTCTCCCTATTGCGCCCTCTCAGACGTCGTGGCGATTGTTTTACCCATCCAGACCTGAAGCCTTTCACTTCCACAGAGCAGACAGAAACTGAGAGGTATAAGAAAGTTCCACCCCACCCCACTCCTTCCCCCTCACGCCTTTCTGCCATCCATCAGCTTCGGAAACTCAGCCTCACTGCACGGTTCTAGCCATATCCAATGTAACATTATTTTGATGTTTCTAGATGCTTTTGTATACTTTGATTCCCTTCTTCTTCTTCTTCTTCTTCTTCTTCTTCTTCTTCTTCTTCTTCTTCTTCTTCTTCTTCTTCTTCTTCCTCTTCCTCTTCCTCTTCCTCTTCCTCTTCCTCTTCCTCTTCCTCGTCTTCTTCTTCTTCGCTTCTGTTTTCCAGATGTGACTTTTAGTCTTCTGCACTGGTCTTTCTCTGAACATACTCTTCCTTCTATCCCCACTGTGATTTTTTCTAATCTGATTTCATTAACCTGACCATTGGATGCTCCTATTCCCATCCCTCTTCCTTTACATCAAGATAAATTTTAAGATTATTTATTCCCTTATTTTCCTCAGGTCTTAAACTATTTCTTCACTTATATATTTCAACACGATCAACATACTTATCTCTGACAAGAATATTCGAAATGACTGCCTCAGAACTCCCTGCTTTCCTCTTGGCTATTACGGCATGGGACACTGCAGGGCTTTCATATGCAGTGAGATTGCCAGGTGCACAGCAGCAGAAACAAAGTGTGGCTAAGTCAAAATGACATTTGCTGGTAGCCTACGATTGTAAACCTCACGATGATGGCAAACCTCAGAACCGAGCACCAGCAAACCAGGGTGGCTCCAGGACTCTGCTCAGCAGGCACTAATCTGTCTTCATGCCAATCTACCCAAGATTAGAAATCCTAAGTGAGACAGAGGCTGAATGGTCAGGCTTAGTTCTGATATTTGTCCCTTGTTCAGGGAAAAGCAGGGAACCTAACTTGCGTGGAGAAAAAAAAAAAACTACTTGTGATGGAGAAGTGTTTATGTTCCTGGGAGGAACTGGGATAAAATTACTCCTGGTGGGGCGGATGTATGATAGACTATGGTAGACTCAGAGACATTCCCTACAATTTCCAGGGTTCCCTCCACTTCATTTATGGCTTACTACCAAATTCTACCTTTTTGCTTAGAATTAAGTGTTGATTATATTGCTTTTATTGACGTGTTTCCTTCTGGGAGAAGCTGTTACAAGTGAGAGACCGGAAGTTTATGAGTACTTCCTTTATCAGAATGAGGCTTCCTGCAGGCATCTTGCTAGGAGAAATCCCAGGTACCAGGAACTTCGGCTCCTATTCTAACAACAGGTGTCTAATTCTATTGCCTTGAGCGTCAATAGACAAATGCATTTATCTTATATGGGCGTATTGGCTCAGTGGCTCAGAGCATGCACTACTCTTGTGCTGGACCTGGATTTGGTTCCTCGCCCTCTGCCCCATCATGCAGTTCACAATTGCCTGTAGCTCCAGTTCCAGGAGATCATGTGACCACCTGCACACACACAATGCATGGTTGGAGGAGGCTGCTTGTTCATTGCCCAACTGCCCAGACTCCTGAAATAATCACACAGAAATCTGTATTAATGGCAATACTGTTTGACCAATAGCTTGAGTGTATGGCTAGCGAGCACTTACATCTAGAATTAACCCATTTTCATTATTTTATATTTTGCCATGAGGCTTGTGGCCTACCGGCAAGGTTTCAGCAAACAATTTGTGTCTTTCCTCTTTGGCAATTACATGCTGTCTCTCTCTGACTCTGCCTACTCTCTCTCTGTATATTTCTTCCAGCCTGGCTATATTCTGTTAAGCCATTCGCCAAAAGCAGCTTCTTTATTCATTAACCAATAAAAGCAACACATACACAGAAAGACTTCCTACACCGTTTCCCCTTTTCTGTTTAAATAAAAAGGAAGGTTTTAACTTTAACACAGAAAAATTGCATATAACAAAACAGATATCAAGTAAGAATTACAGTTACAATATTTATATGTACTTTATCTTTTATTGTAACTTCTTTAGTGTCTGTCTGGCATCTCTCACACACCTTCATCCCCAGTTCCTTTCTCTGCCCGGAAGTCCCACCTAGTCTCCCCTGCCTACCTATTAGCTATTCACCTCTTTATTAAACCAATCATGGTAACACATCTTCACACAGTGTAAACAAATATCTTGCAACAGTTAGGCTACGGGTACATAGAAAGCTGAGGGTAAAATACAATTTAAGAGAGTGCCAAGTGTCCTTGTGGGGGAATCTGTGCTCCAGGGATTCAAGAACAACGTAAGAGTAGAAAAGACAGGAATAAGGAAATGCCATTTCTGCCATGAGCAGGACTGGGGGCTTCAGTGCCTTCTTTTGTATGAATGACTGTCAGGTCATGACTAGGTCAGCCTCGGTTAGGGGTACCAGGTAATTTACATAAGAACCACTGTTTCCAAGCAAAGAAACAGTCTTCACATTCTTTATCTGCAGCAGAGTAAATCTCAGTGAGCAGTGCTCTCTGGAGCAGAAGTGGAAGTCAATGGCATAGTCTGCCTTAACGCATGCCCAAATCAGTAGCCATCTTAGACATTTTTATAATTTGGTACTGGGATAACAATATTTGGGGCTTCATTTAAAGGTAGATTTAGGTGGACTGTGCATTTATTTTAAGATGGCTTGACACTTGCTAGAAATTAAATCAGATGCCAGAGAGAGAGACCAGGGCCTCTCTAACCAACCTTCTGTACCACTGTTTTCAACAACAGAATTCTTTACTTCAACCATGAGTAAGGCGTGCTGGGAAGGATGGAGAGGAGGCCCTGAAAAGATGGGGTTTGGGGGGTTTGGTGGGATGGTAATGGAGGATGGAACAAATGAACACGTTGTCATGCTACCTGACCCCAGTTAATATAAAAATAGATAAAAAAAATTATTCCAAGAGGATGCATTCAGTTTCCAGGCTGATTTCTACTCTTATCTATGAAGTTAGAAACCAATGAGAAGGGTGAGGAGGGCACTGAAATACGAATGATATCACTCCACTTGGTTGAGGAAAGGGGAGAGGAACTAAGCGCTGTGTGCTTCTAAAAGGATATGGGGAAAGAATGGCGAGCTCATTCTCCGTGCTCAGGGTGGAGTTAAAGCTCATTCTCCATGCTCAGAGAGCAATTACAGCTCTTTCTCCAAGCTCAGAAAGGAATTACTGAGGGAAAACAGACTGCAGTCAACCCACAGGGGAGATGGCAGAGCCAGGCTACAGACTCTTCTTTCCAGGGGCTGAGCAAGTAGAAGAGATGGACCTTCTCTAAGATGGCTCTGTTGCCACTTCACCCATCCTCAATAATGCTTGCACTACCCGCTGGTGTGGTTGGTCCATCTGCCTGTGTGTTGTTTTTCTTGGTTAATGAATAAAGAAACTGCTTTGGCCTGTTGAGAGGGCAGAACTTAGGTAGGCAGGGAAGATGGAACTGAATGCTGGGGGAAAGAAGGACAGAGGGAAAGGAACACCATGGATGTCCCCTAGATCTGTTCCCAACACACTAGGTGGAGTGTGGATGTAGGCTTGGGGAAGGCAAGTGATAGTGTACATGGTGTCTGAGGCCCAGGGGTGGTAACAGGAAGGGAGCCGCTTGTCCTTCCTGGCCACCTGGTTAGCTTACACCTGAAATAACCACACAGAAACTGTATTAATTAAAACATTGCTTGGCCCATTAGCTCTAGCTTCTTATTGGCTAACTCTTATATTAATTCAACCCATTTCTATTGATCTATATATCACCACGTAGCAGTGGCTTACCAGGTAAAATTCCCAGCATCTGTCTCTGGTGGCTCCATGGTGTTTCTCTGACTCCTCCCTTCTTTCACCCAGCATTCAATTCCATCTTCCCCACCTACCTAAGTTCTGCCCTATCAACAGACCAAGGCAGTTTCTTTATTCACTAACTAACCAAGAAAAAAATATACAGACAGAAGGACCTCCCACACCACATCTTGACCAGAATGACAAAAGACCTTAAGATCATTCAGTCTGTAATCCCTGGTCCACAGGAGAATAATGCTTATTGTGATGGTATTTTATACAGCCATCAGTAAATAATGTGACTCCCATGGAGCAGAGGGTGAAAAGCGGTTTTGACAGAAGCAGTGGTTGAGCTCTGACACAGTCTCCAGTGACCCTGTGAGGGTGTTAGCGGCTGGGAGAGCCATAATTATCCTTCTAAAGAACTACAGTAGTTTGATCTTTTCACTCAGTATGATGGTTTGAATAAGAATGGACCCCATAGGCTCAGGTATTTAAACGCACTATTTGAAAGGATTAAAAGGATTAGGGGGTGTGGTCTTGTTGGAGGAAGTGCATCATAAGGGGTGGACTTTGAGGTTTCAAATGTCCAAGCCAGGCCCAATGGCTCTCTCTTCTGTTGCCTTCAGATCGGGCTGTAGAACTCTCAGTTGCCACGTCTACCTGCCTGCTGCCATGCTTCTGTCATGAAGACAATGGGCTGAGTCTCTGGGACTATGAGGAAGCTCCAGTTAAATGCTTTCTTTTATGAGAGTTGCCATGGTCATAGCATGTCTTCAAAGCAATAGAACACTGACTAAGACGCTCTGTGAGCATCCTTTCCATAAGTAAGCAAGAGCTTCTTTATTGTTTTCTGAGTGGGCTATTCCACATAGTCTTTCCACATCGAGTGTAGTAGGGAGCGTTTCGCTGAATGGAGCTAGTGTGCTAGTCAGCTTCCTTTCTGGAACCTGAGATGAGCTAAAAGCTAAAGACACTTTGGCCCATTGTTCTAGAGCTTTCCATCCAAGGCTGATTGGCACTGTCAGAAAGGCAGCACTTCATAGTAGCAATGTTATATCAGCCAAATCAACATGGCTGACACTTCCAGGTTCCAGAGCCACGCATGTGCGGACAAGCCTTCAGGTGTGACCCACGTGAGGCATGGTTGCATCACCTACGCATGATGCAGCAGCCACATGAGCCCTTGTGCGCATGCGTGAGTTCTGTCATCTGCGTATGATGTAGCCCCATTATACCCCTGTTTGCAGGCGCTAGGCAATCTTTAAAAACTGGACATGCCGCCTTCAGCTCTCTCTCTGCACATCGACCTTACCAGGCCTGTACATATCCCCCCTCTAATAAACTAAGCGCGGATTTGTTGCATGTTCCATGTTTCCTTCTTACTCAACGCCAGGTAATTTCAGGCAGCATAAACTATTTACCGCACAGCTGGGATGGGGAAAAAAATGAGAGGTTTGGAGTCCTGTTGTCCCTTCAATAATATGCCTTATCATGACCTAAGTTATCCCACTAGGTTCCATCACTTGAAAGCGCCATTTCCTCATGGTCCTTGGGTGAGGACTAAACCTTTTACGTGCAGGCCTTTTAGGGAACATTCCAGATCTAAACTATAGAAGGTAGGCATCATGATTCATTTAGAAAATTGCCGATGGATGGACAGTTAGATTACTTTGGTATTTCAAAGTATTCTTCAAAGTACATGTGTATATCCAAGTTATGCATCTGTGTGTCAGTGCGTCTAAAAGCATTCAAGAAGTTCCTAGAATTAGAATCGTAGGTTGCAGACTTTCCATCCATGATCTAGTACTAAAGTCTAGGAGTTAGCACATCTTTTACCCACTGTCTACCTAACCCTGCTTCTCAACTAAGTCCTGAGACTTCCCTGCCAGTTTTCTAGACAATCTACTGTACTCATCCAACAGGAGCTCGGAGAAAACACCTAAAGACAGTCCAAGTAAGTTACATGACATTAGCCTAGCTCCATTTCAACATCCCATCACCGCTGTGCCACACAGACATCAGGTCAGTAAAAGGGCCCCAACACTTGCTGGGGTAGGGCACAGGTCTGATCTTCACTCTTCAGAGGTCCTCCCTCCCACTTCGTGCAGCAACGGGTAGCCTTATGGTGACATCGCGACCCAATATGAACAGAAGACATTGAGTGACAGCTGCCTCTTACAGTCATACAATCACATGTGTACTTCTCTGTGGCCAGCATTCAAGTGACGTTCAAACTGCTTTGACCATAACCAACAATAAGAAAAACTTTGGCAATGTTATCCATCTCCACTTCCGCATATCCAAAACCAAACACCATCAAGAGCACTTGGCCTATGGTATTTTCTGGCATTTTCTACTGCAGTCTGTTTTGTTGTGTAAAAATGTTGCTCTCAATCCACTTGATTTCATGGTCCTTTAACGAGTCATGGATTGTTCAAAAAACATTGCTATTTATGCCACCCATGGGCCTGACATATAATCCAGGTGTTTGCCTATGTAATGAAAACCTTAAAAAGTTTCCGCCATCTGCCTGCTAAATTTGGTCTTCCTTTAAAAGTTTAGAGTTCTCCGCCCGAGTGTACCGAGTGTACTGGAGGCAACGGCTACCTGAGGCTTTCTCCCTCAGCGCTGCACCACTGTGCTGGGAGGACCAGCAAGGGCACCTGGCGATGCCATTCTGCTTGATTGTCTGTCACAGCTGGGGAGATGCATGCCCCGCAGATGCCCTTTGATGCATCTCAAAGGGAAGGAATGAATGCAAATTGGAGCCAGCCCAGTCAGAAATCCATCTCCCGCAGCTGACGGGGCTCAGGGCAGAAGAAGGCTTGTGTTGCTGTCGCTCAGAAGAATGATCCGCTGCAGGGAGAGGCCTGTGGCTCAGAGTGAGAGGAGAAGGCAAGAAAGAGATGCGGGCAGACCTGTGTGGATTCTCCCTTCTGAGGCTTCCAGTCCTTAGACTGAGGGGCTAGTGGGCTCTCAGGCCTTGCAGGGTGCAGATGGCTAAGGCTGCACTACCTAGAGTCCATTATTTAAGACCATCTCTTTCTCTTTTCTCCTCCTCCTCTCCTCTCCTCTTCTCCCCTCCCCTCCCTCTCTTCCCCTCTCCTCTCCTCTCCTCTCCTCTCCTCTACCCTCCCTTCTCCTCCCCTCTCCTCTACCCTCCCCTCCCCTCTCCTCTCCTCCCCTCTCCTCTCCTCTTCTCCCGTCCCCCCTTGCCCTTCTCTCCCCTCCCCTCTCTTCTCCTCTCCTCTCCTCCTCTCCCCTCCCCTCTCTTCTCTTCTCCTCTTCTCCCCTCCCCTCCCTTCCCCTCCTCTTCTCTCCCCTCTCTTCTGCTCTCCTCTTCTCCCCTCCCCTCCCTTCCCCTTCCCTCCCCTCTTTTCTCCTCTCCTCCTCTCCCCTCCCTTCCCTCCCCTTTCCCCCCTCTCTCCCTCGTGTGTGTGTGTGTGTGTGTGTGTGTGTGTGTGTGTGTATGTGAGACTCTTCCTCACTCAGTTCAGTTCTGTTGCTCCAGATAACAGCTTAATAAATGGGTATAAAGTTTTTTTTTTAGAAAGATACAAATTTCCTGGCAATGAATAGAGGTATTGGTTATACACTATTGTGTGAATATACTTGATGCCAGTGAACTTTTCACTAAAAATGGTCAAGGAGGTAAACAATATAGTATGTGTAACTCAATACAAACACATGGAAACACTTAGGATTATAGTAATTGTTCTGACAATATTGTATCACCAGTACTTCCAGCTATCTCCTGATGGTACATCTTCCCAGCACAGAGCCAGGGAAATAGATGTATCAATTTTGCCTGGCAACTTAGTTGACATAGAATACCTGTCTTTCTTAACAATTTAGGTGAGGTGGGAGCTACCCAGGTCAACTCCTTCCTGTTGAGCTAAGCCTTCAGATGGGGTGTTAGTGCCAATGTCTGGCTTCTCAATCATGGTATTGTTTTTCCTTACGGAGTTGGGAGATGGGAGCTATCTCTTGGCTCACTGAACCCATCTTCTATAATATTCAAATGATTGCAGGAAGCAGGCAACCCCTGCTTCATGTCAGCCTCCCACTGTTCCTACTGAGTTGATACGATTTTGTTGAAAGCCTGTCTCTTACACTGTTCTAAGCCCTTTGGCCAGTCACCAGATTTTTGAATGAAACAACTGTGCAAATTTTTACCTATTTTATTTGATGTCTCAGGAGGAGCAGTGTTTCTAGATTCCCCATACTAGTATTCTGGAATTTTGACAGACTAAAGATGTAGCTTGGTTGGTAGGGTGCTTGTTTAGCCCTTAATCTGATCCTAGCACCACGTAAGCTGGGCGTGGTAAAGTATGACTCTTGTCAGCACTCAGCGGGTAGACGTGGGAGGTTCAGGACTGCAAGGCCATTCTTGGCTTTATTTGGATGTTTGAGGCCCACCTGAGCTATGATAGACCCTGGATCAAAAAATTACCACTGTGAAAGGAGGTGTATTTTTGTGTAGCAGCATTTTGTGTCAATCCTCTTGAAGATTTCCGCGTAAGTTCATACTTCCGAGTAAGTCTGTCAGTGTTCTCGCAATGCCCCAGGGAGACTCAGAGAGAGTGGCTGTGGCCGAAGTCCAGTTGCTCTAAAACCTGGCCCAGCCCTTTGCCCAGTGAGCTCTCTTCTGGAGGAAAGCAAAACATTTGAGTAGAAAGCTGAGATGGAAAATCCAGAGTTCCTTCAGCTCAGTGGGGAGATGAACAGTGGGAGACACCCAAGCCCTTGACAACCCAGGAAATTATCTGCGCCTTCAGATGGGGGCTTCGGGTGACCGCTGAGGGACTTGGCCTCCGTCAGCTGTGCTCTCTTCAGAGAACAGCATCGGCACTTGAGGAATGGTTTCTGAACATACCCTAGGAAGTAGCATTGTCGCAAGCCGTTTCTAAAGTTCTGCATAACCTTGCCTTGAATTTTGCTTTTCCTTCCCAGAAGGAATTTCCCACTGCCAAAGAATTCGTGTTTCTTTTATTTTCAATTGGGTTTTAAAGTGCCAGAAATGGCAATTGACTCGAATCTGTATGTACACCGTCTTGCAAAATGACAGCTGGGTGCTTTACGTATTATTCTGACTTGAATAACCTGCCAGTCCAAGTGAAGCCATTTTCCTCACTAGACTTGCTCCGGGTTGGAAGGGAAGCTCTCTGTAGACCATGAGTGACACGGTTGTCTCCGCAAGTCCAGAATGACGGATGGGCTTTCCCTCATCTGTCCCCTCGTTTGATGCAAGGTTGGAGACTGATTTTACTCTTCTGACTTTCTAGAGAAAGAAGCAAAATTATTTGCCAGCTTTACTATGAGGAATCACTGGTTGGAAGCAATAGCCTTGTGGTTTTTCCATATGCCTCTTAATGTATCTCTTTTCCTTCCAAAGACCATTCGTTCATTAAGGTCCACTATGCAAAAAGACTTGCTACATATGCCAAGCATCAGTTAGAAAGGATTCTTAGGTACGATGCCAGAACAGCCCCCTCCCCTCCCCGTGGCCTCTATCATTTATGGATAATTCGGCCAACCCCTCACCCTGTCACCTGCTTTGAAACGAGGAGCATTGTGAATAACAGGACTTCAGCTCAGATGGCTTGTTTGGGTCAAGCTCAGAGCATGTTCTTGCATTTCTTTCATCGTGGGATAAAGATGGAGGGTGGAGGTTGGGGAGGTCTTAGAGATGAAGGGCAAACTGAGGTCTTTGATTCCAGGCCATGACTCCTTCTCCTTCCCTGACAGAAATCTTATTTGACCCATGTTTCCCTGCACAAGTCACTTTGGTGCGACATGACAATACAGCAGATACACAAGGACTTTTCCCACATCGCACTACAAACACAGCCACCCTCTCGGGGGAACATAAGAGAAATCTTTGGGCTTCCACTTCCCCTCCATTTGTTTGAAGGATCAAGAGAACACAGCCCTCTTTCAACAAAAATTTAAAAAGGAAAATCATGAAAAGAGCCAACCTCTTTTTTTCTCTCTTCTCCCTTAATATATTGTTGCATCCAGGGAAGAGGAAGCCGTGAGCGCCACTGATACTGGGCCCCCAGGGATCCCATACGGGTCACACCCCAGCTACCACAGGGGCTTGTCTTCCTCTGCTCGCACAGGGAGTTCGTAGTAGTGGGTGTGGAGGTTGCTCTTGGCGCTGTACTGATATGAAACAAAGAAGAAAAAAGAAAGAAAAAGAAATGGGAGTGTGTGTGTGTGTGTGTGTAGCATATGTAGTATGTGATGTATGGTATATATGATGTGTGGTGTGTGTGTGTGTGTGATATGATGCGTGTGTGTATATGGGGGGTATGGATGTGTATATGGGGTGTATCTTATGTGTGATATATGCTGAGTGTTTGGTGTGTGATGTGTGTGTATTATGTGTGTGTGTGGTATGTGTACGGTGTGTGTGTGATATGTGTATGGGTGTGTTTATATGTGAGGGGGTGTGTGTGGTTTGTGTGTGATATGTGATGTATGGCATGTATGTGGTGTGTAATATGTGTGTGTGGTATGTGTGATATGCTATATGTGTGGTGTGTGTGATGTGTTGTATATGATGTGTGTGGTGTGTAATGTGTGTGTGTGTGGTATGTGTGATGTGTGTTCTGGGTGAGTACAGTGTGTGTGGTATGTAATATGTGTGTGATCTATGTGAGTGTAGTGTGTGTGTGGTGTGTGTGATGTGTTGTATATGATGTGTGTGGTGTGTAATGTGTGTGTGGTGTGTGTGTGGTATATGTGATGTGTGATCTGGGTGAGTATAGTGTGTGTGGTATGTAATGTGTGTATGTAGTGTATGTGATCTATGTGTGTGTGGTGTGTGACCGTGCTTTACATAAAGCAGCTGTGAACACACCTAGGTTTTCCCAGGCAGAGTCTTGGATGTATCAGATGTAAGGCTCTGGGGATCTGGAGAATGAGCTCTAGAGAATCTAGCTATATCCTGCTGTTTTCCACAGTCTGGGTCAGAACTGTGTGTTCCTTAAGGGCGGAGACAAATTTTTTCCACATGTTTTTGTTTTTGGTTTCTTCTTAAAGTGCTATCAGGATGTCCAGGAACAATTGTCTCTGTGACTTATACCATAACAGCATTGTATTTTTCTTCACCTTACTAAGGTGTAAGGCATGCATTGAAGCAACATTTCTACATAGCTGGGCTTGCAGAATTGATTGTATTTTGTAATGAAAACGAATTTGAGCAGTGGATTCTCCTATAAGAATGGAAGTTCCTTTTCACGAACTTGCTTTCCTGGCTGGATCAGGCGTAGATGGTAGTCCAGAGCCGTGGAGATGGAAAGGGCTCTTCCCAGCCCCTTAGGGTCTTAGGGTCTGGCTTCTGCGCCCTGGCCTTGTGGCTTCTCTAACTCTATGCTCAGCCATTTATGCCCAGCACTGTGCCCGTGCAATTCTTGTCTGCTTTAGTTTCCACCAACTGAAATCTATAAGAAAACGGAGAGAACGGATGGACTTAATTCTGCACAGTGCGGTGCTTACTTAGTAAGTGTACCTTCTGCCCACAAAGGAAAGAGCGTGGGCACCAAGAGAACTACAGACTCTAATCAATCCCTTTAGTCATGATGAAAGGACTTCATATCAAGGGGCATTTTTTTTTGTATTTAGAAAAAGATACATTTTATTGTGTGTGGCGTGTGCATGTGCGCGTGCGTGTGCGTGCGTGTGTGTGCGTGTGTGCGTGTGCACATGCACGTGTGTGCACAGACATGCTTGTATATTTTTAGGTGTGCAAATGTGAAGGCTGTCCTTCAGGTGCCTTCCAATTGGTTTTTTGTTATTTGTCCGGCTTGGAGCTTGCCAAATTGCCTAATCTGGCTGGTCAGCAATCACAGGGGCCCCACCCCTCACTACCTCTCCTGCTGCAGGCTTATATAAACTACATCTAGACACCCACCCCCAGGCCTGCCCCATGCATGAGCTCTGGACCATCAAACTTAGGTATTCACATTTGCAAGACAAGTACTTTACCAGCTGTCACATCACCCCGACCACTTTTAGTTTTTGCTATTAAATTCTCCTTGAATATAGTAAGTCAAAGAATCTCCAAAACTCTTCCATCTTCCCTCCCCCTGCCTCGCTCTCAGCTGCTATTGAACTCTCATCATCTTGCCTTAGCCTCCTGAGTCCTGGGATTACAGATATGTGCCATTATATCTATTTTTTAATTCTTGGTTATCACCTCACTGTAATATCGTCTCTCACAGGATATTAAAGCTGCCTCTAGAATATCTCCCAGCATCCTTCTGGCTATCTTTCAAACAGTTCTCTTATGTGATAGTTAAAATGAATTTCAAAAATATGAATATTATATTCTTTGCTCAATGACTTTTTATATCATCCTCACCTTGTATTACTGTCCCTTTCCTGTGGCCATGTCTTTCCTCTGCCATGTTTCTTTATACAATAGGACCTTTGCCCATGTGGTAGACACCATCTAGAAAGCCCTAATGTTCTTTTTCCCATGGCTGCCTTTCTGGTCCTTCAGGTTTCAAGTTAAATGGCATTTATTCAGAGGTACGGACGGACGTGGAGCTATAAGCCAAATAAAGCCCTCCCATCCTCAAGTTGCTTTGTCACTGTGGTGGTTTGAATAAGAATGGCCCCGTAGGCTCAGGTATTTGAATGCTTAGTCACCAAGAAGTTGCACTATTTGGAAGGATTAGAAGGATTAGGAGGTGTGGACTTATTGGAGGAAGTGTGTCAATGGGGGAGGAGTTTAAGGTTTTGAGAGTCCATCCAATTCCAGAGTCCTCTCTCTCTCTCTCTCTCTCTCTCTCTCTCTCTCTCTCTCTCTCTCTCTCTGCCTAGAGATCAGGGTGTAGTTCTCAGCTACTGCTCCAAAATCTGCCTGCATACAGTAGTTCTCCCTGCCATGAAAATAATGGACTAAATCTCCGAAACTATAAGCCAGACCCAATTAAATGCCTTCTTTTGTAAACGTTTCCTTGGTCATGGTAGCTCTTCACAACAATAGAATACTAGCCAAGACAGCCATGGTACTTTGCCACAGAAATAAGAAAAGTAACTAATACAGAAAACTTATGTCAAGAAGTGTTGCTGGCCAGGCAGTGGTGGCGCACACCTTTAATCCCAGCACTTGGGAGACAGAGGCAGGTGGATCTCTGTGAGTTAAAGGCCAGCCTAATCTACAAGAGCTAGTTCCAGGACAACAGCTAGGACTATACAGAGAAACCCTCTTTTTTTTTTTTAAAAAAAAAAAAGGAAATAAAGGAAAGGAAAAGAAAAAGTGGGGCTACTGCTGAAACTTGTGGTTCTCAGGCCTTTGGCACAAGTTTGGAGGAGAAATGAGGAAGAATTTGGGACTTTGGGCTGGAAAAACCATCAGATGCTCTGAGAAGAGTTAAAGCACTAAGAATTCTTGGAGAAATGTGGAAACTAGAGGCCCAGTTCATGAAGTTTAAGAGGGTATACATGAAGACTCTATCCAGAACTGAGCCGCAGGCTGGCTATTCCTGCTACATTCTGGGAAAACAGAACAATAATGCATTAGTATTCTTTATCCCCCATCTAGGAGAACTATGTGGATAGGAGTATGGAGATGAATAAAAGTATGAAAGTCTTTGCACAACATGTTATACCCATCATGGGAGAGACATTCAATAACATGGCACGTAAAATGACCTTGCCAGTGGGCATCAGCCTCTGCTGATAGCCACTGTAGTTCTGGAACAAAGAACACATTGCGTGAAGTAGCCACTGCAGCAGAGATGTGTGTGTGTGAGTGGGGTGGCCTATAGGCTTGGCCGCCTGAACTGCACTGACCAAGACCTAACCAGTTGCTCCCACTGAGCCTCCCCTATGACCCCACTGCTTAAGAAGAACGATCATTTGATGGCAGATTTACCTTTTATCCCGAAGGGCCAGCAGGAACAGACACAGATTCCTTGTGGAAGTTGCTTTTTGCTGCACGTAAGAACCTAGCCTGTACTACCGTGCAAGTCAGCGATGGGGTGTTGGTTCTACCAACACAGAACCGCACACACCATCACTTCGAACCATAAGCATGACTCTAGAGTAAAGCCAAGAGATGGGCTGTACCACATACACGATACCCAGGAACGAATGTTCCTAGAGTACTTCTCAGAGGAAACAGTCTGTGAAGACTCGGTCCCATCCTCCAGTATATTCATGGATCAAGGACTTTTAAGGGTGTTACTGTTCAGTAGGAAGGCTGAACGTGTCCAGGGACTAGGAGTGGAAACAGGAGAATCCCCACACTTTGGACCCTGATGCATTGCAGGTACAAGGGCTAGAATTTGCTTTCACCTTCATCTTTTAAGATTTCAACGTGAGGAAAGGCCTACCAGAACCTGCCAGAGAAGGTCAATGAAGAAGCCTGGAGTGATGTCAGAGGGGGTATCACTGGGAAGCACCGAGACGAGCCCTTTCCCGGTTTCCCTCCAAGGAAAGGCATGCAGCCGCTTGAGAGTGCTAGCCTCCGGCTGCTTACTGGCCTAGGGTCAGTCCAATGCTGGGGTCTGCTCATCTCAGGGTAGCCCACCTCTGTTGATGAGTGCAGAGTGGGGATAGCTGGAGTGTGGGGGGTAGGAAAAGCCTGCTTGCTAAGTCTTGCATCCCTTTTCACTCGTGTTAGTCTTAATGAGCATCTTACTTCCATATCTGTCTTTGCATCTGCTTCCAGGGGACCAACCCTGTGCCAATCATGTGCTTTGAGGCACGTAAGAAAAACTTAGTAGTTAGGTGTTTGGGGGGCAAATTGTTTTGCTCTCCTAAATGTCCACTTCTTTCTTAGTAGCATTAGGTTTAAAAGGATAGTGTTAGTCTCCTGGGGCTGTTAGGCTGAGATGAAACCTCTTGTGTGAACCACCCAGCACAGCGCCTGACATGTAATAGAGTGTGCTGCACATTTACCTGGTCTTTTAAAGGGCAGCTCCTTGAAACAGTTGCTAACCTGTGCTAACGTGGCTTTGTGGGTTCCCTGGAGAGGAAGAAAAATGACCTCTTGGTTTTCTGGCCATGCTGTTGGCCATTACCATGCCTAATTCTTTCACAGCATAACCTGTGAGCCCAAGATGGTCTAGCGTCCTGGTCTAAGTCCTTTAACCCACACAGTAGTAACCCAAGTAAGAAGGAATAACTCCTAGTCCTGAGCTACAGATGAAGAAACTAACACACACTGAGGTCTGGTCTAAATTGCAGAGGTTTGAAGCTGAAAGTCCAAAACAAGCAGCCTGGTCGAGGACTAGAGGCCTGGTCTGAGTACTCTGATTCTGGAGTCTGCTGCCTCTTGTCTTGATTTTATTTATTTATTTATTTATTATTGGATTCAGATGGAGATAATCTCACCTCTTAACTCCACGAACCCGGAATGGGACAGAACAATGAGCGCAGTCATCTGGTTGCACACGGGCTGACTTTCACTCTTCTTCTCCAAAGTCTTGGGGCAGGAGTCTCCCAAACCCTTCCTCCAGACTGTGGGCGTAATGATGGGAGTCAGCTATTGACGGTGGCAGCTTCCTTCCCGATTTTCAAGTAGTTGCAAATAAGTAACACAGTTCTTTTCAACATGTTTTTATTTGCTTAAATTAACAAAATATAGGTTACACGCCATTTCCAGGTAGACTGCCTGGAAAGAGGAAGCAATATTCACAACTTGGGGCGCTAGACCCTTGGAGGCTAAGTTTCTAACTGGCAAGCCAAAATTCTGTATAAAAAGCAACATTTACTGTGATGTTGTCCAAATATATGAAGGATTTCAAATGTTAGCTTGGTTACATTTTGTTTCAGCAAAGTAGACAAAGGTCATAATTCAAAACACAATGTGAATATTTTATTGACTGTCTTTGGGACTCAATAAATACAGACATTGAGCTTTCTCCTGCAGCTACATATATCCAGAGAGACCCGTTAACTCCTTTTGGCTTAGGAAAAGTTGACTCCAGTGTCAGTGCCAAAGGGATATCCAAGTTTAAAAAAAATAAAAGAATGAAAGAGGAATACAAAAGCAATAAGGAGGACCATCATAAACCTGAATAAAAAGGATAAGAGGCAAATATGCCACTTGGCTGGACTGTTCATTGGTTCAAAGTGGTGATAGTCAAAAGCCAGGGAAGTATTCCGCTCTGATCCATTTCCAGAATTCGACAATGCGACAAACAGCATGGCTTGGCTTTGCTGGTGACCTTGGATGATGTTATTCTTTTTTTCTCCGAGGTTGGCCCCATGAGCCCTACTTCAGATTTGTATCTGATTAATCAGATCATGGATCAAGGTTGGTCACACCTCATCCAAAGTCAGGAAACTGATCAAACATACTGGGGTACCTCTGCGAAGTAAGGAACCGATGCTAGTGGCTACCTTGGGCGAATAGTCGTAAAGGGGGGCTACTGCCTCTTCCACACATGAAACCTGGGGCTGGCTTCACTTTTGCTGCAGGGTTGGGTTGGTTAAAGCCTACTAAGTCTTTTATACCTGGAAATGGAATTTAGAGCCAGGATTAGCGTAGGCTGTTCTACATTGTGGTTACTTTCCCAAGATCTCTCTTTTCCCTTCAGGAAATCTTGCTCAGGATGCTAACAGCACACAGAGGAAGCCTGGAGTGGCATGGGCCTAGGGGCCAGGTATCTCTTTCCTTGCATCTGGAGGGCCCTGTGATGAGACTTCCCACTCTTCAAAACATGCTCGTAAACCACTGTTCTTGTCCGTGTTCTCTCTCTCTCTCTCTCTCTCTCTCTCTCTCTCTCTCTCTCTCTCTCTCTCTCTCTCTCTGACACACTGATTCCTCAAACAGTCCCACAGGGTTTGTTTGGTATGGACTAGATTCTGCTCCTCTAGATTCTCCTGGTTCATTCAGTCCAACAGGACATCCCCAGAAAGCACCTGGAAGTATATGGAACTGTGATAAGACACAGCACCTAGTAGGTCCTCAACTCTTGGTTCCTGAATGAAGCTTCCTTGGCACGTTTACCAAAGGCACCTAAAAGTTTCATTCATAGTACATGGAAGGAATCTTGCGAATCTGAAGACCTGCAACAGCTCTGTGTCCAGAGTTGTGTTTGTGGCCATAGAAGCCCAGGGCATTCTCTCCATCATCCATCCTTTTGCAGGTGTTGTGCCCTTGGGATATGCACAGGTGGGGTAGGAAACACATACAACCTTTGTGTTTCACAGTGGCAGTCAGTTGTGACAGAGGAAGGAATTTTAGGATGTTGGCAGGAGACATGGGTGAGAGGTTCTCCGAGCACAGGAGTAAAAAGATGAGGGTCATGGAGAAGCAGCTTGGCTGATGTGCAAAGCCGCATCCGGCTAGAGCTAGACTGGATCTTCTAAAGGAATGTGCTGGGTACTTTGGGAGGAGAGGCAGCAATGCAGTCACTAGAACCTGACTTTACCAAGAATGTTGGCACTCCCAACCAAGAGGCAGGCTTTACGCGAGCACAGTCTGGTACCTACCATGACTCAGCGACATGAATGCAATGTCCTGTCAGTGCTGCTTCCCACGGTGGCAGGGTTTAAGAAGGCCCAGTTGATAGGCCAACACAGCCATCATAATGCTCACAGGTCCTGCAACAGCAGTTCCAGCCCCTGGGCAAGAACAAGAGCCAACATATGTCTTTCCACACACTGGGGGCTACAAACATCACAGGCCTTGTCTTCAGGTGCACACACACAAAATGTATGTCCATAGTGTGTGCGTGTGCATGCATGTGTCCTTGGGAGAGTGACAGAATAGGAACAAAAGCAAAAGTCAGCATTGTGGTTACAGGTCTCCTGTCCTCTTCAGTGAGTCTGAAGTCAAGATCAGAAATATGTAAGGGCGGTGAGAAGGCGTCCCAGCAGACACAGAACTGGGGGATGTGAGAACTGTGCGCTTCTTTTTTAAGAGGCACCTAGAGGTGATCTGGAAACTCCCAGTACTGGGGGGTGGCACTCCAGATGTGTTAAAGCCAGAACCTTATAGGGCGAGGCCCTACCATGGGTGGATTTTGCTTCTTTTTCTTTTCTTTTCTTTTCTTTTCTTTTCTTTTCTTTTCTTTTCTTTTCTTTCCTTTCCTTTCCTTTTTTCCTTTCTTTCCTCCTTCCTTCCTTCCTTCCTTCCTTCCTTCCTTCCTTCCTTTCTTTCTTTCTCTTCTTTAAGAGAGGTTTTTTTTCCTTTGTAGCCCAGTCTGATTTCAAACATGAGGCAACCCTCCTGCCTCAGTCTTCCATGTTCTGGGATTATAGCTGTGAGCTACCATGCCTAGCTACATCAGTGTTTTCTAGAGCTTCTTCTGGATGAGTCTCACATGTAGCCAGCTCTGAGATCATAACTCAGGTCCTGCTTATAGCATTAGTGGGTGATCATTCCTTTACCCTAAATAAGTCGAGCTTATTTTAGGGAGAAGTCTTGAACCCCATTTCATAGCCCAAGCCCCACTGCTCACTGTGGCAACTTGCCTTTCAGTTGCTTCTTGGAGCATGAGGCCTCAGAACGAGGTGTCAATGGTCTCTGTGAGGAAGCTCTTCTTGAGACAGGGATTTGGTCTGAAGATTTGGGACCACCAAGCATTGTCCAGATATCTACGGGGGTGCTCCAAATCTCCCACTGACCAGTGAAGCTGAGGCAAAACAGAGTAACCAGCCAGGCGTCTAAGAGCTCAGTCAAAATGATTTACCTTCTCCTGAAGCCCTAGTCACATCTGCAGGAACTCCTTGAGAACAGCCTTCCCTAAAGCCCATCTCTTGCATCATTGCCCACGTTTCTACTATTTAATAGAGGCTATTATTATATACAACTGCTAATATTTTTGTCTATGGTATTGTAACCTTCAAATATGCAACTAAAGAGTTATTGCCAAGGTAACATGAGCACCACAGTTTGGCAACTAGAAAGACATTTTACCCTATTGCGTGTGAGAAGAAAACAGTTTCTAAAAGCACCTTGAGGTGCTGCTTGCAGTTAGGTATCTAGAGGAGAGCTCTGTTCTTCATGTGGATGATGTGTAAAATAACACTGGGGGCCTCTGCACCTGTATGAAGTTGCCAAGTGCCCAAGGAACGACCTGAGAGGCTTTTGTGTCACCTGCACGTTTAGTCTGAGCCGTTTGTAAAGACTGGCACCACTCGCCTGTCCCCAGCAAACGACAATTCATGCAGAAAGCTATATTTGAACTGCCTAGATCTCATTTTCCAAATGTAATTTCAAAGCCGTCCACTTAGACACCCAAAAGGACTGCTTGTTTTTCCATTTTCCTCTCCAGTAATTCTTTTAAACCCTCATCTCTGTGCTTGAAGTATAAGTAATCGGAAAAAGGGGGGCTCTGCCCACCGCTTTGCAACAGCCTGCTGCCCAGGGGCTCGTCTGTGATGGCGCAGTCTATGTCCCTGCCTTCATGGTCCTCGCCACTCTCCTCCCGTGGCTCTTCCAGAGCATCCTCGTCTCTGCATCCTTCCCCGGGGCCCTGGAAGGTGTGCTCCTGCTTGTTGGACAGATCCTCAGGCGCGCAGGATTGCTGGCTCTCCTGTGCCAGGCTGGGGCTGTAGGACTCTGCCTCATAGCTGTGGCTCTCATCTCTATCCTCTTCCTCTTCCTCCTCCTGGCAGAGGCAGTTCTGTGTGCTGTCCACATCCGACTGGAACACTGGCCCCTTTGCGCTGCGCTTTTGGGAAAGATCAAACGGCTCCTCCTGCTCCAGGTTCCTCAGGACAGCAGTGGACTGCGCCAGGACGAGTCGTCCCCTGCCCAGACCTGCAGGACCAAAGCAGAATTCACGTGCCTGAGTAAAGGAGTGCCCAAGGCTTTTTAAGCACCCTGGTTGTCCATTTTATAAACAGGGCGAGGCAGGGGAGCGTGATTCCTATTAAGTACATGGTACAGGAAGATTGTAATCCGTGCAACCCTTTAAGGCAAACCTGGCAATGTATGCCCTACTGAGAATTTAAAATATTAAAAAGTGAGGGGGGAGAGGAGCACCATGTATGTATGGATTTTTTTCATTATACTGAATATGTAAAAAAATGAGTATCTAAATTTTGGTTAAGCATATAAACTATACAATGAGTCATGTCTGTGTGATGCAGATGGCTACTAAGGACCATGCATGTGTTCTCTAGATATTTTCAGTCTTTGTGGCATTCTCTTCCCATTCTTCCTTACCAAAAATGTCTGGAAGGATGTAGGCTCAGATCTCAAAACTGGATGAACTCTGAAGTGGTTACTGCGTTGCCTCTTCACTCATTAAGCATTTCTCATTTTATTTTCACAGATAGCATTAAGCTGACAACAAATAAAGCAACAGCAAAGAGAGTTCATCCTCAAACAAAGACAAATGAACCTAAGCTCTTCCATGTGGTACCAAAAAGGCTGCTCCAAGTCCATGGTCCTTATGCAGAGAGGAGAGGTTCTCTGAGGAGCCCACAAAGTCCCTGTTTGGGATCATAGATGTCCCTTTACTGGGCAGGGTGATGTTTGGGTACCTAGAAAGATGGGCTTCCTGGTCAACAGTGGGCATAATGGCTCATGTCATCTCGGGTTTAAGGCCTCAGACTGTGGTGACCCAAACCAGACCATGAGACGCAGCAGGGACACTAAGGGTTTGAGAAATAAGAAGGGAGGTGGCAGGCTGGGGTTGGAGTGAAGAAAGGAGGAATAGGGATTTTGAGGGACAATGACGTCAGCTGTCTATAACTTTAATCTTGTCAGGGGACAAGAGGGATCTTTTCAGCTTCCTAATGATTTCTTTTCACACACACACACACACACACACACACACACACAAATTTACCATTTATAGATGAAGCTGCAAAAATTGTTGAAAATCTGTTAGTTTTTTTCAGAGCAATGACATAGTGATGCTCTCCCTGTCCCACAACGTGACAGAACCACTAGGTTCCTGTTAAGATGCGACCTTCAATGTGGGGCAAATTCATAGTGATCACATCAAATTTCTAGATAGCAAACTGGCTTCTTCCTGCTATGGCTGTCTCTTCTACTTAGAAAAATCCATACCTCGCTTTAGAGGTGACTTGACCAGCCAGAGATTCAAGGAACGGTTAAAGAGGAAGGCCATCTCAATATATATAAAAAAAATTTAAAAACAAACAAAAAAACAGCTCCTTTTAACCAGTATTTTCCAAAGTTTTTGCATAAACTCCAGCCCTTGTTTGTGATGACCACAGCTGCCTGAGTGGGGACCACCATGAACTCGGGGTGTTGTGAAAAACCCCAAGTTATGCTTATCTTCCTTCTTGTTGTGTGTTCAGATATGCATCTGACACATGTGTGTGCCTGTCCACTTCACTTTGTAAGTACAAACAGGTCACCTGGTTCTGCGAGGGATGGCAAACAGATGCACGGTTGACCCAGAAAACCTAGAGCTAGAATCCCAGCCTTGCCTTCAAACTACACTGGTGAGACCTGGTCTCCTCGGATACAAACTGAGGAGTGTCATGGACTCTTTCACGAACTTGGGAGAACTGAGTGAAGATGCTGCTGATAGTCTTATCCTGAGCTCTGCCTGACCGTCTTCTACACACACACACACACAGAGACACCAGACACACCCAGAAAGCCTAGGTGGCCTCATTCCCTCTGCTCTGTCACTGCCCTCGCTAGGGTGCATTTATTGTCTATTTATTGTAAGATTGGTTGATTGGGTGACGAAGTGGCCTGACGCACTCAAGGGACCTAGAACGTCAAGTCTTCATTGGCAAGGGCCTGGGACCGAGGAATTAAAATAAGCAAGAACTTTTCATTAGTTCAGCAAAGACTCAGCAGGAGAGACACACACCCTGCTCATGTGGAGCTGGGACAACAGGAAAACTGCCCTTGAGTGAACAGAAGGGGAACATGGCCCACGGCAAATGTACTTATGCTGGGGCAGAGTATGAGGACCCATACTGTTTTCATCATTGTTTGTTTTAAAAAATTTGGAAGAAAAAATCCCTTGTCGTCTAGCATTATGAGGAGTAGATCTAATAGAGACTACGTTGGAAAGGTTGGGGTTCAAATCCTGACTCTGGTCCTTTTTCCTTGAGCAACTTTGGAAGTCTCAGATTCTCAATGTGCAAAATGGAAATAACAGATATTCTCCAGCTGGGAGTGACTTGGAGGATTTAAAGAGATAAAGCTCTCCTTGGAGTGTGTGAGACAAAGGGACCAATAACCGTACCTCTGGCATCACTACTGCGTTCCCGAGTTGCCTCTGTGACCCTTACTCACGCCCGCTCTACTGTGGCCATTAAAACACATCCCCTGTTTAGGGCAAGAATCATCCCAGCCCCCATAAAAGCACATCCCTCTTCTATGTGGGCAGGGCTTCCAACCAGGGTGGAGGGAGTACCTTGGGAATGAAGACCTCGCTCCATCACTCCATGCTTGACCTTCATGTGGCGCGTCAGGTTCCCCTTCAGTGTGAACTTGCTCGGACAGTAGAGACACTTGAAGGGCTTGCTGTCGGAGTGCAGGTGCATGTGGCCCATCAGGTTGTGCATGCGGTTGAATTCCTTCCCACACAGCTGTTGGGGACAGAGACCAGGACACAGTGATCTTTCCGGGGAGAGTCTGTGTTCGGGGGAGGGGGCACATCTGGAGAGCAGCGGCCAAAACTGCTTGGTGCTATAACTACTTCCAAAGGCAATGTCCCCCCGGCCACCAGGGAGGAGCCAGGTGCTGCCCAGGCTCCGAAGTGGAGCAGGTGGACGGGATTTCCGAGACACAGGTGTCCAGTAGCTCTAAACTCCAGGACCAGAGCTCAAAGCTCCTAAATTAAAGCTTGTTTTGTTTTGTGGAGGCGTGTCATGTGGTCCAGGCTGACCTCGAACTCACTACATGGCTAATTAAAAGAAACAGAAATCTAAGTAAGGAGCTATCTTTTCTCTGGGTGGAGATTTAAGGAAGTGAAATTTTTTTTTTCCGAGCAAGCATTAAAAATCATGTACCTGTGTGTATTTCTGAGTCTGTGTAAATGTACCTGTGTGCGCCTATATGCACACATGCGACCAGGCAGCTGTGAGCCACCCAGCTTGGGTCCATACTTGATGGATCTCAAGAGCAAATCTGACAGTCTCTGCAGAAAGAAGGGCACAACAGTGACTCTGGGGCACCTTCTATCCTTTTGCTTCAGGAGAACAATGTTTGGGAGCTCCAGCCCTTCCTTGGTTGTGCTATGCGGAAGAGAAAGAAGGATTCTGTGTCTGTGCTTAAGCTAGTGTGTTAACTGGTGGCAGGCAGAGCAGTCCCCTCTGTCCTCAGCCTCTGACGGGCAGTGGAGTGGTTACAGCAGCACGTGTTGAGAGATTCCACAAGGAGAATGTGCAATACGGCATCCCCTGGGGCTCACATAAGCTTTCCCTTCTCATTCTCATTGAGAGAGACCTTCAAGGCTAATGTGGAAGATTCTAGACTGATTTTCCATTATCAACAACACTATTTTCTTTAGGGAAGGGCAGTGGAGCTAACCTTGGAAGACTGGGGAGAGTTGACAAGACTGACCTTGGGAGGCTAGGCAAAAGAATGCTGGCTATAAGAGGACCCAGCTTGGGGCTGCACAGCCGGCCCAAATAATCCACATACAGATTATGAGTGGCTGGCTTAGTATTCTTGAATGATTTGTATTTGAAGATTTGAAGACCATTTCTCTCCTTTGATTCCTTGCCAGCAAGAATGAATTTGGTGTCCTAGGCAGACCTCTAAACTCAGAGTCACTGTAAGCCACACACATTAGAAAACGGGGACCCCCAAAGTCTGGGATGCAGCTTGGCAGTGCAGTGCTTGCATAGCATGTGAACCCCTGCACGGAGTAAGAGGGCAAGAACAAAAATGACACCCCAAGAAGAGAAAGGATGAGAAAATGGATCTAATCCCAGCTTCCACTAGAGAAGCCATGTGAGGGGTCGATCCCTCCGTTATTCCCACTAGACAGGATTCATGAAGACACTGAGATGTACTCAGCTTTGGACGTCTCGAGGTTTTTTGTTTTTGTTTTTGTAAATTTATAATTGTTAGCTTACTTAACCCACTTCTCTATATAACTAAGGAATAAAACTTCAGATCTAAAGACTCATGTTACATTTTAAGGAAAAGCAACACCTCTTATGTTTTGTGGGATGATTCCTGAGTGCTTAGAGGTGTGTCGCTGGTGTGATTGCTGGGACCAGTGCTTAGGCAATTCTGAAAGTACGCTTCCCGGGGTTTGCGGAGGCTCTGCTGCCATTGCCTTGGGTGTGCTTGACATGCGACAGGTCCTCAGTTAGAAAGTGGGGCATGTTGCAGGAGAAGAACTTAAATAAGGAAAAACCTCTAGTGGGAGAGAGAAGCAGAAGGCTGAAAGATCAGCTCAATCACTGGGCAAGTCCAGACATAGACAGGTCGGATGCTCCGCTCAAAAGCAGGCAGACATCATTGAGAGGATAGGATGAAGACCTTCCAAACTGGCTTCTGTGGTCGAGACATTCCTCTTCTGGTTATTATCTCTCTGCTCAGGTATTAGTTAGACTCTGGACTGGCCTGAAAATGCTCCATCAGAGAGATGGATCTGGGACAGCAGCTTAGCTGTAAAGTGCTTGCTGTCCAAGCCTAAGAACCTGAGCCAAGCGCTGAGTGTGGTGGTAAGCCTCTGCAACACTAGTGTGGAGAAGGTAGAGATGGGCAGGTCCCTGGGGACTCACTGGACAGCCAACCTAGGCTGACTAGTGATCCTTAGGTCCCCGAGGAAAGAGAGAGAGAGAGAGAGAGAGAGAGAGAGAGAGAGAGAGAGAGAGAGAGAGTCCTGGAAATGACATTTGAGGTTGATCTATGGTCTACACATGAACACACACACACACATGCACACACACATAGTTTAGGCCTTTCTTGAAGGATGTGTGCTAAGTCCTGCCTTGGCACAAGTATCAGGTATCTTCGCGAATATCTGTAGACACTTCAGCCTACTTTGCAGCACGGGTGAGGGACCTGCTGCTGCTGTGGTGAGGACCCACTGCTTATGGCTGTCATACCCATCATACCTGGAACATGGGGCCAGAAAAGGTCTTGCAATCTGTCTGCCTCACAGTCCCACCCATCAATCCTCAAGGACCCACTTATCAATTTCCCTCACCATAAGTCTACACTCAGAGGTATGTGTTCATTATAAAGGCCACCTCTGGGGGTCCTGCAGGTTCTTCTTTATGTCCACTTGGCACAAGCTAGAGTTATCTGAAAGGAGGGAGCCTCAATTGAGACAATGTCTCCATAAGATCTGACTGCAGGGCGATTTCTTGATTGGTGGTTGGTTGGGGAGGGCCCAGCCCATTGTGAGTGGTGGTCGTGGATTCTATAAGAAAGCAGGATGAGCAAGCCAGGGGGAGAAAGCCAGTAAGCAGCCTTCCATGACCTCAGCATCACCTCCTGCTTCCAGGTTCCTGCCCTGATTTCCCTCTGTGATGGGCTGTTATCTAGAAGTGTAAACTGAAAAAGAAACCCTTTTCCTCCGAGTTGCTTGGGTCATGATGTTTCATCACAGCAATAGTAACCCTAACTGAGACAGAAAAGCTGCCCTTTAGATCCTTTCTGAAAACCTAGTGAATTATTCTGCTGCAGATTTTCTGGCTCAATTCATTTAATCTGGAACTTCTTGGGACATTTTAGTGGCATATGGGGACATTATGCTTATTTTTAAATTTATATTGGACTTTAAAATTATAATGTCAGAGCTCTGTGAGTTCAAGACCAGCCTGGTCTACATAATGAGCTCCAGAACAGCCAGGACTACATAGAGAGACCCTGTCTCAAAACACAAAGCAAAACAAGACATTATATTATCCTCCAAAGTAATCCCAGTAGTCTAAAGGAAATTACACCGGGGGGCATGACCGACGGTCAGCTCTATTCTGTCTGACTGGTAAAGGAAGCTAGTTTTTGTCCTGTTGGCAAGCTTAATTTTTTATAATCAAGTTACCCCTGTATGACTGATGGTAGCTATTGGGTGTCACAATGGGGGTAAGTGGAGGCAAGTCAACTCTGAGGTCCCAAATGTGGCCCAAGCAGTTTTCAATTCAAAGGTCACTTCAATTTCCTTTGTAACCAAGCTCAGGATCAGGCACAGAGCTACAAACATAATACCCTTAATGAGTAGTTAAGCATTAGGCTGGGCGAATATATAAACAAGTCAGGAAATATCATCACCCCATACGAAATCTTAAAATACAGCCATTACTGCTCCTCCTCATCTCCCCACGAGCCGACGCACACATCAGTTTGTGAATTGCAACCCTCCGTGTCAGACAGGTGGAGTCAGGTCACAGAGGACCTGAATGAAGCACCCGTCCTCCATTCACAACTCACTCAGCTTCTTCCTCCACCTCTGACCCCCACCAAGCCCTGTGGTCCTCATCCGGAACACTTGCTCCTCCATTGTTCCCGGAAGAGTGTCCTCACATGACCATGCCCAAGTGTAGAGAGCCACACCTCTCAGACAGTGAAGAGGGGGTAGAGAAAGAGCCCCTGGGTCTGCTACTGATGGAGTCCTGGATGCCCTCGATGCTGGAGAGGGGCATTAGATCGGAAGGAGGAAGAGTGCCGAGGGAATGGCAAAACTCATTTTTTTTTTCCTCTGAGAAAAATCAGTAGCTGAAGTGAAGGCTTCCCTTAATCTTGAGTTGAAAATATAAGTGCCCTCCCAAGCGGGGACTGGATGAACGATCTAATAAGGTCTGCATCAAAGTAAGAGAGCCATTAGTGCAGGTGCTGCTGAAGGGTTGGAGACTCCACGACCATCCCTCCAGATGTGAGCCGCCCAGCGAGGGTGCTGTCCCTTTTCAAACATCAAAGGAACGGAAAGGGAATCTTCTGGCTAAATCCCTGCCAGGTGACCTGGGACTGAATAGAAGCTCAGCCCAGGATTCGTGGGTGGAAAGCAAAGATTCACGATAGACCACAGGATTTTGGGGAGTCCACCAGATGGCTCTCTGATGTCCAGCGTGCCCTTGAAACAGCTGTCACATGTCCTCTTTGCTTCAGCCTCCTTGCTCTGGCCTCCCGGTGCTCTTCCCATCTGCCCAGCCCGCGGTACAGGGCCTGGAGTTACTTGCTTCCCATGAGCCCCCGAGGCAGCAGCTGCCACCCAGGTCAGCTGTGGGCAGAGAGATGGAACAATGGCACTAGCAGCCACTTGGCTGAGTCCAGAGGCCCAGAAGGCCAAGCAGCACTGGACCTGGCTCCGGTTGCCTGAGGTGAGCTTCAGAGACAAGATGCCCCAGGAAGCTTTTTTTGCTATCCTGAGAGGAAAGGTCAGAGAGTTCCAGCCGGTCCAAGAGAATGGCCTCGGCTCGGCTGCCCTTCCTGTACATTCTTCCCCCTCTCCCTCTTTAATAAGAAGGGTGTTCCTTTCCTCAAAGGGAGAGGGAGGGAGGGAGGGAGAGAGAGACTGTAAACTGTCCAAAAGGACCGTGAGAAAACAGGAAACTCCGAAAAGTACAAGAGAAAGCAAGATGAAATCTATTTGTAGGCGGGCCTCTGGGGACATGCTGGGCATTGTTAAGCAGGCAGTTCATACAGCTATATCCTTCCTTCTGCCTAGGAGGAGGGCTTTGCTGCCAAAAGGCTGCTATCTGGTCACTGCCTTAACCCCCTCCACGCCAGCCTGATAACCCTGACCCCGGGGGCACTGAATCCCTGCAAACTGCCCAGCCTGGTCTCTCTCCTTCAGGTGCATCGAACAGCCAGCAGTCCGTTTGGGAGAGGAAGGATAGACCCTTTCCGAGGCAACTTCACCCTTCTGCTCCACTCCCGGGCCTCCAGCCTTCAGGCCTCTGCTGTAGAAAAGGCTGTAGATGACCCAGTGATTCATAACTTAGGCAGCTCCGGGCTTCACCCATCTCAAAAGAGAATTTGTCCCGGAAATTCTGGATGGAAGCTTTTCCTGGACCGGCTTTCCAAAGACGGCAGCTGGTTCTTTGCTATTATGGAGTGCAGCCACCACAAGGAGAGTATCCAAATCAAGGCCTGTGTGCTTACGCAGAATGTGGGAAGCATATTCGTGAAACATAGCTTAAGTCTACAGGCTGGCTCTCTGGACTAACTCCAGCTGGCTCCCAGCAGCAAGGAGTCTAGAAGTCGAGCCAATAGCAAGAGTCCAGAAGGGCAGTCATAAATAAATATATGACATATAAGTGTGTGTGTGTGTGTGTGAAAGAAACACAGAATGGAAAACTTCCCTCTCCACTAATTTTCCATCCTGTTGTTAATGCTTAAGTCTACAGCCAGCAAACATTTCTGCCCACTGGGGACAGCTGTTTCCAGTGAGAACGAGTCTGCGCCACAACAGGAGGAAGGATTTATGTTGAGGAGGGTGTTTTAATGGTGAAGATCCCAAGAAATTAGACTCTATTACCAAAAGAATCTTCCTCATTGAAAATTTGGGAGGAGCAGCAGTCGAGCCAGCTCCCTGCTGATGTGAAGCAAGCCTCATCATTTTTCCCCCAGCATGTCAATCATTGGAAGAGACTAACTGTCCTCTGTTATGACTATCAAAGTTGGGTGTAATTGCCTAGGCTCGTTCCCCATCATCGCTATGTGGTTGGCCAGACATTTGTCTCAGCTGCTTGAGAAGAGCATAGCAACGAACAAGTGGCCTCCATCTCGTCTCTAACCCTTCCAGTCCCCTGCAGCCTTCACCCAGGGCCAGATTTCCATCCCGCTCAAAGCATATAGGAAGCAAAGTCCACAGACCATCTCAAGACTACGCTGCCCTTCTGAGATGTGAACTGGGACCTTGGACTTTACAGATCTCTCTACCCTGTGGTTTTCATGCACACGGAGGAACCTACATGACATGTAACCCATACATGCCAGGAAAGTCTGCTGAAATAAGGAGGGGTGATGGTACCAAAGACTAGCTCAAAGGATGCCACGTAAGGAAGTGGGAATGAGAAGAAAAAGAACCTGGCAGCATGTTTTTGGAGCTTTCAGGAAATAAGGGCTTGGTCAAGGTGACCTACAGGGCTTGCTATTTCAGAAATGTCTAAGCATTGGAGCAGGGCCAGCTAAGTTTGATGAGAATGCCTTTTATCTTCCAAATTGTTTTGCCTAATAACAGACAACACTCTGTAGGTGAGGAGCTGTATTCCGGCCTTCTGAGAGAACCTAAACACCATGTCGAAGGGTCACCCACCTCCTGTTCTCCCTGTATTGGGTCAACTGTCTCTCATGTCAAAGCTGGGATTTCACTTTGCTACAGGATCTGGTGCCGTGGGCCAGACATCAAGAGCCTAAGCAACCCGAGAGAAGAGATAAAATGGAGTTTCTGAGCTACACAGCTGACTATCCATGCTCTTGGGACCACGGATGACGCATCATTGTTGAGGAGGAGAAGGGTGTAGTCGTCTGTGAACGGAGGCCGAGAACATGCAGCGAGAGCTCACTGCAGCACTAGGCCCGGAGGGCACTTCTCTGGGTACTTTCTGCACCCCGGTTCCACAGAGAACTTTCTAGATGCCTGTGTACTTCAGGTCCAAGAGACCTTGCAGATCTTCGAGAGTAGAAAAGCAGAACTGTCCCTAGATCCCACACTGCTTAGATTGGTTCTGCCCTGACTTCCACTCCAGACTCTCCGCTAGACTGTACGTCTGCACTGGCTTACCCTTCCATCTCAGGGGCTACCGCCCTCCCAGACAGATTTTCTCCTTCATCTATCTCTCCATTTCAGGGGCTTCCCCATACTGTATCTCTGCTCTGACCTACTCCTCTATCTCGGGGGTTCCCCCAGACAATATCTCTGCCCTGACCTACCCCTCTGTCTCAAGGGCTTCCCCCAATTATATCTCTGTCCCAGACTGTCCCTCCATCTCAGGGAGGAATATGTCTCTGAGGAATCAGAGGAGATACAGTACAGATGGGGGGTGGCCAGACTGAGTGGGTGTGTATTTCTTTAGGGAAGAAACTAAGAGGTAGCTCCCTTTATAAAACAACAATTGTACTCCAACCATCAGTTAAGATAATTAATGCAGTTTGTGCTTGACGTCCAAGCAGAAGAGAACCTGCCTGCTCCTCCACTATAGGAGACAGCAAATATCTGCAGGGAGAGCAACTGTCAATGCGGAAGCACTGAGAAGGTTGACGGAGTGAGAAGGAAAGTGGAGGAGTGTCAGAGGTGAGAAGGAAGAGGTCCCTGTGGAGTTCCATGACTAAGAGGCACTCATGGGCTTCTTTGTCGGGAGGGTCCTCAGTGTGAGTTAATGCTTTACTTACCCTTGAAACTACTTGTCCCCTACAAAGAAGCCTTTCCTTCCATTCCTCACTGGGCCCTGAAAGCGATGCCCCCCCGCCCCGGTCCAACACTCTACTTTCTCCTCTGTTAGCTCACACGCTCAAGATGGACATAATGTGACTTTCAAACAACAGAAAGCTGGGAGAAAAGAAGGGGAAACAGAAGCGGGTGGCAGGAAAGGGAGTGGGGGGAGAAGGCCCCTCTCTAGACAATGTCCACAAGGCCTAGGGAAGCTCTGGTTCCTGACCCCTCACCCTGCCGAGAAGCTGCCAACACAGGAAAGAAGCCAACTTCACAGGGGGTTCCTTCAAGTGGGGGCCACGCTACCGAGGGATGAAAGCAGCTACCCCTCCTGGAAGGAGGGAATCCAATTGCAGGGATACGAATTTGCAAAATGAGTCACCCACACTCCAGACAACACACGGTAACAGAAAAGGAAAGCTTAGATGTCCACACAGACACATTCAACTGTCTGAGGGCAAGGTTCTTTCTTTCCTGCTGCTCTCTCTTCCCGAGTGGGATGGTGCCCACCCCACCCCCAACTACCCAGGCCTGAGAAATCCTCTTAAAACAGCCCTGGGAAGTCACAGTCTGGTAAGATCTCATGCATCCTCTCGGCTGATATAATAAGAAGGAACGAAAGTGGTTTAATACAGCTGTTCTACAAAGGAACGTCGATCCTGGGTCACGTGGTACTTAGGAATAAAGGAAAAATACTGTAGAGGCTGAACTCACAGTTATTCCTCAGTTCACACAAGTGTCTCTCGGGTCCTTTGAAGAACTAGCCTTGGGTCCTTTACTACTTTCTCAGAATAATTGGAATTGACACATAGTAATTACACATATATGTTGGGTATAGTATGATATTGAGATTCATATGCTGAACATGTGGTGAGCAGATCAAGATATTGTCTTGATATTGGGGTTGCTCAAAACTTTTCTTTTGGAGGAATACTCAATAAAGTCTTGATAGCTAATCACCTTGCTATACTGTGGAACACCAGACCACATTCTTCCCACCTAACTGTATTTCTGCACCCCTACTAACATCTGCCTCCTTTCCAACCTTCCCTTCCTGGCCTCCAGGAACCCCTGTCTCAGCTCTGTTTCTATGATACCAATGTAGCTCTTACATAGAGCAAGGACACGCAATGTTTTTCTCTCTGTGCCTCGCTTATTGCACTTCACACTGTGTCCCCATTTCAGCCTCCATTCATGGTTGACACAGATCAGGGTGTTGTACCCCTTCTCTTCACCTCATCCTTTGATGTGCCCATAGGTTGGTTCCCCTGTCTTAGCTGTAGCTACAGCTATCTTCAGAACTAGTAATGTAACCACTGAGTATATCCAGAGAGAAGGAAGTCAGATACCCAGGGTTCTTGGGATATCTGCTTTCATGTTATAAGTGTGAAGACAGGAGGAAGGGAGGCAAGAAAGGGACAGGACAAGGAAGGGGGGAGGGTGTTAGATTTTTCAGATCCCTTTGTGTGCCTACTCATTGGCTTATAATGGAAACAAGGCCTGCCTGAGTTTTCCACTATCGACCAGTAGTGCCCCCATCACCTTCCTCCTCTTCCAAGTCATTCTCTAATGAGCTTTCTACACTCAGACTTTTCATGACTGTCTACTCCATCCCCAACCCAAGCACTAATGCACAGTGACATAAACAGGGACCGGGTAACAGCTGCTGTGATCACATGTGGCAGAAGCAGCAGCAACATGATGGATGTAACTTGGACGCGGCCACAGACCGGCTCTGAGCCTCAGTCACACCACCGAAGGCTCCCCAGGGGCTTGCCTGTCCTATATTTGCATAGCCCCGCCCCCGAGCCCTCCCTTCTTCCCACCTTGCATTTGAAAGGCTTCACGTCGGAGTGGACGATCATGTGCGCCTTGAGCGTCTGCTTCTGCACGAAGCTCTTGTAGCAGAGGTGGCACTGGTAGGCGCGGATGTTGGTGTGGATCAGCACGTGTCTCTTCATGTTGGCCAGCAGGGTGAACTCGCGCCCACAGATCCCACATTTGTGCTCTTTCACGCCCTGCGGGGAGGCGAGATTCAGAACAGTGAGTGCTGAACACGTGCCAGGCTTTCATGAGTGTTATAGGCTGTTCCTCTTCGACACATAAATCCACAGGAAGCTTGGAGACAGAAGTGCAGTTCGAAATGACACAACTTTAGCCATGTTAAGTTGTGATTTCCTGAGAGAGTGTTGATGATATAATCTACCTTTTTTTCCTGAACATCATAAATTAGCTCAACACTAGAAGAAAAGAAAACTACTGTTGTTTTCACTGTTGATGGGGCCAATTCTACAGCATCAGATTGGAGGATTAATGCGATTTTGGTAAGAGCACTGCAGAATGATATGTGAAATGAGTCTATAATCTGGCTTTCATGATGATGAAAAAAAAATCTAAACTGATATTATCATTTCCCAGAAGGAAGCCAGTGTCTCTCACCAGTTCTCAGTAATGGACTCGAAAAATCCCCAAAGAGCCATTCATCCTTGCTTCAATCAATTACAACGAGATAATCGCCCTCTCCAGTATGTCCCCTGGGTTTCCATAGGCCATGCTGACCCGTGGGGACCGTAGCTCTGGAGCCTCCTGTATGTAGTCCAGCTGCTTCTGGTGGAGCATTTTTGGCATGAGACAACCTTCTAAATTGGAAAATAGAACAGCAGGGTCGTCTGGTTTCCCCACTATCTATAGAACAGCGTTTCAAGGCTTATGTGCTGATACCATCCACTCAGATCCTTCCCAGGGACTCCCAGATAGAATGTTGGCTTTCTCGGCAACCTTCACTTCCCAGGAAAGTCCAGGGCCAAAGGTGGCCATCCACAATGCCTTAAAAACAATGTTAGATTTATTTTCTGTGTGTGAATGCTTGCATGTATGTATGTATGTATGTATGTATGTATGTATGTATTCCGCCTGCATGCCTAGTACCCAAGGAGGTCAGAATAGGGAATCAGATGCCCCCTGGAACTGGAGTTACAGGTGCTTATAAACCACCACGTGGGTATTGGGAAGTATGCTCAGGTCTTCTGCAAAAGGAACCAATGCTCTTAACTGAGCCGTCTCTCCAGGCTCCATAGTGACTTTTTGATACAGGGCCTCACTACGTTGCTGAGGCTAGTGTGAATTGCTGGGTTCCCATTCCAGGCTCCTGGGTAGTTGGGACTACAGGTGTGTGCTGTTGTTCCAGGCAAGAGACTTTTAAAAAAGAAGAATCAAAGAACCTTGGCACTAAAATGAGGATTAGAACCAAGTTACCAAATTAACGTCTTTTTTCCCTATTTATGCATGCATGACGTCAGTAAGCAACGTCACACATGCACATGGATCTTGAACTCGAGACCTCGGGCAGGGCGGTCGGAGCTCTTGCCTCTCAGCCATCTGGGCGGCTGTTGTTCCAAGTTAACATCTTAAAAATCCATACTGTCTGGTATAAGTGGCGTAAGAAAGGAGATATTCTAAGTTAGCGCTGACACTAGTCATAGTCTCACTTATTTAAGCTGGAGTGTGGGGTAAGAGATTAGCACTTTTTAGTTTTGGTGAGCCCGGAGCACTAAAGAGTGGGTTCATGTTTCTGTCCAACCATTTAGTTACTATGAAACCTTGAAGTAAGTTCCATGGTCTTTCATGGTGAAGATTTGTCTTCTCAAGATGAAGTGGTGGGGGATGGGCCCATAACTCCATTGGGAAAGCACTTGCCTTGTATGCATGAAGCCCCGGGTTGGAGCCTCAGCTATGCATAAGCCAGGTAGAATGGTCCACAATATCCAAGCATTCACAGTGCTCACAGAAAAGCCAAGCCTAGCAAGGCACGCCTGTAATCCTAGCACTAGGAGCACTAGGAGGCAGAGAAAGGGGGAAGCCGGGAGGCTCTCTGGTCAGACCCTAGTCAGTTGATGAACTCCAGTTCGGTGAGAGGACCCACTTCAAAAAGATAAAGTGGAGAGCCACAGTGGTGCCTGACATTGACCTCTGGCCTTTCCATGGGCATTTGCAAATAAACACAAAATAAAAAAGCAAATGAATAAATAAACACTTGGGTGCTGGTGCTGGGGTTTTTGAAAGACCTCATCACATCCCAGTGTGTTCACTTTTCAGTCGGAAGCAGACCCCAGTGTCCCTGAGAATCTGCATAAATAAGTTGGGAAGCACTACGCAAGCATTCAGTGAACTTTACCGCTCACTGCGTATGTGCTACTGAAAACACATTGTGTTTACTGATTCATAGGAAATACATGTCAGACAATAGGTTGTTTCTCCCACTTGAGCCTCATTTTCTGTTGCCTTGCAGAGTTCATGTGGTGGAAAATCAATAACCTTTGATTCCTCATTCACGTACACAGGCACCCATGGTGCTTTTGTGGCCAAATCTGAGTCCAGATCCTCTGCCGACAGTTCCTGCACTTGGCAGGCAGCTTCCCTCAGATGGTGTCTATAGGTGTCCTTTGTCCAGTAGGACGTATATCTCAGATGGTGTCTATAGGTGTCCTTTGTTCAGCAGGACGTATATCTCTGCCGCAGAGCCGGGAAACACTCCTAACCTAACAAATGGAGCCCAGGAGACCAAAGTGGCAGCATTATCACCTGAGCTGAGTAGTCCGCTCATGACCTTTTGGAAATAAAGGATGGCTTAGAGACCCTGGCTTCCTAGAAGCTTTCCTTGCCAAGAAAACCACTGAGGTCAAAGGGGAGACTAGAGGTCATGGGGAGCAAAAGTCACCTTTTGGCATCTCAAAACAGACCCAAGTCAGCCCAGCTGGAGTAAGATTTCAAGATGCCACTGGGATTTTGCCTATTTTGGCTTGATGACCTTCAAAGCAATGATTGCAAAGGAGGCAGAAACTAGAGCCTTGGGTCTGTATTTCTCTGTGAAGATCTGAGCCTAGAGAAATTAAAACCAAACAGCTTTCATCTGCTTCCTACAATAACACCACAAACTAGAAAGCCCAAGCAACAGGGAAGATTTAGTCCTGAGTGACTCGGACAAACTGCTCCAGTTTATAGCCACCTGAAGGAAGCAGGAGCCAGCCAACAAGCCAGAAGTAGCCCCTGCTTCAGATGGAAAGAACTCTCAGGGAATTCTCCAGAAGGTGGCTTTCATTGGCATAACCCGGACTGGTGGTGATCCCTAACCCTGGAAACAAAATTCCAGGGCTTGTTCGGCTTGTTGGGGGCTAAGCAGAGCTATCACGGCAGCCAGCTGCTTCCTTCATCCTTCCTCACTGTCCTCTCCCAATGTCTGCATTGGTAATTTCCAGTTCCACCTTCAATTCTAAGGCTATTCTGGGAAAGGCCTTAATTGATTGCCTACTGTCGAGTTGCTCACCATTGGCTGCGCAAAGCCAGGATGGCTCCCAGGACCCAAGCAAGGCGAGTATCTTAGGCAGGGTCACACAGGTTCTCCGCATTTTAGGTAGGAGCAGCGAGTGTCTCCCCCCCCCCCCCCCCCCACAGCTCCCTATCTCTGTTCCTTTCCTGACTGGTGGCCCTAGCAGCCTAACCCCCATCCCCACTGGCGCCCCTCCCCCATACCTTGTGGGTGAGCGAGTGCTGCTTGAGGTGATGGGGCTGCACGAACTCCATGCCGCACTCGGAGCAGATGTAGGGACGGATGTCTTTGTGCTTCATCATGTGGTTCTGCAACTGGCTCGGGTACTGGAAGGTCTTGTCGCACTCGGAGCAGTTGTACTGAATGGGGCCGCGATGCGTGGTGAGATGCCTCTTCAGCTGAGCCAGGGTAGGAAAGTCGAGGCCGCACTCCACGCAAATGTTCTCACGCCCGCTGGCATGTTTGGCCTCGTGGGCCTTGAGCTCGCTGGGGTAGGCAAAGCCCCGGCTGCACACGCGACAGTTGTGCGGTTTCACCTCGCTGTGCTGCATCATGTGTCGCTTCAGGTGGCTGGTCTGGGTGAAGGCCTTGTGGCACACCTGGCATTTGTGGGGCCGCGTGCCCTGGTGTGTCAGCATGTGGGTGTGCAGATGGCTGAGCTGCTTGAAGAGCTTCCCACAGCGGGTGCAGGCGTGCGGCTTGATCCCACTGTGGCCCAGGATGTGGGTCACCAGGTTGTACTTGGAGGTGTAGGACTTGTCACAGGTGGGGCACTGCCAACGTTTCTGAGCCCCACCCACGTCCACATAGTAGCTGTCATCGATCTGGACGTTCACATCCACCCTTTCCACCTTCTGCTTGGTCTCCTCGCTTTCCAGGGGCTCAACTTTCCGGGGTAACACAGGCTCGGGGGGCTGCTTGGGCAGGAAGGCGTGCCTGCTGAAAGGGAAGGGTGAGGACGAGGGCATGAAGAAGGGGAACATGAGTCCCGGGTGGACTTTGGGGTAGTAGGGGAAAGGCGGAGGCAGGAAGGCAGGAGGTGTCGGCTGGGGCCACACGGCACTGGGCTTCACCGGCTCCTGCTTGACGGGTTTGCCCCCCAAGTGCTCCAGGGTGCGGTAGAACTGCAAGCCCACATTGCACAGGTCGATCATCTGAGAGTCGCACTTCGGGCGCTGTGGCTGCGGGAAAAGCAGAGGCAGGTTCGGAGGGCCCAGGCTCTTGCTCTCCTCAGCAATGGCGGCTTCTTCCGCAGGATGGTTGTAAGGCATCTTTGTGGGCATGCTCTTCCGTTTCCGGGACCCTCCTCCCTCGAAGACCTCGGGGAATCCGTTAAGGTCTCCTGGAGGAGGTTCATACCGAAACTGGGAAAAGGGGCTTCGGAGAGCTTCAGGGAAGAGGTGTCTTTGGGGAACCTTCCCTCGGGGAGCCTCCGACTGAAGGCAATGCGGAAAGGAGGGGACGTTCTTCGCAGCTGCTGTGAAGGGTCCATCCTCATCTTTGACCATCTTTACTGCCTTCTGCATCCTTGGCAGGGTCCCTTTAAAGAAAAGGAAACTGTTGTGTGGTTTTGCTTTACTTTGTTTTCAACCTTCTTGTCGGAATTAGGGTTTGGGTTACGGATCAATACTAACTTATAAAGAAAGAGTAATACTTGTTTATTTTGACCCTCTGAGTTTGTCTAAACTCGGCTACTAATGTGGAAAGTACTGGCCAAGGAGAGTGAGATCCGAGGGCCTATTGTAAACTACAGAACCATAGACCTTCGGTACCGTAGAGGCTAGGAGTGGATCTGTTCTGGAAGAAACCTGAACACTCATCTGTCCCTTGTGTTGCCCCGTTCTCCCTCTATTTATGGTGAAGGTCCCAAGGCCCCTAGAGATAGAATGATGTGTTCAAGCCACACAGCTACTCAGACGAGGAGGACGAGGAGGAGGAGGAGTCGGAGTTGGAGTCAGAACTGAACGCATTCTGTTGCAGCTGTCAATCTGAGTTGTGGTTGTATCTATCCAAGATGTCGTTAATGTGCCTTATCCCTCTGTTTCTTGCATATGAAAACCGATTTCCACTGTTTGTGCTTGGTTGAGTCTGTGCTGCGCAAGACTAGGCTATCCAAAGACTGAAAGGGGCTAGACTGCCCGCCATGCTGAGCTCAGACATCCTGTGGATGAGCATCCACCCTGAGCAAGGGAAGCTGCTGAGTAAAGGAGACCGACATGGAGAGGAAAAGGATGGGCATTTCCATGTTCTGAAGTCATTCTGACAGCCCATACATTCTAAATCTTCAATCAGAAGCAATTTCAAGTTGGGGGATTCCAATGCTACGAATTTCTAAACCCACCCATTTGTTTTTCCCTTCATGCAAGTTAAGTCAAGGCAGCCTATGGAGCCTGCTGTGTCTCCCACTAAGCCAGATACCACACCATGGTGGCCCTCTCGGGCATTGCTAAAAGAACGAGTAGACCAAAGTCTGGACCAAGGACACATTTCTTTTCATGGACCTCCTTGCCATGTCCCTTCCTTTTCCGTAAAGACAGTGGTAGAATAAACCAGTGGCTGCTTCTGCCTTTTCAGTGAGGGTTCTTGTTGCACAAACCCTCTGAGTTTTGGTGGTCCTCCCTGCTTATTAGAGGCTCGTAAGGGGGCCTACAACATGGAAAGGCTGAGCTAGAGCCACTGGATAAGGGGCTGGAATCGGGACCTAAAGTGGCCAGAGGCTGTGGCTCAGGGTGGAGAATGAGATGGCTGGAAACATCTCACTTCCTAGAACCTTTGGTAAGACATTGAGTTTTTTACAACTATACAGACATTCTCAAATTATGTGTGGGATGTTCTTGAGACATTTGAGAGGTATAGTGCAATTGAAATAAAAATGATTTTTAATATTTGATTATCAAGTCCCTATACAACCAATCAGTTGAGGGGAAAAAATTCTCCTTATTATATAAATATTTAAACACGGTTTAAAGCTCTTCAGTGAAGTGGTCTGAGAACTGAAATATTAACAACACTGGTGATGGTGATGGTGCTGCCTACTACATTTAGGAAGTAGGAGGATGGCCCTGTTTTGTTGTTCTTTCTTTGGGCTTGGGCCTCAGTAATTAAGAAAGAAAGCTTGTGTATCCAGCAAATGCAAGTGCTACTTCCTTGCAAAATTCTTATTTACAAAGTGCAAGATCTCTAAGCACCCCCAGGCAACTGTAGGAAGTGATAGGGTTAGAGGAGGGGAGATGCCTGGCTCTGTGGCTCCAAGAACATGTAGGTGGACATTAAAACAAAAGTTGGGCCGTGCTGCTGTCAATAACACAGGCCGGAAGTGGGGACAGTACGGACTCCTTGGTGTCTTCCCATGTTTGCCAGATGGTCAGTAGGCTCTATCTCTAGGTTCACAGAGCTATAAGAGTGTGACCAAGAGTTTTCTAGATTAGCCTTCAGGAAAGACTATAGCATCAGAAAACGCAATAGTGATTCTCTGGAGTTCCGCGTTAGTCAGAGCTGCTTTCAGAATCCCTTTAGGGAGAGATTCTCTTTGGCGAAAAGGCCAGTGAGACCGAACAGGAGTCTTGAAGGAGGTAAGTGCCTGTCACTATCTGAAGAACCTACCCCAAAGCAAAGTGGTTTTCTGGTTTACTCTAATGTGGTTAAAATAAGCAGTTATTCCTAGTTTATACTAGGGAGCTTGATTTGAGAATCTGTAGCTAATGGGCAAGTTAGAACATAATGGCTTTTTTAGTGTGCTTTTTTAAGTTATTGAGAAAGTATTTGAAAAGTTGTGGCTGGGGATACATGCCCCCTCTGTTTCTATCACATGCTCCCTCTTCTATGGGGAATCTACCGGGACAGGAAGGTCATCACTGATTTTGAAACTGAAGATGTTTTAGTTTATTCCCACTGTTATTGTCTTGTTTAATATTTAGTTTGACATTACGAATTAGTCAACTCCTTTTTATACATCAATGGTGACACTCTTAACATAAACCTAACCTCAAAAGCACACACTTGCAGTTTTATGTTGCCTCCATTAACCTGGTAAGTCAAAGAAATACTTTGAGCAAAGATGCCACTATTATGAACAAAAATGCCACTATTACGTTGCCAAAGGTAGAAATTTTATGTATATTTATCCTGATATCATACTTGCTTTAACACTTTAAAATGAATGGCCTCCAGCTTTGCCTTTCTAGTCTCTCATTCCTGAAAGAGTATTTTATGTGCCCTAGAATAAAGTCAGTGACCCCAGGAAGTCTTAAAAGGCAGGGGATCCACCCATGGATGTTTGTCTGAGTCTTTAAAACAGCAGGCCCCTTCTGCCGAAGAATCTCAGGGAAACCTGCCAATCCCTACAGAGGCCAAGGAGAATTAGCCCTGCTTCCCCCTTGGCCTTCTTGGAGAGCAATCAACTGGAGGCTTCTGCTGAGCTACTAATGCCCCTGGCTTTGAGTGCCAGGTGCTGGAAGAAGCCCTAGGGAGTAGGAGAACAACAGCAGAGCTCAGGAAAGAAGCAATGCTGGGAAGGGGCGGTGCTGAAGGGCAAGCTCACCTCCAGAGATCATTCATCTTGAACTTAGTCAAGTTACAATTCTGGGTGTCCTCAGGAAAAAAAAATATTAATAGACCCTACAACACCTCAAATGTGTTCCACCCACATTCCCGCCTCTATTTCTAAAAATAGATACTCAGGCATCCAGGCAGCAGCAGGATTCCTGTTCAGGAGGCAAGGGAGACTTGAGAGCAGGCAACTGACTCTGAGACCTGTGTCTGGGAACAGCAGAAATCCTCTACTTGGTGGCCATCGCAGGTTGCGTCCAGAACGCTGGAGAAAACCAGCAGGCCATGAGGCAGTTACCCACCTGTTCCGTGTGTGTTGAAACAACACACAGAAAGAAAGAACTGAAATTTTCAAGCGAACACTTGTGGGATCACGAAAGGAGCATCGGTTTGGAGCCTGAGGGGGGTCTGGGCTTGAATGCTGGGTTCATCAGCGGCTGTGGAAGATTGAGCAAGTTAGCTTTGAGGTCTGCTGTTCCCATCTGTCAAATGGGAGCTTGGATATCCCCATATGGTTACAGGCTTAAAATAGAGTGTGAGAAAGTCTATTAAACAGTGTGCTCTTGAGAGGCAAGAGAGCAGACAGAAAGAGAAGGGCAGGGTCCATGATCAGTGGATTGATATTGGCTGAAACTTCTGTTTTCCAAACAGACACTCAGTCATCCCCAACTGGAATCTTAGCCTCTACTCTACAAGTTCAAAACCAAGGCTTTACTCTTTCGGCCTGTGTTGGTCTCGTCACAGAGGTGAATATGTCCACACTCAAAGGGTCAAAGAGCTTGCTAATTGCATCTAGTGACAGCTTTAGAGCTTAGGAATAGTTCCCCATGTCTCGTTTTTCTGTGCTGAAGATGCCCTCCCGCGTACATTAATACCAGACTGCTTAGGCAAGCAGAGTTGAACTGAAGGACTGGGAGCTACCTTAGCTTGTGTTAGAGATTGAAGGATTGTCCCTATCCAACCTTGGAGGTCGCTTGTCTGGGAGGTCCAAAGGTACAGTTGCTAGGACAGTGCTGGATCAACACTGACAGACCAGCTTCAGACCAGCTTACTGGGCCTTGTAGCCTAGTGGTTCTCAACCTGTGGGTCGCAATTCCTTTGAGGTCGAACGACCCTTTCGTGGGGCTTACCTAAGACCATTGGAAAATGCAGGTGTTTACATCACATTCCTAACAATAGTAAAATTATAGCTATGAAGTTGCAATAGAAATAATTTGTGTCACTACAGCATGAGGAACTGTATTAAAGGGTCACAGTGTCAGGAAGGCTGAGGATCACTGTTCTAGGCAGGAGGGAGCAGGGACCCGATCTGTTTTGTCTGATGCTATGTCTCTAGACTCCACCGTGTGCCTGGCTCAGAAGAGCTGCTCAGTAAGATGCTTTAAGAGAAGTTATTAGTTAGTTCTTGTATGTAAAGCCCCTACATGAAGCCTAAATGTGTGCAGTTATCTTATGTGATTCAGGTTATGGTGTCTTGATACATGATGAACATGATTGGTGGCATCCTCATGAGTTCTAGGGCTGACCCAGCCCTCCTATACTACCTGCTCTCTTACCCCCCAGAGGGCACGCTGCAGTTACTGAAGGACGTACTGCACACAGTCCCTTGGTGAGCGGTTGGTCCCTGGCTAACCCTTAGATGCAGCATTAGCTACACTGATGCTATTTTCCAAGTGCCCCAAAGTTCTACAGCCTAGCCAGGGAACAGATTCCTGAAAAGCCCAGAGGTTATCAGCCATAGGCTCCTGCATGGAGAGCAGTCTGTGTGCCCTCTCTGCACTTCTTTGCCCTTAGGAAGTTAGTCTGCTCTTCGTATCGATGGGAGAGACGACTGTAGAATGCCAATCGCTCAGTTCGTTGAGCAGAGAACAGTTGGCTCTCAATGCTGTGCTCTCAGTCACCAGACTCAGTGGGCACTGAACCAGGGAGGGAGGGATGGGGTTGACTTGTCTAAAGCAGTTTGGAACTTACAGTGTCTTCTTTGAGAGACTGTATTCATGGGAATCAGTTAGAAGGAAATAGGGAATGGGCGAATTTAATAATAGTAATAATAATAATAATAAATTTTTCCATCATGTGGATCCAATAGAAGTGCAAAGGCTAAAATGAAACCATGTGGAATTTGAAGGGAAATGCTTCTAATAATGCCCTTTCATTAGGAATTCACCTACCCTACCAAAATATAAATATTCCCCCAAATAAAATTACTGGTATTTTGTGGTTCTCATCTGAACTGAAGGTCATTCTAGAAAGTGGTATTACAGGAGTCACAGTGAGTCAGCATGCCAGGGACAGCCATAGCCCCACTCTTCCACACCGACTTCTGTGCATCCTGAAACAGACCAAAGAGTGTTCACGCTCGCATGAAAGGGAGGAACTGCACTCTTCATTCCGCGAAGCTTGCCAACGTTCTGTGGCAAGAGGCTGCATGTTAACAAGCCCTGTGGTTTGCCTCTGTAGTTTATCTTTGAGCTCCGCTCTCAACAGGGGTGAAGCAGGGAGGAGATGGGGAGCAGGAAAAGTGTGAGAATGAGAAGCAGTGCCCAGGGGAAGAAGGAGGGCGTGCGCGTAGAACAACAGAAGACAGGGTGGGACAGTACATCCTGCCTGTCCTCTCCTGGTTCATACAGATCCCTCTGGAAAGAAGCTCGAAGGGATTTCCCATTCTTTCTGAATCTAGATGGAGACTTTGAGACTTAAGATGCAGTTTCTAATGAAACGGGAGTTGGCTGAGTTTCTCGGTGCAGGTAATCGGAGGCAGCGGTTCAGTCTCATGTCCCAGGACGGGCTGGAAGTGAGGGGTCCTCATGGACATCCTACTGGTGGAGCGGTCTGTCCTCAGAACAAAGATTCTTCTGCCTTGTCATCCTCTATGTCTGTAGCAAGGCCAAAAAGAGGGGTCCAGATGCCTCCTAAGCAGACCCCAGCACCCTTCCGGATGCCTTTCTAGCTCCCATTTGTCTTACAAAGCTCATGTCTTCTACTCGTCTAAAGGAAATGGTTTGTCTGCTGAAGGTCACCAAAATATGTTATTGGGTTGTCAGGTCTGGTCACATATGAAACAGTTCATTGAATGCGCACCAGAATTCTTTAGTATGGGGCTGGCAAAACGATTCTGTGATTGAGAGAACTGGCTGCTCTCCCAGACAGCCTGGGTTCAATTCCCAGCACCCACACAGAGGCTCACGACTGTCCGTAACTCCAGTTCCAAGGAATCACAGGCACCAGGCACATGTGCTTCCCTTTCCTGGCCTCTGTGGGCACCAGTCCAGGCATGTTCATGGTGCACAGATGTATACGCAGGTAAAACACTCCAAACACATAAAATAAAATAAAAATTTAGTCAGGTGCTGTGGCACACTCCTTTAATCCCAGCACTTGGGAAGTAGAGGCAGGCAGATCTCTGAATTTGAGGCCAGCCTGGTCTATAGAATGAGGACAGCCAGGGCTTTGTAGAGAGCTCTTGTCTGGAAGAAAAACAAAATCAAACTAAAACAATTTTTTAGTACAACCAAGAGACAATGCAAAGCCAACTGGAGTTTTGTGTTGTTTAAAATCTCTAGAATCCACATGGATCATGGATATATATATATTATAAATATCTAAGAAAGCCATAAAATTGTTTTACATTAGTTATTGTATGCGTGTGTTGTACAAGCACACATGTGCGTGTGTGGATGTATGTCACCTTGCACACATGGAGGGAAGAGTTGCCATCTGTGGATTCAATTCTCTGCTTGTACCACGAGGGTTTTAGGGGTCCAGTTTAGATTCTAGGCCGAGCAACAGGTGTCTTTACCCTTGAAGCCATTATGCCAGGCCCCATTTCAAAGAATGCCATCATAAATTCTCGTAGTGAATTCAGACACTAACTTGCACAGGCCAAAATGGATGTGGGTTTTATGTAGTGCTTTCTGGACAGCAGGGTGACTCCAGTGACTACAGAGGCTTGGGTGCTTGGCCATAAGAGAGTTTGGGGTTATCTGTGTGTGTGTGGTTTGTTTAGAGGAAGGAAATGAATTGAAGATACGGCTTAGCAGTTCTCTTTCGCCTTACCCTCCTCAGAGTTAATGCTTCTCATTTGGATGGAATTTGTCTCCAACTCTCTGGGGAAAAAAATTGTCCTTAGAACAGCTGTCAACTTTTTGTTTTGCTCTTTGTTCATAGATAAAAGGTGCTGAACAGATTCACGTGCAGCTAAGCAAACATGCGCATGCGTGTCAGGAAGCGTCATTGCGTCCATCTGCAGGTATGGCAGTGTGTTACAGAAAGGCCGGAAAATGCGACCCTTTGAGTGGCATTCAACTGTTGTGGGTTCTGTGCAGAAGAAACTTATTTTGAAAATGTCATCCAAGGCAGTATTTCTCTGCGAAAAACAGACAATGCAATGCTTTACAGTTTGATTGTGGAGTTACAAAAGTCTGTTATTTGTCAAAGTTTGTATAGCTCATGTAAGAAATTATTCTCATGTATTTAGGAATATATATATATGTAACAATTAAAGAATTAATTAATACAACAACTAATTAAAGAAAAAGAGCGCATAAATTTGAGAGGGAGCAAGGGAGCTGTATAAGGTGGAAATATAAAGAAGGAAACAATGTACTTATAATTTCAATAATAAAAAAATTATGCTGAATATAAATTTCAAATAAGTTTTAAAATGTAAAATAAATGCTATTTTGTGTATTATTATGAAATGAATAACTAGGGATATTTGTCAGATGTCCAAACAGTAATCATGATGACAAAGACCCCTCTAACAAATTCTTAGTTATGAAATGTGCCCAATAATTTGCATATGGTTTGTAGAAATGAGCACGGGCTGGGTCGTAAGAATTCAATGATTCCTACTCTGTCCAAAAGGAGAACTTTAAATATGATTTATACAAGCAATGTGTATACTTGTGTGGTGTGTGTGTGTGTGTGTGTGTGTGTGTGTCCAATTCAACAAAAATATTGTAAGGCAGAGAAGTTGTACTTGGCTTGAATTAGATTGTCCTCTAATCTGATTGCGTGCTCAGTAAGCACTCTTCTCTAATGGCTTCAATGGTGTTTCAGATGTAAAGCGGTCTCCCATGAGCTGTGTAAAGTGGTCTCCCATGAGCTGACGAGCTCACTTTGGTCATTAGAAACATACTTGTGCCCCTTGTAAATCAATGGACTGATAACAATAGTCAGGCCGCTAATCACCCTTCTTCGTTATTCTTTGACTCTGATCAACTGAGTTCTGTCCTAAGAGTGGAGCTCACTTATACATCTCCACACCCAGAGGCCACACGCTGAGTCCCACAGTCCTCACCAGGCCCTTCTCTCCCAGGCAGCTTATCTGAGCAGCCATCTGCCCTAGTGTCATAACACATTGCGTTTGGTATATATGGGTTTCTGCAACATTCGGGGGCGGCGGAGGGGAGCGGGGGAGAGAAACTGCCATGCTGGAAATTTCATGGGAATGTAGAGGAAACCCTTTCTTGTCACAATCCCGCTTTTCTTTGAATTCTATCACTGGCAGTCCTTAATCTCTCTTCCGTGTGTGTGTGTGTGTGTGTGTGTGTGTGTGTGTGTGTGTGTAACATAATTTACTTAGAAAGTCAGAAACTGGGTGGTCTATAAATGTGTGGAACCAGCAATTGCTTAGGAATTCACTCAGTAATGCCACATTCCAGCTCTCTTTTCTCCTTGATCCCAAGCAAATTTGGGTGTTCTCTGAAGGAAGGATTAACTGTTCAATCTGTGCTCCTCCAGTCTATCCTTGCTAACCCATCCAAGCTAATCTCATCCAAATTCACTGCCAAGAACATCTCTAATGAGGATGAAATATTGACCAAAGGGTATCTGGGACTATGGTAGCTGTTCAGAAGCTCCCAAGAGCCTCTGCTTTATCTTGGCTTGAGTTTCTTAGTGAAAGTATGTTTTATTTTTTGGCCCATAAGAATATTCTATCTTGTTAAAGTAATATAAATTAATGTAGGTGGTCTCTGGAAATACTCAAGGCAACAGTGGTGTTTAGCGTCTGAGAGTGTGTTACCCCACAGGGTCCCTGGAGGGCAGGCCATGGTGCTTTGCCAGCTGTGAGTAACAGCGACATCTTCTATGACATTGTGTAAGTTCCTGTTAGCTCCGGGGAACGTCTCTTGTAATGGACACACAGACCTGAGACCCCTGTTCTTTCCTTCCATTTATGTGGACTGAAACCCCCCCCCCCCCGCTCTGTTGCTGATTTTTGGTGATGAGCCATTAGCATATCTTTGCTTCCTCCACCAACTTTTTACTTCAGCATCTACTCACTTCCTATTGACTTTGTTCTAATAATTCTGCGCAACAAGCTCATTAAAGGAAATATACACATCCACACAAAACATATATGCACATCTTCTCAGGTACATGTCTACATGGCCTCTCCCTGGAAGTAAATATGAAAACCTTATGTCTCTGAGGAGGACTGAGTGGCTAGGAAGGGTAGGCTTGGGAGCTAAGCAACAGAATCACTGACATTAGAAAGAGCTGTTCCTATCAGGGCCCATGGGAAGGTGGCTTTGCAGCTGGGCAGTTTTCTAAGTGCAACTATTTATGCCCTACTCCAACCAACACTTTCCTACACCAACCACAGCATAGCTGTTCAAACACCATATGCACAAAAATGCAAATCCATGTTGGTTATTAAGCATCAGACGTTGAGGCACAGTAAGGGAGCATCCATCCCATTTAGTAGCGCGGTGTAATCGCCTTCGAGAATGTTCTCAGCCGCTTTGATTTTGTCTCTGATTTTTCCACCCCTGGGTCTTTTGTTGGCACAATAGAGTTCATCATGGCTTATTTCTTGAGTTTACAGTATTGTGATTCAGGCTCAACCTATCAGGGAAATAAGTATACATTACAGCTAAGAACCTCTCTACAGACATCTATTGAGCAAGCAACTCTGTGCCTGTCCAAGGGTGGGTGCCAGGAACACAAGGCCCTATTGGCTAACCATGTTCGGGGAACTCCGTGTCGGGGGAGAACAGTGACGACCAGACGTGGAGAAAAATGTAGGAGCGACCGTGGAGGAATCTTGACCTGAAAGCTTGATTTTTTTGAAGACAGCAGAACCAGAAGCAGAACTCCGTTCCCTTGACTGACTCTGGACTGTGTCTTTCCAGGTGTTCCCTTCTTCAATCGTAAACTCTGAGGACCCCCCACAGAGGATGGGGGATCTGTGCAGACGGGAGGGCAAAGAGGAAAAACCCCTTCTTCCCCAGCCAATGTCCCAGCCTCGCTGCCTGTGTGCTCTGGGCAACAGAGGAAGACCTGAGAAGTGGGCCCTCAGGAAGCCATGTTGTATGAGGAGAAGGACGGACTGTGCTCAACCCTGAGTGTTCAGACAGATGAGTGCAGCGTGAAGATTCTGGGTCATGGCAGGGCTGCACACTAATCCAGTTCCCCATCACTCTCCTCATCCTGGACTTTCCCCTCGCCAGACAGAATTCTGGGAGGCTACGGTGGCACTCTTGGGTCTCTCACCATGCCAGGTCCTCTCCCGGGGCTCTAAAGCCCCCAAGATGCTTTGGAATGTCTTTCAGGCTAACATAAAATTCCCAACTGTTTGTGCTAACTGCTGAAAGGTTAAAGCATGAAGTTTGCTTCCGCCCTCAGCTGGGTTAGTTCCTCCTTCTGTCAGCTTCCACAGTCTGTTCTCACTGGCCTGACCGAGCTTCTGCATTGGGTACTGTGTGTGATGTGCTGCCTTCTTGTAACCCTGGGTCTCCCAAGGCCAGAAGCGCCTCTCAGCCTGTCTACCCTCGCTAGTCCATGGTTGATACTTTTAAGAGACATATTTTCACAGTCCAAAATTGTCTAGCCTTCAATTTGTATTCTGTTCTTTTATAATTAACAAGTAAGTAAAACTACAACAATAACAAAGAAGTCTGGGGAATCCCTTCCTTTTCTATCTTCCCTTTGCTCTGATTCCTGCCGGCAGACCTAGGGCTTTCTTTGTGGAGGGTTATTCACAGAAAGGAATGTGGGCTGATTCTGAAGCATTTCCAGGCCTGATTCTTAAGCACAGACATATTCTAGGGGTTTGGCCTGCTGTGTGATATGCAGATATCCCTGGAAAGAGAGCTCAGCCTCCTAGAGGGAAGATTCCTGTAGAATCCCCTCCTTGGGCCTCCTCATCCTTTTCCTGCCCCTCAGATGTTTTCTGTGTTAAAACACAGTAGCATCCCAGGGTTTGTTAGTGTTGCAATCTTTCTGATTGCGACAGTTTTCTTTACCAACTTCTTCCTTCTAGTAATTTTCTCCATCTATCTCCACACGCTAGCTTTGTGCAGAGCAAGAAAATAGCGAACCAGTAAGTTGGCTTATCAACACTTTCCATCTTGCCCACTGCCGAGCAGTTATCACAAAATCCTGTGATTGCCCCTGGGAAAGGACTGATACCTTGCCTCTTTATTTCTGTCATCGTACCCAGAACTCTAGTTCAAATGTCCACTTCACGCCCAACTCCCTCCCAACAACTTCCAACTGTCCTCCTGGGTATTTATTCCCTTTCTTTCCATGTATGCCCCTTTCCTATAATGTCCAATCCACCCATAAATACGTTGTTAGATTTTCTAAGACAATTCTGCTCAGGAACCTAGGTAGTAGCATATAGCAGTAGCTAGGCGTACTGTGTGGAGATGTTAATTGAACTCAGAATATCTGTTCTCCCCTTTTTGCTTATGGTGATGATGTATCTGGGAGAAACACCAGCCTTCCCAATCAGCCAGCACTGCCTGGCAGCTAGTCATGTTGAGGACCTGCATGCAAATGCTATTGTGCCTCTCATGGCAGAGGCGTTCCCCTTTTCTGTTTTTTCTCCTGTCTGGAATGTGGAGGAGATGAAGCTGGAGGCAGAACAGCCATGTTGCAATCATGAAGCAAGGGGTTGAAGAGCACGGTTTCCTGACAGCTAAGCTGGAGGAGGGAGGGAAAGAGGCCTCGTGGAGCTCCGTGTTCGTGAGATGCTCACCATCCTGCTCTTTAAGCAAACGAGTCCTCTGCTGTGTTGAGCAAAAGCATTCAGCAAGAGAACCTCTACGTGAGCAAGTGCAAACTCCTCTTGCTGCTTCCCAAGGGAGGAGATCCCTGCTCCCTGAATTCCTTTCTGCTGCTGTCTGTTTGCAGGTCACTACCTTTGTCTAGTTGAGCAAGCCAATCACCAGCCTACCTCTTTCACTTTGCATAGGCTGGATGACCATTCATTCAGAATTTTGTTTTTAATTGATTCACTACATTCTTTCAAGATGACCGGAAGCCTTTTCTATGCTTACGCATAGTTACGTCTCCTCTCTTCCAAATCCTGTTACCTGTGCCCTGTGACTGAGCCCAATATTAAATACAAGTTTCCCTCATAGTTCACTTGGATTATTTCATGGGTAATTCTGTTTTCCCAACTGTTGCCTAAGCTCCCAGCAGCCTGACATTCATGGATTGTAATCCACGCCTACACCCTTCCTTGTGCTGGTCACGGTACTGTGGCTTGACTCTGGTTGTCTCGTTATGTGCTGCTGAACTGCCGTAAAGCAGTTCTCCCTGTGGCTTTAAGAGCCTATATGAATTGCAAGTTGTATCTCCATCTGATCAGTTAATATTTGCATTGATTGACAGTTCAGAGTCAGAATGAATTAATTGGCCATGTGGAGAAATTTGCAACAGCCCACATTATCACTGTGTGTTAGTTCTTGCAGTGAGAATGTTTGGATTTGCATGTTGTTTATAGAGCAAACCTTGATGTTGACAATAAACCTCTAACTCCTTAAATCTGGGTTTTTAGCACGAAGAGGAAGTGAGATCAAGACTATGGCATCCTGAGAGTAAAACAAAAAACAAAAAACCCACAAAACCATTTTAAAAAATTCTGAGTTACCTGGCTGCTGGGTGGGCCTGCAGCAAGGCCGCATTGTTGAGCCGTCAGTGTCAAGAACTAGGTTTTGTCATCTATACAAAGGAGCTGAGAAGAGGAGAGGGGACAAGACACGGTGGCTTAACCTGTCAGCTGAATCACTCTGTAAACTGATTGAAATCGTCACAAACTTGGCATCTTAGAGAATGTCCTTTTGTCCTCAGGTTATTCTAACTTTTTAGTTTTCTTCTTCTCTGTCCCAGATTTGTGTGCACACTCGTGCACACACATGCACAAACACACACAAGCCTTAGAAAAAACACATTTTCTATACCCTGCCACATTGTTTGTGTTAAACTAACAATTTTTTTTTTATTCCCTTTGAAGACAAGAACCTTCCCTGAGCTTCTTTCTGTGTGGAATCCTCTGCCATCTTAAGTATAGACCATACTTAATTGACATTCTCAATCTTCCTTATTGAATAATTATTCCTAACCTGAAGATACAATGACAGTATTTTGTGATTTAATCTCATCTTTAAAAAAAATGTTAGAGAAAGAAAGGTTGCAAGAAAGAATGTTTTTTTTTGAAATTTTCTTTCCAGGGAACAAATGCCCATGGGAGTCCTTTCTAAACACCTGTGAGGTACTCTATGACAAGGATCCTCTGTGGAACCTCAGTGCTGCCTGCTGGCGGCTCCCCTGGGAATCTTGCCATCTTTGTTCCAACACAGAGAATCCTGTGAAGGACACCAGGGCCTATGCAGAAAACCTTCCTGGGGCTTCAGGGACTCAAGAGCGACTATCAGAATTGGGTGGCCTTCATCACCACAAGCAAGACTCCTGACGGGTAGGAGAGAAGGGCATCAAGATGAAGTGTGTGAAACAGATGCCTTCCCTGGGGGCTTCCTCCTAGCTGGGGAAATTGACAAGAGACCAAAGGACCACAGGTTCAGAAGGAACCTGAAAAGTTTGAAAAGCTAAGCTGAGTCTTGAGTGAGCTCAGTTTCCATACTGACCAAAGCTGGCTCATTATGCCCATCTTAGTGGTGGCTGAGTTGAGTGAATTGTCGCGCGATGTGCCCACACATGATAAATAACCCTTTGATAATTACTGTTATACAAGACAGAAAATTGTGTTCAATAAACGTTGTCAATGGGACATTTCTTCAGAGGGTGGCCAAAGACGTTTGCATTAGTGGAAGAAACAAGTGGTAATCACTTTTTAAAAAAAACAGTCTAGTTCAAGATTCGCCCTATTGGGTGAAAGAAGTGTCCTCTGGGTAGAAAGGGAAAGGGTGGAGGCATCCTTGAGGCAAGGTCTGCCTTGTGAGAGTGTCCTTGCTACCGTCTATCAAGCTATGAAACCTAGGCTCAGAGAAGGCAAGGAGGCTAACCATCCTGGACTAGAAACATATCTGGTAGCTGGTCCTGAACTCTAAGAGAGCTCACCAAGCAAAGAAGCAAATTCTGAGCCACGGACAGTCCAAGTAAAATTACAAGATACCCTTACCTCATTCTTTTATAGCCTCGTGTGTGTGTGTGTGTGTGTGTGTGTGTTGCACTACCAGAAAAGAGTATATTGACTATTCACGCATTTATTATCTGACTTGCCCCACTTAGATCAGACAGTTGGCCAATGTTCTCTGTTCCATTCCTCTAGAAGAAGGACCAGCACATAGTAGGTCTCGATGCGTTAGAACCAGCACATTGTAGGTCTTGATGCATTAGAACCACTTGAAAAGCTTTAAAAATACACTACTCCTTCTCTCCATAGACTCGATGGCCTGAGGGTCTTTGGGCAGAGGCTTAGGCATTCATGTCTTTAAAGAGCTCGGTGGGTGACCCTTGTTGTCACCCATGGCTGGGAACTACTGAAGGGAAGCGCTCACTGGATGTACATGGCAGAGTTCAGGCAAAGGGAAAGCAAGTGTGACAAGATGTGCCAGTGGGCAATGGGGGCAGAAGAAGCATTCCAAAGGGGAAAGCCCCGTGCCAGCCCGCAGTCCTTGTCTTCCCACCGCCTACTCAGAACACTGGAGACTGAGAGTGAGGAGAGGAGGTCATGGCTGTGTACCAAGTCTGAGTTAATGAAGTATACACTTCGGCAGTGGTCACTCTGGACTGCATGATCCACAAATGGATGTGACCTGACCCAGCTTTACTCTACCCCGACGGTGGTAGAGGATGCCACAAGTGTGTTGCTTTTGTGTGCCGCCAGAGTCTTCAGCTAGAGATGTTTCCTCACCCACACATTGCTTTCCCTCCAGGTGTCCCTTCTTCAAGGTTTGGCCCTGCACATGCTAGGAAGTAAGCCTGCTTCAGGTTGGTTGGTTTTTTTTTTTTTTCTAATCTGCAAAGGTTGGCAATGAGGAAGGGCTACAGAAGCCTTCTCTCTGCATGACTGCGATACTTCTGAAAGGTTGGGCTGTGGGGTTTTGTTTTCTTTTCAGTTCTCTCTTGGAAATCACCCCCATCTGTGACAGCACTTCAGGATGGAGCATGTTTTCTACACGGAGCAAGCGTTTCCCACTGTGCAGAGGAGGCGCAGGGAGGCTGCTGGGTTTTTCAGCTCCCTAATAGCTTTAAGTACCATTTGTCGAGAGGTTGATTTTTTTTCTAAAAATTTTTCCTTTTTCCCCTCTAACAACAGCAAGTAAATTCAAAATATTCTCTGATACTTTGATTGATGGTTCACACTTTTTGGAATATTTAGCTCATATTTTGAGAAGGAAGCAGCTGGCAGTCTTGACATTTAATTCTAGCAGAATGTCTCCCTCAATTCCCCTTCTTCAGATAGGATGCACAGACTACTGGGGAATATTCAATGACACTCATCCAAATGTCTCCACAGCGTGTGGAGGAACGGGACAGTGTGCCGAGCTGATAGCGTTGAAAGGGTTGATCTTAAGAAAGCACACTGGTGGCAGGGGAAGGAGACGAATTTAGCTGCAATGATATCTATGCATGCACGCTGGCTGGGGGCGGGGGTGGTACTTGAAAACCTGCCCAGGGTATTTTACCCAAAAAGATTAGCTGACAATTAGTGGCGCTACTGATAATTGTGATAGTTACTGTCAGCAGAGGATTATCACATGCAGGTCTCTTTCATGAACTATTGAGTTTACATAGTATACCTCTGCTATTATCCATCCCTTTATGTATTGAGACAAGATCTTGCCATGTTACTCAGTTTGGCCTCCATCTCAGTAAGAAGCCAAGGGTGGCTTGAACTTGTTCCTGCCTCTTGAGAGCTTGGATTATTGGTGTGAACTGCCACCTCATCCCATCCTTTTTGAATTCATTGGGAATCTGAGGCACTGCGGGTATAAATGATCTGTGTAATGTGGCATAGCCTGGAAGTCTTCACCACAGGCTGGTGAATAGATGCTGTAAGAGGACAGATGGTAAATATTTTTGGCTTTATGAGACACACAATCTCCTGTTGCAGATAATCAACATTGCCATTGAAAAGAAAGCAGCGCTCCGGAAACTAGATGGGCGTGTCTGTGTTTTAATAAAACTTTATTTTCAAAAACAGGTAGTGGGCTGGATTTGTCCTAAGGGCCGTAACTTGCTGACGTCTTTCTGCTTTTAATCTTGACCTTAAGTTCTCTTTGGATACATACTTCTAGAATCTTTTATTTCAGTGGAAATTTTGTACATCTACTTGTGAACTCTTGTGAGCAGTCACAAAGTTCAGTACACAGTGTCTCCTACTCCGGTAAATAACTGAGCTCTTTCAAGCATGTCTTATTTCTCAGTGGGTCAGGCCACAAGGTCTGAGGACAAAACCACACAAGCACCCATCCAAGGAAAGTTTCCAGTACATCTTGGGAGTTTCATGCAGCACCCACTGGGGGCCAGATTCCATCTCTATACGACCGATTCTCCCTAAGTTTCCAGACATCATTCAAAACTGCACAACCTCAAAATAAATGAATATTAGAATCAAGGGAAGTGAGATATTGCATAACTGAGGCCTCACATGAATCCTGCTAAAGAGGAGCCGTTATTCCATTCTGTAGGAGAAAGGCACAGAGGGGAAGCTACCTGCCTGAGCCCAGAGTGTGTGTGGTTGAACCACGTGTTCACTGTACACGTTCACTTAGGTCACACAGGCTCTCTAGAACGGGTTGCACACTTCACCTTGCCTATGGACTCAACCACCGCCGTGTGAGCTCAGAACATCAATTAAGTTGAAAGTCTTTTTTTTTCTCCCTCTCTCTACAAAGAACAGGAAGCCCAGAGGTTCCCTATGCCCTTCACATGGTTGCTAGAACAATCAAGTCTGGCATGTGAAGGATCTTTACGGGGTGGGGGGGGGGGCTTGGTACACATGTTAAGTAGGGGATCTGCAGGGAATTGGCCATAGGACCCAGGCAAACCTTTGCTTCCTCATAACACTGCTGGCCCCAAAAGGACTTACCCACCCACCCCCAGAAATCCCATCACTGAATCATTCAGGTTATTTAAGTCTGGGGAGAAGTTGTCCCTCTAAACTCTGCCAAACACTCAGCAGCTTGGTAAAGGTTACAGGACAGTCATTCCGTTACGAGTCACATACCTGGCTCTTGTACGCACATAATTCTTAGAGTCATCGCCGTCACTGCCGTCCCCCTGAGGCCACTTCCCACTTCCATTCTTTCTGATTCAGAGGGCTTTTCCTTCTAATCCCTTCTCCAAGACCCGCTCCCTGCCCAGATGCTTGGACACTAGAAACCCACAATGGAACAATGTACCAGCTCTGCCCACAGAGGACTCTCTGATCACTGAATGGCAGACCACTGGGGTCTTTGACTTAAAACTACAATCTCCTAAGCCCTTCACTGAAGTAGGGACTAGAAAATTGGATAGCAGGAATCCATAAGAAAAAAAAGTCACACATGCCCCAAATCACATAAAGTTCATCAGAGATTAGCAGACAAAAATATGTTGACATCATTTGACAAATGAAGTAGCTCACCACGTACAGATGTTTAGGTCAGGAAAGGCCTTTCGTTAGTTCTATACGATTATATTGTCTGTTGATGTTATAGCCACACAGGCTTATGGAAGTGCGCTCCGTGATGTATGCATGATGATGAAACTGACTATATCTATTTCAGGAAGTATTCCCATCATTGAAGGACATGTGACAGTAATATTCAACATCCAGGTCAGCCCGGATTAAAAAAAAAGATAAGATAAAAGAAGAAAGAAAGAAAGAAAGGAAGGAAGGAAGGAAGGAAGGAAGGAAGGAAAAAAGAAAGAAAGGAAGGAAGGAAGGAAGGAAGGAGGGAAGAAGACCATGCTGCTAACATCATTTAGTAGTGCATTTCAGACATCCCCTTTCAAGTTTTTATATTGATTTTTGCTGACTGAAGATGGAGAAACTGACCTAAGACAACTAATTCAAAGGATGAAGACATGTTTATGGAGCATCTCAAGTGGTTGAGGGTACTCACTTGAAGCTATTTGTGACTAATAAAATACTAAATTCTGAGTTTTCAAAATGTGTTAAATGTCTGAAACTCCTGACATTTTCAGAGTGAACAGCTATTTACCAACGTGAAATTCAATACGAATGTAGAAAGCTCCCATTTTAGACCTTCTCAGGGAGGATTGCGCAAACTGAATTTTATAATGACTGTCTCGTGGAAGGTTCTACCTTTGAAGAAATGGGCTATGAGCTAATTAATAGCATATGAACCTCGTGTGACGGAAAGGTGTGGGAAACAGAGGGGAAAGCCACACTTAGACACCCTAAGATCAACAGGACTCAGCTCTCTGAATGTTGGAGAGCTGTCGGGTGGAGGCGGGGACAAGCTGCAGCATAGAGCCCACACCGAGTGATGGAAAAGGGAATTCCAGAAATGCAGATGAGATGCACCAGCTATTGGTCATGACATATTAACCCCCAAAATATGCTGGCACCAACATTTGATTATGGTAAAGAATTCCACATAATTTGCTTTTAATGACTTTTAAATAATATAAATCCATAAGCATTGAAAAATTTAATACTGAAGGAGAAAATTAAAATAATCAATAATCCCAGAGTAGCTATGCTAACATTTTGGTTAGTTTCTTTTACTTTGCATGGGTGCTTCCTTTGACAGCACTATTAAATCTAAATCTCTGTTTAGTGTACGAATAAATATACAAAATAAACAATGTCATTCATAAATCTCTTTTGAGTATTATTTCCTGAAATTAGATTCTTTAGAACTAGAGTTATGGAGTAAAAAAGTCTACGAGTTTCTGGGTCTTGGCACACAGTGCTAAATTGTTTCAGATCAATCTACTTCATATTTATATCATTTCCCTTTTTAGATGTATCTTTTTATCCTTTATGGCTACTTCCATGGTCCAGATGAGATCAAGTAAGCTCCTAAAAGCAACCCGATATTGATGTCACGGTGCCATGGCAACACTGAGATCATTCTCAACATTTTCAGGAACTATCATGTCCACAATCACATTTGAGCCTCACAAATCTTCCCAAGAAGAGGCCTGCTCAGGGCATGGGAAAGGGTTCCTGGTACCATCTTGTTCAGATTTAGGGGATATTTCCATCCAACAGCGACATAAAGAAGATACAAAAGTTTTAATGTTCTAGAACTCAGTTTACACTAGAGCAGAGGTTCCCTACCTGTGTGTCTTGACCCCTGTGCGTTGAGTATCAGACAGCCCACATATCAGATAGTTACACTGCGATCCATAATTACAGTTATGGAGTAGCAACAAGATAATTTTATATTTGGGGTCAGTCAGCACAGCATGAGGAACCGTTTTAAAGGGTCGCAGCATTAGGAAGGTTGAGAACCACTGCCCTAGATCGTGGTTCTAGCTTGGTCCCTGGGAAGTTCTTTGGTATTTGCAGTTCCCTCCTTCCCCTACTGACTAACAAATTCGCCAGGAAACACTTGACTAGATTTCTCTGTGTGGCTCAGGATGAGTCTCAGCGGTAGAGCCTACCCAGCAAGCGTGAGACTTCTCCCTCTGTGACAGGACTGAGAGGGAAACTGGAAATCTGGATCCAGAGTCACAGAGGTTTAGCATTCTTGAGATAAACATTTTAGCGTGGTGTGGACGATTTCCCAGGAAGTTCCCCCAAGAACAGAGGACAGTAAGCCAGCAACAGCCAGGAGGGTCAGATCTGAACTCAGAGTGAACTTAGTCAAAAACAAACTGCTCAAGGGAAATTTTGGAAGAATACATGTAGTTTCAGGCCCAACGTGCTTCACTGTCAGACGGCTGACCACAAGGACGACCAAATGTTGGGTTTGTAAGACACAGAGGAAGTCCGTGCTTCTCGCTAATTTTCACCTGATCATCCAACTTATGTAACAAATGAGTTCTTTCAGGAGGCCGTGGGATGAATCGAAACTGTCGACGATCCTTCCAACCCAAAGTTCTGGGCCTTGATTCTGTGCAGAGCTGTCTTCTTCTGAATAATTAACGATGGGATGAAAGCCTGTGGCCTAGAAGACCAAGCAGCACACTGCCTATGCTGGACACCACTGCCCATGCTGGACACTCCGCCAGGGATCCATCATGAACTCCACTAAGCAGTTGCCTCATTTTGTCTTAAGAACCAAATTCCTTTTCTTTAGAACACCACAGTAACATACCCATGGCTTTTTTGTGTTTGGTTTTAAATTTGGAGAAACCGTTTCTGAAGACATCTGACATTTAAGAAAATCTGGCGCCACGTTGCTACCACTGGAGCCAAATGTCCCGTGTGGAGAAAGCAACGCAGTTCAGTGTGCTGATTTATGCCAAATTATCCTTAACATTAACACTTGTGCCGTATGTTGGTACCCTAAACTCAATACTCCTTTGGCTGAAATGCAAAAGGAAAACATTCAGGCTAAGTCCTGTTCCCTTTCTGTGTAGGCACTGTTCTAAAGAGGTCAGCAATAGGGCTCCTTCAGGGAAAGGAGGGTCAGTTCCTTCACTCTCGGTGAGAGTTGCGGCACCGGAGTGTGTGGATCATAGAAAATCCAGGCTTGCCAGCCATGTTGCCTGAGATGTCTGCCTGGCCACGTTGCCCTCTGTTCCTAATTAACTGGTACAATTCTTCAACTTGGAGGCACAGGCTGGCGTCCTTATCCCCACCAAGGCGTGGGGGAGAAAGCAAAACCCATAGGAGGGCAGAGTTCTTTCACCGAACTCAGCACGGCCTTCCGCTCGGCTCTCAGACACGGCACAGACGACTAGGGAAGGAGAGCTCTGTGCACATTCCACTAGTCCCCAAAAGCTGGTCCTCCGAGACTCCGAGCTCATAGTCCTTCTGAGTTCCTTCTTCGGCAGGTTCTACCCATCTCTGTAGCATATTGCTCCAAACGGCAAGCAGGAAGAAACGGGTTGGTACCATCCACCATACCAGTGCCATTCTGAGTACAACGGGCTTTATCCAAGTCGGTGCTATCGTTTCTTGGGCACCTGTGTGGCTCTGGCGGTAACTGAATCTCCTTGAATCATGGGAGCATAGTCCCCCAACTTTAGATATTGATCTGAAGCAGGACCAAAGGGAAGGACAATGAGGATAAAGTCATACTATTACTAAAGTTAGCGATATTTAAACTATGATTGGAGTCTGTGCCTGGGGCTTCATTCTGTGCTATAAGTAAGGATTGTGCATTCCTAGAGTCCCTGTGGCTGTTTTTTGTTTGTTTGTTTGTTTTGTTTTGTTTTTGCTGTAACATGAGGTATATGCAACAGTAAAGGAGAATATTTGAAGCCCAACAAGGGGTACAACCTAAAAAAAAAAAAAAACCAGAATCTGATTTTTAAAGAACTGTTTTATTGTGGAAAAATTCAACCTGTGAAAGTAGAGAGAGTAATAAAATGGATCTCCTATTCAGTTTTCAACCAGGACCAATTTCTTTTTCATTCCTATCTACCCACTCTGCTTCCCAAATAAATATACAATTTGGAAGTAGATCCATGACACTATATTAGTTCACCCCAAAATACAGCTGCCCCTAGGTATCTTTAAGAGATTGAGGAGGTGTGAAGACCTCTTCAGTTACCAAAGTTCCCTGATATAAAATGGCATAGTCAGCTGGGAATGGTGGCCTATGTCTTTAACCCCAGCACCCGTGAGGCTGAGACAGGCAGATCTCTATTTGTTCAAGGCCAGCCTGGTCTACAAACTGAGTTCCCGTTCAAGGCCAGCCTGGTCTACAAACTGAGTTCCAGGTCACCCAAGGTTACATAGTGAGATCCTGTCTCAAAATAAAAATTGATTAATTCATTTAATTGGCATACTGTTCACATATACCCTACACACATCCTCCTGTACCCACCATCTCTAGATTACTCAGCCCTGATACAGCGTAAGTGCTGTGTAAACTGTTGTATTATTTAAGAAATGATGGCGGGAAGGTCTGTTCATGTTCAACACATATGCACATAGGCAAAATTTTCTTTTTAGTCCAAGGTTGGTTGATCTGTGGAGGCAGAACCTGAAGATGTGGAAAGCTGACTATATTTTAATCTAAGCTTTTAGTCTGAAAACTTTGCCACAGTACTATAGATAAGAACAACAACAACATAGCTTCATTAATCATTTAAGTGTCCAACCAGAATTCAAACTTCCCTTAACAAAATCCTTTTGTTGCTATTGTTGTTAGTATGGGAGGTCTTCTTGGGTCTCTGTCACGTTTTTACAAAAAGACAATTCCCCACTTTTCAGTTGTCATAGAGGAGTCTGCAAAGAAAGGTCAGGACCACCCGCACGCAAGCTGAGAAGGGAAAGCCATTTGGACTTCCTTAGCCTAGAGTCGGGGATGAGAGCCTACGAGTCTTCCACTGATGCCCACGAGTGCCACAGCCCATGGGTGACAAGCTGTTCAGTTTTCCATTGGAAGAGGCACTGCTGGTCATGGGATGACTTTTTCCTCAACTGCCGATGAAGGGCCTGCGCTTCGGCGCTGGAGCATGGAGTCCGGAGGCTGTTGGTCCAGAGCTGTGCTGGCCAGGCCAGGCCCAGGCCGCCTATGCCTTGTGAGCACATCAAATGTGGCATTGCTTTACCGAGATGTATGGCGCTTGTGAAATCTTTGGATTGCAAAGATTTCGGGGAAAGAAGTAAAATTCTCCTTCACAATGACCCCATGGATGATGATATAATGAAATATTTGTAACTTATTGAGTTCAATAAAATAGATCATTTGAGTTACTTCACCTGTATTTTTTCCCCACCGAGTTATATTGCTGCAGGGACATACAAGAGTAAATCATGGCTTCCCTGAGATAGTATTTTGGATGGGCAGCAGCTGGAGTAGATGCTGTTGGAGGCAATATTCTTTGATAGCATCTATACGTGTGTGTGTGTATACATACATACATACACACACACACACACACACACACACACACACACACACATATATATATATATATATATATATATATATATATATATTCTGGGGCTGGAGAGCTGGCTCAGTGGCTAAGAACACTGACTGCTCTTCCAGAGGTCCCGAATTCAATTCCCAGCACCCACGTGGTGACTCGCAACCATCTATAATGGCATCTGATGCCCTCTTCTGGTGTGCAGGGATACTTGCAGATGGAGAACTAATACCAAGAACAAACAAATATATATTCTAACATCCCTGTTTTTAGTCTAATACAAGAAGGTGAGTTCTGCATGCAAGGGAGCCACAGACACAGCTGTGCTCTGGAAACGATTCCTCAGTTTCCACGCCGTCAAACCTCATGGCCGATGTGAAATCGAGTTCAACTCCTTGACGGTCTTTTAGACCTTGGCATGGGTCCCTTATTATGATCTTATTCCCGACCATCTCACCTGCGCAGCCTCAGTTGGTTCATGACCTATTCCCTCCTGCTCCACAGCCTTAATTTGTCCTCCATTCCCAGCCACGGTGAGCTTGCCCTAAACATGAATATCTCATGTAAGCATGACCCTGCCATTCCCTCTCTCCAGTAGCTTCTTGCTCATCTGGGGACACAGCTCAAAATCCATCCAGCAACGGTAGCTCGAGCCTGGAGTTCCCACTGACAACTGAAGCAAGAGAATGATCTTGGTTTAAATCCAAAAACACAACAAACTTTAGATATAACCTACAAGCCCACCTGGCCTGACCCCCATACTGTCTTATTCCCTGAGTCCACTGGGGCATCAACAGTTTCAGTCCCCACCACACACACATATGCCCATGTTCTGTTCCCACTCCTTCAGACCGACTGTAGCATTCTTCCCATGGTCTACAGTACCGTCCCTACCTTCCCAGCTGCCTTTGGCTGGGACGACACATATGTGTTCAGATACTACTTCAAGCATCCCTTCCCCCTGAACCCCCAACCAGGACAGACACACAAGTGCTGATGCTTACACAGCAGAGTGGGGACATAACATTAATTTGGGGGATTGCTTACTTAACATCTGGTTCTCTCGGTAGACGGTTTGCTCCATGGGGCCAGGGATCTTGTCAGTTCAGGGTCATTTTCTGTCTGATACATGACTGACTCTCAGTTAACAGGAAGGGACAAAGGAAAGAAGAAGAGACCCCCCCACACTTCCCACCTCCATAGCTAATGTACCTTCTTTGTGTGTTCCTTGAGTGAAGAGGGTACGGACAGCCTTCATGGGCATTAATCCACAGATCATTAGCCTGAGATCCTTTGTATACAGGTTAGCAAAGCCTACAGACTCTATTGTCACATCTTCCAACACCCTATGTCCTCACTCACTGAACCTTTGCTAAAATGTAGGCTCCATGAGCACATGGGCATTGACTTCCTGACATGTCTCATCTTGGGTTTAACTTTCCATCCTAAACACGCAGAATGGGCCTGTTTCTTCAGGGGGACCCACTTCAGGAAACTTGGCAACTTCCTAAGCTCAGGTTGGTTTAGGAATCTCCCAGGACAGCAGTGTGCTAATTTCATTCCAGACAGAGTCTAAAGGACTCCTTCCCACATCCTGTCCAGCTCCTCTTCCTCTTCCAACAAACACACCACACAACTCCCTTCTTCCCAAGGACACAGTTCGAGCCATTTCTAAAACCGAGATTCCGATCCAAACAGTAGCCAATGCACCCGCAGTGCATCTCCCTGCTCACAGGAAGACAGGAGGCCTCTGAGCAATTTCCTGGCCCTAGGTTTTTCCATTCCAGTAAATGAAGCCTTCTTCGGCTCAGGAACCTGTCTCTGAACGCAGCCAATGCCTTATGGAGCGTGTCAATTGTTACGACCCGCCTGGTGTCTTTGTTCTTATATTTTTTCCATTTTTAGTGATCAACAACTAAATCCTCTGCCCTGGAACTTGAGCAACTGGCTCTTCTAAGTGTCAGTGACTCGTTAGGGCGACAGAATGTGACTGGAGAGTTTCCTTCCTAAGTAGACATTTTGTTTAATAATACATGATTCCTAAATTACGCTCTTCACCTTGAGAGATATTCGTGCTTTTGTGCTTCATTAGGTTGATCAGCCCCTGAGTTATGGCTTGGACACCGCAAGGTTAAACCATTTGCTTCAACTCATAGCTTGTTTTGCTTCTAACAAACTATTTTGGGTTTTTTTTAATGCTCAAAGGAAATATAACGAATAAAACAGAGTGCTCTAGTAACTACATTAATCAGTAAATTGGTTCCAAGCTATTTCCATAAACTTTTCTGGGCCATGTGTGGGGTTCTCCTTGTCCGTACTGACTCCTTTTTGTCTTCTGATGTCATTTCATGCTCCGTCTCTGGATCCTCCTCCTCCTGGTCCTCCTGGTCTTCTTCCTGCTGCTCCCTCTCCTCTTCCTCACACCCTCCTCCTCCGCTTTCTAGGGTGCTGTAGCTGCTAAGGGGTCCACTCATAGACCACAAACCTGACAACAACCCTTGCCTTCCCCAAGCCCCACTTTCAGTGATGAACATATAGTCATTACATGCTGGGATGCTGGAGGAGGGACGGTGGGGAGCACAGAGCAACATCTTCTGTAGGGTTAATGAACTTAAAACGTTTTCATTGGGAATATAAGTATGTGGCCGAACAGAACAGAGGGCACACGGACAGTTTAAAGTCTAATTCACCACTTACACGACTCGGGATTTCTTCTTCAGTTTTGCGCTTCCATTAGGGACGCTTGGACTGGAAACATCAGAGGCAAACTGACTTAGCTGAGCACTTCCTGACGTAACTGTGCCCCAGGGAGACTGAATCTCTAAGAGCTGGTCTTGTTTTTGTTTTACTGTTCCTTTGAACAGGGGTCATTTTCCTCTAGAGGTCTTTTTTTTTTCCCTAAAGTAACTTAAGCCTTCTGGATCCCTTTCTTCTGCATCTTGAAGATCCACTGGGCAGAAGCCTTGCTGAACTGAAGAGAAAGTGGCTGTATGCTTGCTACTTAGCAAACAAAAGCAGTAAGCAATGAAACCCATGACACCCGAGGTTTGAAAGAAACCCTGTCACATTTTCAAACTACAGATTCTGTTACATGACATACTAGATGTGTTGAAGCCCTCGAAAGGAGTCAAAACGAGAAAAAAAAAAGCCAAAACAAAACAAAACAAACAAACAAACAAAAAAACATGGACAGTGGCTGAGCTTCAATGATTTTTGAGTTAGCTTTAACCCAGATATTCTCAAGTGAATATGCATATACCCTTAAACCCCCATGAGTTCCTATCTCAATGTTAACATATGGAGGTGGGGTAGGTACCATGTATACAGCGCTCTGTAGAAGGCACCCATGGCAGAGGAGCCAAGAGCTCAGCAGAAAATGTTGCAAAATATGGCTTTGGAAGCCTGTTCTGTACATACCAACCTTCCCGGGCTTCAGTAAACAAGAATCATAACTCCACAAACTACCCATCCCCTGGTGTTTAGGTTGGACTTCCTTATCCTTATTGAAGGTAGACATGAACATGACACTTAATGCTGTAAGTACAGGTGGCACAGGACATTTCTTTACCATGTTTGAGAAGTCTGTGATTCCGCATCATTTTCTTTCCCCCTACTGTAGCTACATGAAACTTTTTCAGTGACAGTTACTATATTGGTCTCGGGCCCAAAGTTAAGATGCCAAGGTCAAAGCCATGGCTTATTCCTTTGATTGATAGATAGTGAGGCAAAAAATAAATCTGTGTTTTCCTTTCTCTTTCCCAGTGGAGAACTGGGACTTTTTTGTATTGAATCATAGCCTCATCTATCCTGACAAATACACTTAGGGTCTGCAGGAAAATTAGAATACAGTTCCTATGCATGGCAGAAGGCAAGGACTAATAAATGTTAGTGTTTTCTTCTGTTAACAAACGTGGTCGGTCGTGGCTGGCCTGTGTCCACTAGCCACAAGCTAGACTGGTCTTCCATGTGCTCACAGCTTAGGAAGAATGAAAACAAACTCTAAGACTTGTTAAAGTGTTCTGTGAAACCTTTTAACAAAATGAGAGACTCTTAATGGAAAAGGGTTGGGCATTCCCTCCCTGGGAAGTGAATTTTCTCTTTGAAGTTTGCCAAGGGGATAGGAGCTGTGGGTCTTCTCAAGAGGTTACTCAGAAGGTAAGATTCAGGTCAGTGGGTGCTGAAGGTACCACAAGTGCTCGCTCACTGTGAAGTGCCAGGTGGCACTGGACTGAGATCAGGTGCAAGCACCTCAGGGGACAGAGTTCTGTCTCTTCCCTGTTGGTCCATCTGTCCTGGGGCAAGCTGGTGTCCTTGGATGGCTCAGCATCCGTATACCTGATATTTCAGAAATCACGGTGAAGACGGCCAGACCTCAGTCTGCATTCCCTGGGCTCCTCGGAGGGAGAACGAGCAGGGTCACTGTTGCTGCTTTGGATACATCGCTTACAGGCATTGACTTATTCACTGACCAATACAGTCAATTAAAGGATACCTTTTTAGAGCACTTAAATCTACGTTTGAGAGAAAACACCCGCCTAAAATTACTCTACAGCGCGGTGGCTTTGATCTGAGAAGGGTAACCTCTGTCGATCAGTTTAGAAGATCCAAGCTGGTGTGGTAGATCTCAAATTGGTGACACATTTGAGAATAGGGAAAAGAGGAACGGAATGTGGAAACGACAGCTCAATAAGACATCTACTTACGAAAGTAACACCAGACCTCAGAGCAGAGCCTCTCTTCAGAGACAAGTAGAAATGTAGAGGGGTGACAAAGGAGGATACTTATTCAAGTATCCAAAGAACCATGAAGGAGCATTGTGTTCAGCATGGAGGGCATTGCCAAGCAGGCAATGATGGCCCTGACGTTCGCAAGGGGACTTGTTTTTCGCCATACCAGACTATGGTGTACATGGAAAACATCTGATACCACTGCCCACCACCACCACGACATGCCAACTGTATACCTTACGCATTATGACCCCCAAAAGTGCACTTCTTACTCTGACATGCCTCCACGGGGTGCTACCTTGCTCTTAGTGAAGAATCACGAGTCTTGAGTACGAGAGTTGTTGGAGGCGAGGTAACAGAAAGCTCCCAACAGGTCATAAAGGACCCCACTGAGGAAGAAAGAACCAAGGAAAAATCCACACTAAGATGACCTTCGTTGCTGTCTGCATCTTGCCCTGAGCTGTGAACTTGGAGTTCAAAGAAGCAGAGGCAGCAAAAAGTGCCGTGGAGCTCAGAAGACGGGCTGTGGGATAGACTAGAATGACCTGGAGAAAGGGGAAAGGGCAAGCAGAGTATTTAGAACGAACACTCTGACTTTCCTTGGCCTCCTAGCTGTTGCAGGAACCTTGTAGGCTGTGCTACAGATCACAGAAGAGACTCGGGTGGGAAAAAGTATCCCTCTTCAGCATCTATAACAACTGCCCACTTGGGGAATCTCTGCCATGCCCATTGGAAACTCTCTCCCTGTGTATTTGGTTGTTGTGATATTGGGGAGGAGAGAACAGAAGATGAAAGAAGAGGAAGTAACATTTACAGAGTACCTGTATGGCCAGGCAGGGCTCTAAATATGCCCAAGTGTGTTCTGTCACAGAGGTTGATAAATAAAGAAGAAACATACATTTGAAAGCCAGAGACCAGAGCTGCGAATTCTGCCTGCTTACCAACTATAACAAGCTGCTTAATCTCTGAGCCTCAGTTGCTTTTTTCATGCAGAAAAAAAGAGTATTATAAAAGCAATAACTGCAGGATTATTACAATATTATAAAGTATGAAAGATAAAGGCTACCAAACTAGGGAGTAGCTAATGCTAGCATTTGCTCTTCCTAATAATGCTGGTCAATAATGCTGATATTCTCAGGGCTACGCAAGTGACAAAAGGAGACTGGAGACGAGGTTGGAGCTGGAGACTAAAAGCAAAAATCTCTAATTTTTATTCATTCCGAGCTTCTTGTTTTCCCTCTCCAGTGCACTTCACCTGGGCTTTTTAAAAGACAACCACAGCGGTCGCTCTCGCCTTGAAAATGGGCCCAGGATGCTCTTTACTGGCTAAAACCATCGGGATGACAGGAGTGGGCAATGTCCTGCGTCAGCCGTGATGGACAGGACAGAGGGCACACACATGAATGCGATCTGCTGGCCAGGAGACATAAGGGCAGACCTATGAACAAGGCTGAGGTCACCCTTATGTATAGAATCATGTTAGAAGCCTGGAAATTATTTGAAGAGATGGACTTAGAAAGAATGAATGGCAGTGGGCAGAAACAAGGCTGGCAGACGCATTCATCCAAATTCCTTTCCATATTGGTGATAATTTTCTGGAAGGCTTGAGTTTAATCTCTTTTATCTAAAGGTCCTAGCACCAACATAGAACCTCCTCCACATGGGGTGGCCAAGGACAGTAACTGCCACGCTGAGAATAATTATTCTCAGAGAAATGACTAATTCCCAGAAACAGGTTATTTCTTCATTGTCTGACTTGCCTGACAATTCTGTTGTTTTTTTTAAAAAATAAAACAAAACAATGTCAGCCTGCACCAAACTCTGGACCAAGTGATCCATTTTAAACTCGGCCTTCAGGTTCCTTTCTCTTATATTTAAAAACCTCAACTCACATGACACCCCAGTGATATGTACAATTTTTATGTATCAGCTAAATAGATTTAATTAATAATTTAATCCCCCTGGCAAATACTATAACTCCCAAGTCAACGTTTCTGTTAAGCCAGAAGGTTGCTCTTCATTATAAAGTTAAATATCCATCCGTGAGATGATCTAGAAGTGAAATTTTCAGCTGGCTAAACACTGAGTCTGCTGTGAGAGTTCCCTCGAACTTTGGCCCTCTGATAACTGTGGCCCTCAGCATTTTGGTTTGTGGCAATAGTGCACACTCGGCTTATCTTCTCTGGTGCAGAGGGGCTCGTGGGTGTTTTTCCTTTCTCAGCCATTGGTGATGGAGAGAAGAGTGTGATTCACACGAACTCTAGGCCCAAGCTCAGGCTACTGTCCCCTTAGGTGTGGGCTTCGATGCATCGAATATATCATGGATATGAACGCGGAAAGTCGGCTGAAGCTGAAGATGCAGGAGTCTGAGCTCCCTCAGGCGAACAGCTCCCCAGACGAAGCATCTGCAGGACGCTCATCTTCACTACCCAACGGGGACCACGGCAACGTGGGTGAGAAATGGCCTATGTCCAGCTGCTCCGCTTCCTCTTTGGCAGTTTCTCTGTCAGCTCAGCCTCCACAGAGTGTCAACGGCAGTGACAAGTGGTGCCTAAGCAATCTTTGCTGAGTGTTTCCGGGGTGACAGGACCGTGTTAAAGACATCACATGTGCTCGTTCATGTGACTGTCATAGCACCGCAGGCAGTAACATTCTTTCCTTCATTTTTTTTTTTTTTTTCTCAGTGAAGGAACTAAAGCACAAACAGGCTAGGAAGGTTGCCCAAAGTCAAACGGACAATAAAAGAAGGAACTATGACTTTGGAGGTGGTTGATAGATAAAGAAAGAAACAGGACAATAATAATGAATACTAACCGGGTAGTAGTGGTGCACGCCTTTAATCCAGCACTCAGAAGGTAGAGGCAGGTGGATCTCTGAATTTGAGACCATCCTGGTCGCTGATCTACAAAATGAGTTCCAGGACAGTCAGGGATATACCAGACACAAAAAAAAAACAAAAACAAAAGAGGAGAGACAGAGAGACAGAGAGAGAGAATAATAACAAATACTCTAAATACTTAATCAAAAACACTAAGATGGAAGCGCTCACTGTCATCAGACAGAATCCTGCCCCAAATGCTTCTCTACAGGTTTGGTTCCAGAAGTGGATCCCAGACTTCTCAGCATGGGAACACTTAACAAAGTTGAAAAAGAAACCTATTTTATAAATCTCTGATGAGCCTGAAAAAAAATACGAAATAAATAAAAGCTATTTTGAATTTGGGAACATCTTTACATTGATTTCTAGATAATTCATTGCCGTGAGGGCACCAGATTTGAATAATACACCTGCTTCTCCTTCCTAAGCAGCCGGTTTGCAGACACTGGGAACCTGACCCCTGTGTACATTCTGAGATCCCCTGTGCTGACCTCTGCCATGGTGCTTGTTGTCTCTGAGCCTCAGTTTCCCCATCTCTAAAGTAGGGATGATATGAGATGTTTTAAGCCTCTGACAGAATTAGTATAAAACCATCAGGCACTCAGAGGGCTTCTGTCTGGGACAATAGAAAAATGGTTTGCCATGCAGTCCCTGGTCTGTCTAGTTTTCATGTGGTTATGGGGGACAGCAAACACCCTTGGAAGATGGACTTATGGAGCAAAGCACTAAATGTGCTCCCTAAATTCTAGTTCAAGAATAGGACAGAGTGTGTGCCAAAGGGGCTCACTAACCTCACAGGTACACGGGGAAGCAGTCACCTTTAAGTCATCAGAGACATTTCTACAGCAAGGTGTGTGTCAGGGTGGGGTGGAGCACTGTTATGTATGGCCAAGATGCTTGATGTCACAGGGGTTCTCAGAGAGCTGTCTGGGTTTAGATGGTTTACTCTCTGTGAACTAAAACTGCAGTCGACGCAGGAGATGTATCCCTCACAGTGAGAGGAGATTTTTGGCTTGATTCCATTTGATTTGAAGACATATTCAGATTTTCGGGTGGCGCTCTGGAGAGGAGGTTCTCTGACATTAATGTTTGACAGCACGTCATGCTGATCTAATTTAAGACACGTAACGGCCTCAAGCCCCCCGCACAATGCTACACTCTCATGACTTCCAACCATGTCTATCTTAGTTTCAGGCCGTCATTGACGCCAGCTCCTAAAAGATGCTTACCTCGGTGACATCAGCTTAAGAGGAGCAGAACGTACTGCAGCCTCTCCCATTGGGTTGTCAGAATGCAAAAGAAGAAGAAGAGAAGGAGGAAGAGGAGAAGGAGGAGGAGGAGGAGGAAGGAAGGAAGGAACGAAGGAAGGAAGGAATGGAGGAAAGAAAGAAAGAAAGAAAGAAAGAAAGAAAGAAAGAAAGAAAGAAAGAAAGAAAGAAAGAGGAGAGGGCTGGAGAGATGGCTCAGCAGTTAAGAGCGTTGCCTGCTCTTCCAAAGGTCCTGAGTTCAATTCCCAGCAACCACATGGTGGCTCACAACCATCTGTAATGAGGTCTGGTGCCCTCTTCTGGCCTTCAGGCATATACACAGAAAGAATATTGTATACACAATAAATAAATAAATATTTAAAAGAAAGAAAGAAAGAAAGAAAGAAAGAAAGAAAGAAAGAAAGAAAGAAAGAAAGAAAGAAAAGCAAGCCAAACTTGAGGCCTCTCTTTCCTCTACCCTAGGAAAGCACCCATCTTATGAACAGGGACAGCTCCACTTCATAATCAAAGGATTCCCACATAGCACTAACTGCACTAAGTGATCACAAGAAGCGGTCTTCTCAGCTGGCACTGAAAGAGGGCTGTGCCATCCAATCCCTGCCATACAGGAGACACCTCAGACAAGAACAACATGTGATCCCAGCACTGGCAAGCAAGATGACGGCAATTCATCCCAAACAGCCTTAGCATGTGATTGGGACTGCTCCTGAGTCCTGTCTTACCGCCGTGCCCTGATACTTTCTTAGGCTGCCAGCTCACCCAGATTGTACTTGTTGCCAAGAGAATAGGAACCAATAAACAAGGAGGCTTTGCCTGCCTCTAGATGTGGTATTTTGTGACAAGTTGGCAATGGATTTATAAGAGGAAAAGAAAACCATGAGGTCATTCTTAAAGAACGACAGGACTTAAAACCACATGCATCCTTAGACGTTATTGGTCTTGTCTGTTTCTTTTTCGGCCGAGGGACCAGCAGCTCTGTCACATGGTTAAGGTTCTATTGTGGGTGGCCTGGCATGCTTGCCTTGGGGCTCAAGACTTCTTTCTTTCTTTCTTCCCTCCCTCCCTCCCTCCCTCCCTTCCTTCCTTCCTTCCTTCCTTCCTTCCTTCCTTCCTTCCTTCCTTTTTTCTTTCTCTCTTTCCAAAATCCAAATTCCATTAGCAAGTCTACCATTTCTTCCTAAAGATATTCTATGCAAATTGAAACTAGACTCTGGTTTTCTGTTTGTTTACAAAACTGATTCGTTCTACACCATCAAGGCACCATGGCCTTTTCCCTGAACCATACAGGTTGGATATTATTCCTTTAGGAGAACATACAGATTTGCATCATCCTCCCCCACTGACTAGTTAACCAGCTTTCTGAGGTATGATTTACATAGTATAAAATTAAGTCTTTTTAAATATTCAGTGTGATGGACTAACTCCGATCACCACTAAAATCCAACTTTGAATAATTTCATCAATCATAGCTTTGCTTCATAGTTAATAACTGTCCTTCTATAACTCCTACCCAGCTCCAGACAACCACAAATCTGCTTTCTGTCTCTGTCATTTTGTGCTTCTAGAACTTCCGCACGAACAGAAGCTCTCAGCATCTCTTGTGTGTCAGTCTCCTTTAGTAATGCTGTGCCTGATTCCTCTAATTCAGAGGCTGATTCGAAGACTCACCCACAGTGGTGTGTGTTTCAGAAGTCCCTTCCCATGCCTGGATGCGTTCCATTCCATAAACAAGACAGAGTCTGTCTACTAACCAAATGATGGTCCTTTGCGTTACTTTCAGTTTGGAATTATTACAAACAATTCTACTGTGATACATCATTTTCACGTAAACATATTCTTTCCGAAGTGAAGTTGAACCATCTGGTGGGTACACGTCTGTACTGGTTTTCAGCATATCAGTAGTACCCCTCTACCTCCAATCCATTAGTGTGCAGTGAGAGTCCAGCCTGCGTATCTTGGTCCGCACTTTCCGTCTTCCTGGCTTGGAACATGTAACTGGTTCATGAAGGCATCCCTGCACAATTCACGTCTGCATCCTCATACCGCAGCGAGTGCTTTTCCATTTTTGCATTTCTTCTTTACTTACACATTCAGAAAATTTCCCCATTTTTAGTTGAGTTGGTGTATCATTATGAAATTCAAACAGTTCTTTATACAGTCTGGAAATAAAGTCTTCACCAGACAAATGTCTTGAAAATATTTTCTTCTAGTTTTTGATATTTCATTTTTCTAGTGGTATCTTTTTTCAAGAATAAATGTTTTTAGTTCTGATAAATCCTATTTATCCAGTTTTTCTTCTTGCTGTTGTGTGTGTGTATGTGTGTGTGTGTGTGTGTACGATAATAAGACATCTTTTTTCCAACAAAAATCTTTTAATTTTAGGTATCTAACACTTTTTTTTTTTTGAGACAGGGTTTTGCTGTAGCTTTGGAGCCTGCCCTGGATCTCACTTTGTAGACCAGGCTGGCGTCGAACTCATAGAGATCCGCCTGTCTCTGCCTCCCAAGTGCTGAGATTAAAGGCGTGCGCCACCACTGCCCGGCAGATCTGACACTTTTAAGTCACAGTCACACCAGAGCCAAGACACAGTGCTAGTGCCCCACGTATTTATCTGGGTCTGTCTCGTGGGTGAAAACTGACGTCTGGGTTGAGTTTGTATTTTCCTTTTATAAAAGGGATGAGTACTCTTTGTTTTTTACAAGCTTACACGTCAGCTCCATTTTTAAAAGACATCACGTTAATGTAGTCTTGGAGTCATAGTATGCTTTCATTTTTAACGTTTAATGTTCCTGGTCTATTTGAGATTTATGTTAAGAAACACAGCATGTTGGCAGTTTATTATACAGGGGCCTAATTCCCATGACTCCTACTCTCCTCAACTGCACACACTAGGCAATGAAACACTTTATGAGTTGTTCCCAGGAGCCTTTAGCTCGTCTTTCACCTTCTTCCTGGTGCCTCCTGCTAATGAAATTCAAATGTTAGAGAACCCACCAAGAGAAACACGTGAAGATGGGAAGGCTCGGGCGAAGATCGGCTCACCTTTGATACAATGTTCTCAAGTCAAATAACTAATTGATGGCCAATCTTTGGGCTCTTAGTCTTCTATGAAGGCCAGTGGTTTTGAATAGGCTGTGTATTCACACAGCCGTGTGTAGGACGCTGTGGCAGGTCCAATAAGTGGCAGCATTTTATTAAGTAAACCGGTTCTCTCTTCCAAAACAGCCAAAGCAATTGAAGACCAAATACACTTAGTACTTTACATCCAGAAGACAAAATGGGATTCGCTCCACATGAACTATCCTCCCCAAGGAACGCAGTAAAATGTGAGACTACCTCTCTCTCAGGAGAGCCAGAGGCAAGTAAGTCGCTATACTGCCCAGTGGCAGGGAAAGGTCTTGAAGAAACATGGAACGGGTTCACCTTCTTCCAAATAATGTGGTGTTGGCCAGGGCCTTCTGTACTAAAACCTAGGCTTCCGTGCTCAAACCTAGGGCCTGAGCTGCAGCCAGGGAGAATTATCTGTTTCTCAAGTCTTTACCTTGTGATCAGACACAAGAGATTGTGTGGGAAACAGCTGGTGCGCCACGAGGGCTGTGGGCCACACGGGAGGAGATGCCTGCAAGCATTGCCAGGGTCTCTAGAAAGATGATCCACACAGATGATACATACTGCCTTATAAACCCTACCAATGAAGCCTCAGCACGTTTTGCATGCTTCTGACCCCCCGAAATCCAGTTCTGGTATTTCAGGACTCTCTTCAACAGACTGAACACAGAACTCCCGAGTATTCAAAATGAGTTAAGATAGACTTTTTTTTTAATCTTCATACTAGAAGATCCTGCTCTGTGCCCTACCCCCAAAACTTTGGGGGTTAAAAGGGATGCCAGAGCTAGGAGAACAGTCAGCAAGAAACAGTGGCGGGCCCTGCTGCAGTAGTTTCCCCAGGAGACGGCTGAAACCCAAAGTTCCTCTGATCCCAGCACCGCTATGGAAGGGGGCCAGTGAAGCAGAGAAGCCACCGGGTCCTTCCAAGCCCTCTTGGGTCCCAGCTGCAGCAAGCGCAGGCACTTCCTGTCCTCTCCCTCGCTCTTTCCGCTGTTTCCTTTCCCCACCCCTCCAACAATAGCCCCTTCTTGATTTCTGTTCTGAGAGGGAACGGTGAGTCCCCAGCCGAAAGGAAACTCTGAGGATTCTTTCCGCGGACTTTTCTAGATGAGGGGAGTGAGGTGTGTGTCCTGGCCGCTCCCCTTTGGCTCCCGTGCTGGACACAGAATCCCGGAGACACTGGCTGACTGCGGGATTTCATGAGTCATTGCAGAGCTTTCTAGAGAAGAAGCTGGGATTCTCTCTCTCTCTCTCTCTCTCTCTCTCTCTCTCTCTCTCTCTCTCTCTTCCCCTCCCTCTCTCTTCCCCTCCCTCATCTCCCTCCCACTCCCCTCTCTCCCTCCCTCTCCCCCTCTCTCCTTTTCTCTCTTTTCCTTTCGTCCCTCCCTCCCTCCCTTGTTTCCTCTTTCCCTACCTTTCTCTCCCTCTCCATCGCCCCCCCCCCATTTTTAAATGTCTTTTTCTCTGTGCTGGAAATCAAACCCAGCAGTATTGTTTAATTGGTTCTCAGATTGCTGAAAAGACAGAACTTTTTTTTTTTTTTAAAAAAAAAAAAAAGAGTATTGTGTCCCCAAATCATCACCCCCATTGCCTGAACTTTGGGTTTCTTCATCCTGAGCTGCTGACCTGGGTAGGCAGCATAGCCTCACTTTGGCTCCTCACCCCATATTTCTGCTATCTTCCAGAACCAGGGATCTGCCCTGACTGACTTTGATTTTTCGCACCAAAACCACACTGGAAATGCAATACCCTGCAGGATAGGGGTCTTTGGGATGGAGTTTGTTTGCTGGGTGATACCATAACAGACATGTTAAATGCTGCTCTGAGCTGAGCAAAGCAGACTAGTCTGGCAATGTCACTGCTAATGGACAGCCCATTGTCGAAGAGTCACAGTTGGCAGATGGCTTTGTAATACCTTGAAACAGGGATCTACATCACCCTGGGTCCCGCAGGCCAAACCCTCATTGGTGTTGCTTGGATTAGAAAAAAGTAGCAGAATTGTCTGGAAATGTGATTTGGGGTTCCATGACGGAAGGACGTGTCTCATCCAGTAAGTCTGGGTTGGGATCTGAGGCTCCCGACTCCTACATTTGAAGGGTCCTGCCTGAAGGGATGTGCCACTTTCAAAGGTGTATCAGCTTCAACTGCCCTCCCTTTCTTAGTGAGGAAGCAGAATACAAGCAACTTCAGTCTGAGGGAGCATGTCACTTTCTCCTTACGTTTGGGGGAACAGCCACTTCCTCTGGCCTGTCTGCCTTTCTATCAGTCAAAGATGAGAGAGCACACACTGCCTCCTACAGCAGGAGATGCTGATACATTCATGCCCTGGGAGGGCCCCAAACCTGGTAAGGGCTCTGACCCAAACGCCATCTCTGGTTACATCATCTTGCCCTGACTTGGTAGACACAAAGAATGAGGTCAATGTGGGGCCACAATACATAGAAGGAAGCAGAGGGGTGGACCAGAACAGCCTTGTGTGTGGGCCAGAATCTAGGGAACAGGCTTCATCAATACAGAGGACAGGCAAAGCTTTTTCAGGCTCCACTGCAATAGCAGAAAGTCTGAACACTACTGTCAAATGTAATGACCGTCAACTTTCTGTTAGGCATTTATACTTTCCCCACTAAATTTGCCAAATAAATGGAAGACTGGCGCAAGCCAATTTTGGCTATCTTCATAGATTTTAATTAAGTGAAATGCACTCAACAGGGGCTTCCCGTGTCCCTCCCTGAACTCAGCCCACGAGTTCTGGGCTCTCACCAGACTTGGCACTCCTTTCATTTGCATGCACAGCCTTGCCTACAGTCAACTCAAGAGTGCAGCCATCTTCTCTCAAGGCTGAGTCCTGGCTCATGGCTCTTCAGCCAAGAGAAAACAAAGAGTCGTTCTCACTCTCTTGCCAAAAACAATTTGCTAACCCATCATCTGCCCAGAAAACAAATGGAAAACAAATGCAACCAATAGTCTTCCAGTGCATCTCTCTGACAAATGTTTATCTTCCATGAACAAGTAGGCGGGTTGCCTGCCAGCGTGACACCTGTAATATATGTGTAGCAGCCCCATACGTACCAGTAGAACGAGCCCATAGAATTCCAGTCAATAACAGTGTGGAATTGATAAGCCAGCAGTGTGGGATTAGCTCGACCCTCCCTTTGCCCAAAGCTTGACCTGTTTTCCCCTTAACTAATTAATTGCTTCATTTGGCATTATATAAAGACAGCACATTTCACTGGACAGCCCATTTATTCATAATTCACCTATTCAACAGATATTTATTATGCATCTATTTTTTATGTCATATGCTGTTCTAGCCCTGGGCGTTTGACAATTGTCAGAAGCAAGCCCCTCTCCCGTGGTTCTTCTCACTCTCATCCCTGGTTTTATCCAGCCCTCTCATCTCCAAACAAAAAATGGAGGCCCACACAAACAAACAAACAAGCCAGCAACAACAACAAAACACCTGTCAAGCATTGCTCGGGGAGCGGCAGTTTTGGGTCTGTGTTCTGGCTCCTGATCTGGCCTTTTTCTCCAACACCATGCCACACTGAGAGGCACCTTTAGCACAGTGGCATGGGGTCCCCAGGCTCCATTGTATGAGAGCCTGTATTCTAGTGAAAGAATCCCAAGAGCCTGGACTCTGGGTGGTAGAGTCTGGGTCGTTTTCGCTATTGCACATTTTGTTTTCAGAAAGTGGAAGGAAGTTTGGGAGCTAAATAAAAGTATCATTTTTACTTGATGAGCTAACAGACATGCTGGTTGTAAAGTTTAGAGTGAGAAACAATAGTTGGTGCAGGCATGCCTCCTCCCCCCCCCCCCCCCACCCAGTACACACAGCGGGTGCTGGCTGACACCTTCCTACGGAGCAGCCCATCACCTTCTGAGGGTGAGGGCTTGCTGCTGTAATGCTTAGGGAGAGGAAACTGCCTTTTGCCTAAGTCGTGACACAGCCACCATCGTCTTCAGAATGAGTGAGTGTCTATACTCCTCCACAACCAGGGAAAAGGTCAGTGAAAAGCTTGAACATGGGGAAGTGGGTGAAAGGAAGCACAGACGGCTGCAGCATCATACAGTGCCCTTACCACACACATCTAAGTGGAGAGGTTTGGGCCCAAAGGAAGCCTCTCCCAGCAGGGAACGCTGGAATGCCGCTGTCACTCCTTCAGCTAAGATCCGAATTTCTGACATCAAGAGAGATAGACAGCCGGTTGGTGGTGGCGCACATCTTTAGCCTGGCACTTGGGACTCAGGGGCAGGAGAATCTTTGTGAGTTTGAGGCCAGCCTGGTCTGCAGAGTGAGATCCAGGATAGTCAAGGCTACACAGAAAACCTTGTCTTGAAAAATTGGAGAGAGAGAGAAAGAGAGAGAGAGATTGGTTCGAGATAGGTGTGCTTGGTGTGTGTCCAACTTGAAAATTATAAAGAATAATCTCTTTTGCTAAATCACTGGTATAGTATCGACCAAAAGATGGGAAACTTAGTCTATTCTCTCAAGTTTCAAAACACGGGCTACCTAAGTATGAATTTATAACTCTGAAAAGGAATCATGGCTGGCAGCGATTGCCGCCAGTGACTTTCCGAGCCTTGTGCTACCTGCTGCTTATCCACAGTTCTGCTTAATTCTTAGAATTTATTGTATTAATGCAGTTTTACATTTGGGGACATAGACTTAGGACCTGACCTAAGTAATCAATCAGTAAGTGTCAAGATTGAAATTCAAGCTCAGTTTGTATCTCTAGAGTCTGTGCTATTGGTGCTCTGCCTGCTCTCATCTGAGTCGCCCATGCACACACAGCCCTGGGGTACACATAGCATGACGAGATTCAAACTATATTTAATCAAGGGTGGGGCATGACCAACAGAAGAACAAGCGCCTAGCCTGCACCATAAGCTCAATCCCTAACACCGCCCCAAATATTGATGACATACTGGTAATTTAGTTATTGGTACTGATTTGGCAGGAATTAATTGATGAAGCCTCGTATGAGTTCTGGATCATTCCAAATTGGAATTTCCCTAATGATACCAAAAAGGAGCCTATGATGTCCCTAAAGGAGAGTCACTCTGGAAATTTCCACAAATGCCAACACGCTCTTTGGAGTTGAATAAAAGATAAATTGAGTAGCAGTGACCTAGGCTAAAGTCCCTGGAGGATTTTTTTTTCCTGAGCCTCTGCCCACCCCCATAGCATCCTGCAGCTATCCTGGCAATGACTCCACTACCCTAGCTCCTTACTTGGCCTCCATGAGGGGACACAGTGAACATGGTCTCCCCACTTTTGTCTGACTCGTCTTTAAACAGAGTGACCCTGAGGTCATTTGTCTCCCATCACATCCCATCTGAGACTCGTTCTCCATAAGCAAAGTCCCCCGTGCTATTCTCTTAATTGGGCACGGCATTAATAATATCAGGAGAAATGAAACCGAAAGGAGCCAAGCAGGGTCCCGCGCAGCCCTGCATTTCTTCTGGGGTCACACTTGCCAAGAGGACCAGGCTTAGAGCCTGCTGCCCTGAGATGGGTAAGGATGGGGTGGCTGGGGGGAGGTGGTAGGAGAGCTGGGCACCACTGGCCACTGCTGTCACACACTCATTCAATCCTTTAGTGGGCAACTGCTACCCATGCCTCTTTCATGTAGCGCATTTTATAGGAATTCTAAGGAAAGCATTTTCTTATCAAAACAAAGAAAAATAAGCCTGTTAATGGGACAAACCCTGCGTTAACCGTCCAGTTCTATTTGATTTTTCTCACCTTTATTAAGAAGATGGCTCAGTTTCGAATAAAGATTAATTACCTGGTCGTGGTTAAACCATAATCTGGCCAAATTAATCTTAAAACGACTAGCTAGCCTTATCGCGCTCTTCCTGCCCTGAGGATTTCAGCCCATACCCACCATCGAAATGAATAGTTCGAGAAATGTGCACGGCCACTGCCCTCTGCTCATCCAGCACCTCACTGGATTAAATTATTAATGTCAGCAGCCATGTCCCCGTCTTGGCCCAACCTTGATGACCTGTTTTTGACAACATGATCCTGGCTCCCTCATGGCTTGCCATAATAAGTTCTGGGTAACATTATCCTCTGTGACAAATGCAACGGAGGTGACTTGGACATTTAAACACCGGGGGCACCGTGTATCTACGCCCGACAACTTTGCGCTGTTCTATTTGGTGCCTAGAAGAGCAGGCTCCGAGAAACTGTTTTTCAATTGCATCTCTGTCTTAGCTTTTCATTCTTCTGACACAAGCAATCAATCTAAATCCTCCCATTCCAGTCACACGCTGATTTTCAAAACCAAAGCTATATGCCCTCAAATCTTTGCCTTCTTTTGTGTAGCACATGACACCCCCCCCCCATTGACAGTAGACAGTACATCTACATTTACCCCACATGGGGCGCCTCTCCCAGAAGCCCCCCACATGCAGCACTATTGCAGAGCAAGGTTCCCCTCCTTCTCCTCCCTCTCCAGTGACAGAGGACAGTCACACATGAGTAGTTCTCTGTGAGGACGGTGGAGTACGGAGTGGAAAGGAGAAAGCAGAAAGGGACCTCAAGACAGGCAATTTAACAAAACCACTGAGCAAGTAGCAGTTCTCAACAGACACCCCAAGAGGGTTCCCAGGATGCAGCCCTGGGGAGCAGTGACCCCACCACTGGGACATACCACATGTCCAGTAGCTCCTAGTTAACCCAACCAAGTTGTCTGTGCCAAAAAAATAACTCAGATTTAACACAGCGTCCTCCTCAGCCCCGATACAATGCTATTTCCAGTTCTGCCAGCCTCAGCTCTGCCAAGCACTCATATTCTCTTCTGCAAAGAGGTATGAGTTGACAGTCTGGGCCATCCATCAGTCACACCTTTTGATTAAGGAGCAGCCCAGTGGTTTCTATGGAAGATGCCGGGTCAGCCTCCATCGCCAGGACATTGAAATGAAGGTAGAAAGGATTGTGTGGTCACTTACCAGCTCCTGAGGGCTGAGAGGCTGCGGCCCCACCGCTTTACCTGGTCTCTGGCTGTCTCTGTCTTTCCCTCTCTCTCTCCCCCTCTTTCTCTTGTGTACAGACTGCAGGGGAACTTAGAGAACTCGCAGGGACAGTGTTTGAAATGACTTAAGAAGGAGAACAGGAACAATGCTTCGTTCTCCTTTTCTCAGATGAGTACCTTCGGGAAGAAGGAAGGAAGGGAGGGGAGAGGGAGGAAGTCAACAACCCTTCGCTTTCCTGAAAAAAAATAAGGAAACAGAAGATAGACATCTCATTTTCTCTTAAACAAAAATGTTGGGGGGGGGTGGGAAGAAAGGAAGAAAATCTTTACGGAAAAGAATTCCTCAAATATGCTCTCTGCTCTGGGAGCTTTAATGGGATGGAAACTCCAGAGTGGTCCTATCCTGTCCAAACAAATGCAGGCTCTCCTGAGTCGCAGACTCTGGTATCTGGCTTGCAGAACTGACACAGCCCAAAGGGAACAAATCATGTCATGTCGACTCTCAGCTGGGGAACGCTTGGGCTGCTGTGCTAACCAAAGGAAACCTGCAGCCTATAACAAAGGGTACGGTGGCTGGTCACCCAGGCCTTTTGGCTTCTCCTAGCTGCTTCGAGAAACCTCTGTTGCTACAGTTTCCTGGCTCACTCCAGGTTTCTCCGAGTTCCTCGCTATCGAACAGCAGATTTATGCATGGCTCGCCGAGCTCTGTGCAGTGGGCCAAGTCCGGCTCCATCTTTGCTGGTGGACGAAAAAGGAAAAGAAGCCACTGAGCACAGTGCTGCCAGCCAGGCCGTGGCTAGCTCCGACTGTTGTTTACACTGTCCTGTCTTTCTGGGATGTAGTCACCTCTGGAACTCTAGAAGAAGGGTGTTCATTTGTTTTGAAAATACCGTGAAACAGCTGAGGTCTTAGATAAATCAATCTGTTTCTGAAGGAGGGTGGGAAGGCTGAGTGGAAGCAGGAAAATATGGACTGAGCATCCTTTACCGAAGATGGAGCTGGCGCTCAGTGGGCATGCCTGGGCTCCATGAAGCTTGCCTGCACTTACTGAGAGAGCTAGCGCTCAGTGGGCATGCCTGGGCTCCATGAAGCTTGCCTGCACTTACTGAGGGAGCTGGGGCTCAGTGGGCAGGTCTGGGCTCTCTGAGGAATGTTTGGACTTCAGGGGAAGGAGCTGGGGTGCAGTGGGCAAGCCTGGGCTCCCTGAAGCATGCCTACACTTACAAAGGGAGCTGGAGTCAAATCCTGCAATTAGTACTGTGAGTCTCGTGCCCTCTGTTCATTCAGTTAAGACCATTGCCACCACAAACAGGAACCAGCAGTTGTGGTCCTTTTTGGTGGCACAAGATATATTGTTTATAAGTTGCTTCCTCGATTCACTTGATAATGGAAAAAAGGGGGTGGGGTGGGGAGTATACCTGATGGACAGCCATGGGAAAGGTGACGTCACAGAAAGTGAGGTTTGGGTTCAGAGTTCATATGACAATTTCCCCTGGGTAATATGGTCCAAGGCATTGAGTGCTTATCCCACGTTTTCATTCTACATCTGTGTCTCTGTCTATCTGTCTGTCTGTCTAAACGTGTGCAAGGTCAGAGAGGGCCTAAGAAACGGGTGGTCTGGGTGTTTATAAGAATCGGGGTGACCCCATTCTTTGCAGTTGGGAGGCATCCAACTCTTCCACAGAGACTCCAGCCTATGAGCCTGTCCCCACAGGTGAGAGCACCAACAGCCAGCAAAACAATAAAGGCACACAAAACAGTGGGGAGCAAGCACTCACCTGCCTCCTGAGTCCTCTCCAGGGCTCTAGCCTTCTGCTGGCCTTCCTCTGCATCCTGCCTCTGTGGGGAGGGGAGGAAAAGGAAAATGGAGAGCCAGGAAGGCAAGAGAAACCCAGCAGAGAAGGAAGGTGTCAAGAAAAGAAGCAGAGGCTTCAGAGGGGGGGCACCAGTGGGCACACCTGGGAGGAATCCTGCGGCTTTGGAGCACAGAGGCTTAGCATACCAAGTGGGTCATGAGAGAGAGGCTGGTGGGAGCCACAGGGAGAGGGTGGGCATCGGTCATCACAGCAATGGGTGGAGGGGAGGAGCAGACAAGAGTCCCTGCAGCCAAGAAACCTTCACCTGAGCAGCCAGTCACACCCCATGGCCTTCCTACTTGTTATTCTTGTAGTCTCAGGCCAGGCCAGGCTGAGCCCCAGGAGTCCAGACCCAATCCAAAGGATTTCCCTTTCAAGTCTTTAGAATGTGGGGACTGTCACGTTGAACCCTGTTGTTTTCTCAAAGCTAGATGACCCACCCAAGAGAGCCTGGACAGAGACAAGTCCACTCAGTGTGCTGGACTTGGCTTCTAGGCATCGGCCTCTAGTAGGCTCTTGGGGTGAACACAAGACTCCCCGAAGTTGCTCCATGCAGACACCTGGCTGTAACCTGCCTGCTGGAGCCACAGTGAGGCTTCTTCCTCTTTCCTGCAGTGCCAGTCATATGGAAAGTCACCTAGGAGCCTGTTCCCATCACGATTGGGTGTCAGAAACTGAAACTTCCTCAGTCCTGAGGAAACCAGGCCTCCTCCTGAGAGAGATCTGGGTCAGTCTCTAAGGTCTAGTGATCTGCTGGAGGCTGCTCTGAATCCCACTGAGGGAGAAGGGACTGGGCTCTTGTACTGAACCAATGCGAAGGTGCGTATGTAACATGGATGTAACCTAGGTGTAGATCCCCACCTCCTTAATCTCCATGTAGCATGACTCATTATAGAGGTCATTTGAGTTGGCCAGACAGGGCTATAGACCCATGGGACTTGGGGAAAAACAATGATGGGACCAAAAACAGTAATCTAACAACTCAACATCAGCACCAGCTTCCTCTCTCCCCACGTGAACTCAGCTCATCACCGCTTCCCACTTTTAAGCCATCCCAACTCATGGACACCTTCGGCTATGGTGACAAGAACTCGGGGCCTTCTGCTCATCCTGGGAGCAATTTAGTCCCAGATCATGGAGGTAGGAAGCCAGGGTGTAGGTAGGATGGAAGCAGAATGTACGTTCTGAAAAGTGAACCAGGACTTTCCCGTACTGCTCAGTGAAAGTCCAGAAATACATCGGTCTGAGTGACCAGCATCCACAGCCAGCAGGGATTTCACATTCCTTCTGCCACACCTGTCCTCAGGGGACATCATCTTAATATCTAACCACAGTTGCCTTTGAAGTTGCCTAGGGTATGAAGCTGGCTTTTGCTTATCTGCTTGGGGTTTCTCAGTTTTGCCATTCGCGGGATTCCTCCTCAGTGTTGGGAGTGTTAGCAGGTCATTCCATCTCTTTGCTGCCTGGTGCTTCAAGTTGGAACTAAACCACAATTTACATGTCTGCTGCTCTGAGTCACTCCTAATATACAGCATCACATCTGTCCCTACCAGATGTCTTCTTAAAGGTCAGAGGCAGGTCTCATTTCTCTCTGGGAAGAGAAGTCTCTCCAGTGACTCACTATTTTTGGCTAGTTGGTTGGCTGGTAGACTGGTTGGTTGGTTGGCTGGTTGGTTGGTTGGTTTGACTTCCTTTAGCACCCAGTTCCTCGCACCTGGGATACACAGCATCACGGTTTCTTTTCTAATCACATGGATTTGATTTGAGGATCTGGTGATAACTGGAGACGCTGGTAAAGAGGCTGAGAAGCTTGAATGGGCCATCAGGGTGCAGAGACCTGGAGACTCAGATGGCTCCTGATCTCCAGCCTCAGTGGTGGACTTCCTGTCTTGGGGCTCTGTGGACTACAAGTCTCTATTGCCCTCTGGGTTCCCCAAGGAAAAGCAGAGTTCTATCACCCTACGGTGTCAAGGGGTTGTCTGAATCTCCAGCCTGAAAATGCTTTGTAATATCCATTGTCTCTTTGATTTATTGTCTCTCTCTGCCAAGCCCTGAGGTTTTTTAAAATACAACTCTTAACATCTCGGCAAAATTCATTTCTTTCTTCCTTTTTAGTTTCAGTTTGCTTTGTTTGCCTGGAAAATGAAATGAGGATGCATTTGAACAGGTTACTGGGGAAGGAAGTCTATCATAGTCATCATATGGGGGTGGCATCTGTCTATGTTTTGAAAGTCATGATCTACCTAAGGACACAACGGCTCTGTGAAGGAGATGCTGCCAGCATCCACCCATCCCTGTGGCTGAGAATGTGTAGTCATGGCATGGCCACACAATTTCAGCATCACGCCACTAGTGAGATTACAAACCCCTCAATTCTCGGAACCCTGATTTTAAGCCATGGAAACAACTGACTTTGCCTTCTACACAAGCAATCCCCGTCGAGAAGTAAAAACACAATTAATGGTACCTAAAATTGGAGAAAACTGTGCTTTATATGGTAGTAGAAGCAAAAATGAATGGCCAAGAAGCTCACGAAGCGATCATTTAGTGACCAAGTCTGGGCACCTTAAGGCTCCATGCTGTGAATAGTCAGTGTTCTTCTGGATTTTGTTTGCCTGATAGAGGCAAGAGCTATATTAAGCAAATTAAACAAATCATGCCTGGATACCTAAACAATCTTCACTGCTTAGATAAAGAGTCTTTTCCAGGGAAAACTGTGTGTCAACTGAGGCCCAAAGAACGAACATGAGCCAAGATGGTCAGGGGAAACTTAGGTAAGGGCAGCAGCGTGGTCAGTCTGAGTTCAGACTCTTTACTTGGTCACACGAAAGATGGAAAACCGCTAAAGTTTTCGCATGAGAGATGGGAATTCCACGTAGCTTGGTCCCTGTGCAAAGGTGGATTGTGGAGAGGCAAGAGTAAACGCGGACAGGCAGTTCTAAAGTATGGGCTGTGTTGATGCTCCTGGTAAGGACTATCAGAAATCCCACCAGGCATGCTGACGACTAGAGTTGAGGAGAATACATGTTAGCTATTCTGTGTTAGAGCCAAGGTTGACATTGTCTAAGCCAACTCTGTGCCACACACGGTGAATTGGTAGTATTAGAACTGGGCACACATAGCTGTAAGGCATATCTGAGACTAAGAAGAAGAAAATACCTACCCAGCTTCTCTGGCTACATAGAGCACTCACTACCCTCGCGAGCACACACACTTCCCTACACACTAAGCAAACAAACATCTCTGCAGCTGATATCAGTGTCCTCTAACTCAGTTCTGTTCCGACACTGTCTACAGAGAGAACCCATTTAGCCAGAAGCTGTGAGCTCAGTCTCAGGACCCTGGTCACCGTTCCGGGCAGCAATTGCAAAGCGATCGGTTGTTTCACCTGTGTTTTTAACCAGTTGCCTATGAGTTGGGCTTTCAGAACCCTTTCCTTGGCTTAAATAATTTGACAGAGCAACTTTCAGAACTCAGGAAAGCACCAAGCTGCTCATTACTTTGCCCCAAAGGATGCTGCAAAGGATGCCTATGAACACCAGGTGGAGATGAGCGGGGAGGGATGTCTAGAAACGCAACAAAGCTTCCCCTGCTCTGGGCACACCACTGTCTAGGAGCCTCCATGGTAGGCTATCTACAAGCTCCCAAACTCTTGGGAGCTTATTTTATGTGGCCATGGCTAAATTATTGGTCACTGGTGAACTGGTCTTCAGGAAGAATTTTAGGATATACATTCAGGAAACTAAAGGAGGTAGGTGTGTGTGTGTGTGTGTGTGTGTGTGTGTGTGTGTGTGTGTGTGTGAAAGAGAGAGAGAGAGAGAGAGAGAGAGATTATACACATATAATCTCTATATAAAACTGTGCCCATCTGCATTCTAAGGTGACTGGGTGTCACTCCAGAGGTCAACACTCAAGCCCTCCAGTACCCACAAGTAATTCAGAAAAGCCAACCTCAGTTTCCTCTGCTAAGGTGGTCGTAAAGTCTGTCTTTTCACAGGTGCTCCAAGAGCGTCCAGGAGCCTGTGTGTATACCACGCAAGAAACCACGGAAGACTTCTTACACAGACATTAAATCGGCTGACGGCCCCGTGTCAATGGTTTTCATGGATCCCACACTCTTCCGTTAGTTATTCCAGACAGAGAACACAAGACCCTGAACCTTGGCCTGATCTGGGTCACAAAGGCAGGCTGGCTTGTTGGTGGCTCCATGCCTTCGCCGTCAAGACTTGTCATGGGGACAAGCATTCAGAATGCCAAAGGCCTCTGAACTAACCCCAGAGACGAGCACAAGGCCACAGCTGCTCTAATAAAACTCGACTCCCAGTTGAGCTGCTTTCCTCCGTCTTCTGAGCCTTGGCTCGCACAAGGGTCAGGGCCCCTCTTCTTCAAGCCTGTCTTCTGGCCTCTCTACCGCTGCACTGTGTTTGGACACAAACGCATACTAGTGAAGGAGCCAAGCAGCTAATGCAAACTTGTAAAATAAGGTTCGTGTGTGTAAAGTAGGAGGGTGTGAGGGGAAGCAGGGCTAACTGATCAGTCATAAACCACCAAAGGTCTGTAACGATGTGAGAACACAGAGCTGGTGGGGTTGACCTTATTATTTCAAAACTTTTTAAAAGACAGAGCTGGGCATGGTGGCACACACCCGAGACCAGCCTGGTCTACAGAGTGAGTTCCAGGACAGTCAGAGCTACACAGGGAAACCCTGCCTCACACCCCACCCTGTCCCCGCTACTGCCAAAGAAGACAAAAGACCAAACTTAGAACTTCTATGTGGAATCCCTGTTTTAAGATGTCAGAGTCACGGATTACTTCTTTAACTACTGTGAAACTAGCCCTAATTTTGCTGGACTAGAGAAACGAGAGGGTGGTTTTGCTTTAAAGATGTGCAGTAACGTATCAGCAGATAAAACGATATTTCGGTGCTGGAGGGATGGCTCAGAAGTTAGGGGCACTTGTTCTTGCAGACGACGTGAATTCAGTTCCCAGCACACATAGAGCAATTCACTACCATCCAGGACTCCAGTTCCGGGGGTGAGGACACCCTTTTCTGACTTCTGCATGTACCAGGCATGCATGTGGTGCACATACATACATGCAAACAAAATACCCATACACATTAAAGAAATATTTTAAAATTAAAATTAAAAATGCCCCTGCGCCGGTAATGTGCTATAGAATTCTCTAAGGAAAATAAACTCTTTATGTAAATGGAACCTAAGGATAATCTTAAAATATGCCCACAAACGCTTTGCTATTACTTTATTTGCTCAAAAACACCTGATTCCCTATCCTTTCCCGGTGGCAGAAGTTGGTGGCTTATTCCTAAAGGAAAAATAAATTAGGCAAAAGTGACAGCGAGGGACCTGGGGACAAGGTCATCAAGGCTTCTCATGCTCACGCTCTTGTACTGTTGCTTGCCCTGGGGAATGAGCTGCTTGTCACAAGACCCAGGCAGTCTATGGAAAGGACCACGTGAAGGAGAGCCGAGGCTGTCTGGTATCTGGACTGGTCATGTCACCTGTGGTGCCTCCAGGTGACAGCAGCCCTTCCATTCCTTGCCATTCCCACTGTACCCTCAAGAGAGATTCTGAGACAAAACACCCACGCACTCTGAATTGCTGAGCCACAGAATCTGCAAGGCAATAATTTTTTTGTCTCCATTCATTTGTATATGGAAAAGAACTTTCATTTAGTTCAGGGGTCTAGCGCTTGTAAGTCCAAGTTTGGGCAACAGTAGCTGGTGAGGACCTTTCTGTCTCGTATGACGGAGAACTACAAGACCAAGCAGGCACTTCTGGAGGAGACAAAACACCGGGGAGGTCTCAATTCATCATGGCCCACTTTTGTGCTGGCCGATGAGAACACCACTAATCCATCCATGAAGGCCCCATGACCTCATCACTCCTAAAGGCACCGCTACCTCATATTTTTGCCACACTGGGACGAACTTTCTAACGCAGGATTTCTGGGAATACGTTCAGACCACAGCGCTGATCTTTTGTTTTTGTTTTTGCTGTTGCTGGTTTTAGCCCTAAGTTTTCGTGCAATTTGCTGTGCAGCGACAGATCGCTAATGCAGTTAGCATTCAGGAGGCTTCTGGTTTACAGCTTTTGGCTTGAACTTTTCCAACCAAATATCCCAGCTGAGAATCTTCACAGGTTTTTCTAAAAGTCTGACTCTGACACTAAGCAGAGCTGCTAACCATTACATCCTGAACACCAGGAGGGTGAGTTGAGTCTTCTCATAGTGTTCAAATACCTGACCAATGAGACAGCAGGCGGATGCAGTGGGGACCCTTGGGAGATGGCAGACCACACCATCTTCTTCCTGCTTTGCTTTCTCCCCTGCAACTGCAGGGCTGGAGAGGGTGGAGGTGACATCTAGGCAAGTCCTTTAAAGGTGCCTTTCTTGGTAAGTTTGAAGTTGAGACAGATTTATTAATTTGTTTCGTACAGTACAAACTATATACCCATTTTATGCATGCCAGTTAATGCTCAGAAAATTAGACATTAGAAATGTCTACTTATAAAAAACAAATTCACAGAGCCCTTTGTCCAAAGGCTTACATTACTTAAAAGGGAAGGTAAGTTTCACGGGAATTGAACAGGCTAGCCTGTGCAGGGTCAGAAAGTCACTTATGGGCACCATAACCATTTGTTGAATGGCTGACTGAATAAAAAATAAAAACAACACCAGAAAGAAGGGGCTTGGTGGTGCCCCGTCCGCCACTCACTCTCCTGACTCCCCTTCAAGCCCTGACATCTCGTCACTCATGCTGAGCCAGCGTGTGTGTCGGACTGAGCCACCTGGAGAAACAGTTTTAAATCCAAAGAGCCGGAAGAACTAGACTAGATGTGTTCCCATCTGCCTTTTGCCCCTATTTTCCCTGTACCAGTCACCAGGGCCTGGCAGGGACTGCCACTGTTCTTTGGTTCTTATTTCTTCTTCTTCCAGCCTTAATCTCACAGGTTTTGTAACTCTGGCCCAGGCTTCCTCTTCTTTGAATACCCACTCTGAAGGAGGCGAGTTACCACTTGCGCAGGGCTTTGAAGCTAACAAACAGGGAGCCCTCAGAGGGATGTGACCAGAGGCGCACAGCTTGGCAGGTGACCCGCTCTGACTGATGTTCAAAGCAGCTGTCAGCGAATGGAAGGTAGCCCGCACAAAAGGAGCCAGCCAAAAATAACGAGAGAGGTGAAGAGAGAAAGAACAAGAAGAAAGAGTCACAGCAGGGCAGCCGCTAGGGTCATTGTGTCTCCTCTGGTCTAGCCTCCTCCCTCCCTTCCTCCACCTAGTCCTCAAACGACCCCCTTTCCTCCTCCAAAAGAAAAGTTAAAAGCTTTCTTTTGGGAACAGAGAGGACTGCCCAGACTTCTGCTGTTTACCTTTGGTAGGACAGTCATTGGTGGCGAGTTCAAACACAGGAAAAGACCTCTAGTTACAGGAAGAGCTGCAGACGGACTGGGAGGCTGGCTTTGGTTCTGCTGGGCCCCGAGTCTCCGAGGTGGTGGTGTTCAAGTCTGGGAGCTGACATCAGGCCCTTGTCTTGATTGACATCAGGCACTCAGCCTACAGCTATTCCTTGGATTATTTCCTTCCCGTAGGAATATTACTAAAATATAATGCTGGTGAGAACCAGAGAGGTGGGGCTGGGGTAAGGGTAAAGAGCCTTATGCTACACACAAAAACATTGTTACCTTTTCCAGTCTGTGTGTGTGTGTGTGTGTGTGTGTGTGTGCATGTGTGCGTATGCATGTGAATATGAGTGTGAGTACATATGTGTGAGTATGTGTGTGAGCACATGTGTGAGTCTGTGTGTGTATGTGTGTGAGAGCATGCATGAGTACATATGTGTGAATGTGTGTGAGTGCATGTGCGTGTGAATGAGTACGTGTGAGTGAATGTTGTGTATGTGTATGGGCACACGTGAGTCCGTGTGTGTACATGTGTGAGTACATATGTGTGTGTGTATAATATATGTGTGGTGTTGAGGTCACAGCTCACGCTGTGCAGCAAATGCTCTCTCTCCTGAGCCATCTCCCCAGCCTCTTTCCCAGTCTTCTATTGAAAATGACATCACAAAAGAGAGCAAATTCAGGAGCTATATTTGACAGGATGCAGGATGTTTTCAGTCACTAAAATGGGGCTCCGTTTACAAAAGGGGTCACAACCATTAAAACGGGGTACAACCTAGGAAAACTGACTTCTCTGAATCCACCCCCCCCCCCCCAGCTGTGATTTGTTGGGAGAAGGGCAGGGAGCTGGCCGCCCTCCCACAGTTCAAAGCTCCTGTGCAGGAAGGCTCCCCAGATGAGGAGGGTGCGCTAACTTTGGACGGGAAGGGAGCCCACTGAGAGGCAAATGCCAGGAGGCCATCAGAACTTCTGGGCTTTCCCCATCCCACCCCAATTTCTTTCCTCTGATTCCATTTCAAAAATCCCCCTGGCTTCAAGAAGCACAAGACTTTCTGGACAGGTCATTCTTAAGCCGATCACGGGGTTCTCACTTCTCTTTCTTCGTTTTCCTTTTTCTCTTTCTCTTTCCTCCTCTCTCTTTCTTTCTTTTCTAAAGACAAGTTTTCTTTACGTGACCCAGGCTGGCCTCCAGCTCGTGCTCCTCCTGCCTCAGCTTCATTTCTGCTTCTGAATCCAAACATTTGTTTCAACAATCACTGCTCCCAGCTGCCTGTCACCACTAGAGGACATTTCACCATCAGAATTAACGTGAGGCGCTGTGGCTCCTCCCCAGCTGTGCTCACCTGGCTCATCTGGTCCTGCAGGCCTGGAGGCCTGGGGAGCGCGATTTCACTTCCACTGATGCACTCCGGGACTCGTCATGCGGTATTGTGTTTGGCGCGGAGTAAATCCATGATGAGAACTTCTGTGTTCCTTTAGACTTTTGGCCTTAAACTCAGTCCTTAGCGGTTTACCCCAGATATCAACTCCTTCTCCCGTTTTGCTTGGGGTTTTCTCTCCTTTGGAAAAACAAAGTTCTTTTGAGATTTCACTTAATGTACATGAGTGTTTTGTCTTCATGTATGTCTGTGCACCGTGTGTGCAGGGTCCTTGGAGGTCAGAAGAGGGCATCAGATTCCTTGGAATTGGAGTTACAGACAGTTGTGAGCTGCCGTGTGGGTGCAGGGAATTAAACCCCAGTCCTCTGAAAGAGCGATCAGTGCTCTCAACCACTGAGCCATCTCTCTAGTCCTCTCTCGTTATGTTGGTTTTGATATCTTTCTCTCTGTGTGGATCTTTTTCATTTCAAGACATAAATGTTTCAGGGTTTCAAATGAAATGAGTAAGCGTGGATGCTACAAGGCCACTCCCGATCTCCCCGGAAACACACACAATGTGATTTCCACTGTGCTATAGTTTGAACATGGTGTCCCCACAAGGTCAGCACACACAATGTCATTTCCACCATGCGATAGTTTGAATATGTTGTACCCGCATGGTCGGCACTTCATGCTATTTTGGAAGCTGTAGAACCTTTTGGGAAATGGGACTCGATGAAGGAACTGGGTTACTGATGTCTTGGGATTTATGGCCCAGCCCCCCTTCTCATCCACTGTCTGCTTCCTGCTCTACAGAGACATGACAAGGTGAGTACTACTGGGAGCTACTCTGTCCTTCATGCCTTCACCATGCTAAATGTGTTCTTGGTTCAAGAGCCAAAGAAAATCTCCTCCCTTGAGTTGGTTCTGATAATCCTTTGTATCTGAACAATGTCGGTAGGGACTGACAAGTTCACAGTCATGAAGTGGAAACAGAGAACCGTGAAGCTGTTTTCTTTAAGATTATCTATGGGATTAGAAACTTCTGTTTGCAGTAATTGAAGACTCAGAAATCTGAACTTTTAACAACTTAAAGTGGCAAAGTATTAACCAGATAGTGAGAGTTTACAAAATGAAAAGTGAGACGTGGAAAACCCAGAGAACAAGACTAACATTCAAACATGATTTCATCCTCAGGGCATTTGTCAATCCTTACAAAACCGATTTGTAACTGGGCTGCATTGTTGATGGATGTTGGTGTGAGGGAGACTAAGCCAAGACCTGCTGTCCCCCAGATGGGAGGACTCTACTCGGCCAACCTACTTAAAGCTGGTATTTCCAAATGGCTGCCACTTCAGACAGCATGAATTGTAAGTAAACCAATTCCTGGAAAGAATTCCTGTCTTGAGTTACATCACAGAGGTAGTCCAGGAAGCCACTAACCTCAGACTTTAATTTGAATTTGAAATGCCTCGAGTATCTGTTAGAAGAAAATGAAAATTCTCTTTGGAAAAAAGATGCTACCATCCTCACAAATACCTTAAAACACACGTGTCGAGAAGAATCATTCATACACAGGTACAAAACACACTTTAAAAAGTAAAACAAGACAGCAGAACTAACACAAACAGACCCAGCACTGGGATGGCAGCTGCTGGGCTCTCAGTCTCCAACTGTAAGGCAATTTAAAAACTGATGAAAGACATAAATCCACAGATTCAGGAAGATTAGTGCGTTGACACATGGCACTTCCGGAAGCATCAGAGTGAAGCCGCCGGAAACTGAGGGAGTGTGTATGCGGAGGGGTAGAGAACACATGACCTTCAAAGGATTCAAAAAGCTGGTTTTTCAAAGTCAAGAGGTAGTAACACTGTACTATCAGCCCAGAGAAAGAAAACAGATGCCCACTTAGGATCCTAAAATTATATTATCAGAAATTCTATTATCATTTGTTTAAATGAGTTTTGGAAATCCCAGAACGTATACTTGAAGGAGAAATGAAAAGATTCAGATGGAAGGGCCAAGATGAAAAAAGAAATAAAGACAAAAAAAGTATCTTGTGGGATTTAAAAATTGTACAGAATTAGAAACTGATAAATAACAAATTAGTTGAGATGAGAGTGAATGGGGTTTAAATTTTTAATGTTTCCAAATTACATAGGATAATGGTAAAGATCAATATTCATATTACATTTGGATAAGTTAATGCAAGGTTAAAATAAAATAGCAAATAACAACTATAATTTTAGGTTGCCTACCAAAAATAGATAATTCCAAAATACCAAAATTTCTAAGCAAAGAAAAGACTAATGTCTAAAATAATGCTTAAAAAGTTTAGTCAATTCAGAAGAAGTCAAGAAAAGAGAGAGAAAGAATGATAAATTAGGTAGGACACTTCAGAATCATCAAATTATATGATAGCCTAAACCTCTAAAATATGAGTAATTATATTAAATGTAAATGGGCTAAGCTTACTCTTGCTTAGTAAAGGCACAGAGGGCTGTGGGCGAGCATGAGAAGATGCATTGAGTAGACGACAGGAACCTAAACTCTAGTTCTTAGCTAGGTATCACCAGAACATGGAATTCTGAGCAATGGTCACACAGGAAATAAGGCCATTAGGTTGGATAATGAGTGTGCTTTTTAGCCCATCCTCTCAGATTTTGAAACTGTTCTCATGACCTCGTTTAGAAGGCCCCATAACTTATGCCTCCTCTTCTGCAGCTAAGAGCTGGTTCTGTTCCCAGAAGGAAAGGACGCCCTCTGCTGGGGTGAAATAGAGTTGTTTTAAGACTCAGGTGTATTACGGGGCAAGATAACAGAGAAGGCACATGAAAATGGGGCATGGAAGAGGTGGCTGCTAATGAGGGAGACAAGGAAAGGCAATCTGCATGGTTCTGTTTCCCCTGGGCATTGACTGGATGTGACCCTTGGAATGTCGCAATCCCCTGACTTTGTGTTGTGTCAGATGAGGGCAGAGTGAGAACATGGCAAGCATGTGTCAAGCAGGATCCACTGGGCTGCTGGGTCAACAACCTGCATTTTCAAACCTCACAAACATCACGGCTTTATTCTTTATACTACACTGAATGTGGATTGTGTGCTATGGCCTGGAACCCTGCTACCTGATGCTACCTGCTTCCAAGTGACCAATAGTCAGAGGGGCATTCAGCCTAATGCTGTTGGATACAAATAAACATCGGTGATATATCTATATATGAGTTTGTTTTAGTGAACACACTAGAAAGAAATTAATTTTAAATATGTATTTTATCCAATATTGTGTGTGTTAAATATTATTATTTAGACATACAATCAGTACAAATTCTGTAGAGATACTTTGCAATCATCTTTACATTAAGACTTCAAAATCAGATGAACATTTTACCCTTAGCACATGTCTCTATTCAGGATATCAGGTATCAGGGGCTTAAAAATCATATGTGGCTAGTGGCTGCCCACCTAGACGATTCTCCACAGGCCCAGGTGGTACTGCAGTTGCCCCTGACACTGCTGCAGGGTTAGCAATGAATGAGCAGCGTCAGCATTCAGGGTGGAGTTTGCCTAGTCAGCCTCAGCATGCCTCAGAAGCCAGGATGTGCTTGAATTTCAGCCTCCTCAGAGTGTCTCCCAGAAAACACCGAGGCTGACACCAAGGCTGGAGCGTGTCCTGGCCACTGGCGGGCCTCTTCCCTGACTGTGGGATCTTCTAGGGCTAGTGACATGTCCTGCCTACATACTGCAGTCCTGGCTATTCATGAAATTACAAGGAGAAATGATCTTGCCTCTCTTTGAAAACTTCTGTTATGGTTAATTTCCCTTGTCAATTAGAGAGATTTGAAAGTCAGCTAGGAGACAAACCTCTTAGAGCATGTCTGAGCGTGTCGCCAGGGCATTTCCAGGGATGATGAACAGAGAAAGCGATGCAGCAGCGCTGTCCTGTGGGCTGAAATTTTAGACTGAATACAGGGCACAGGTGGTAGCGCAAGCTAAGTACCAACCTTCATCTTCTCTCTGCTTCCCGAGGGCACAGGCGGTGTAACCAGCTGCTTTCTCTCACCATGCCTTCCCATCACAGTGGGCCAAATCCTTTCTTTTATACATGTACACACCCTTTATTAAGTAGACCTTAATTTTAAAAACTTATTTATCCTTTCATAATTTTGTAAGTATATATTTGGTTATATCCACCACCGGTTACACTTTTCTACCCCCACTCCCCTCCTACTAAACCCTTTCTTCCCAACAAGAAGCCCCCCTCTCACTTTCATGTCTTTCTTTGTGGCCCACTACATTTAATTATGGCTGCATGGGTTAGAGGTTATTTATTTGAGCAAAGATAACTTATCCCACTGGGGACTATACCACTAAGGAATGTGACTCTGCCTCCTTCAACATTCATTAGCTGCCTATAGCTCCTTGGGTAAGGATAGAGCTTCTCCCATTCATAACGGAATGTTATCATAGACTATTTAACGCAAGTCTATAACAACCCTGTCAAATCCACAGAATAGTATTTCAAAACACTACTTCCCATCCTCTGGTCCTTACATTCTTTCCACCCCTCTCCCACAATGACCTCTGGGTCTTTTAGGAGGCAATACAGGTGTCCTATGCTGAGGAACAATCCTTTTGTTCACTAAATATGCATTATTCTCATTGGTTAGTAAAGATCTGATTGACCAATGGCTAGGCAGGATTTTCAGGGCAGAGAGAACACTGGGAAGAAGATGGGTGGAGTCTCAGGAATCTCAGGAGAGGCAGAGGAAGCAAGAGACAAACATGCCATACTGAGATAAGGAACCGAGCCACAGGGTAGAACATAAATAAAAATATAGCTTCATTTAAGTTGTAAGAACTAGTTAGTAACAAGCCTAAGCTACTGTCTGGGCATTTGTAATTAATATTAGGTCTCGGTGTGGTTATTTGGGAGCAGCTGGCAGGACAGAGTTGACCAGCGGTCCTGATGAAAAGATTCTGATTACAGTCCTATTTAAGGTGAAACAGTCAATGGTCACTTATTCCCATCAATTAACTGTGCACCCACTGCAGACACAAGCTTCTCTAACCAAGGCTGGAAGCCGCACTAACATAGTTATGAACATAAATATTTAGAAGGAAATTTTATACAATGTATTTTAGGGAAGCAACAGTAGGGTAGGCTCACCTAGGGCCTATGACTTACCCGCTGGATTTTTGACCAGGTTTCGAGTACCAGGCACAAATCCCCTCTGTGAAGTGGGCCTCAGATCTAATCAGGAATTGGTCACCCCACAACAGTCATGCCACTGCTGCACCGGGGATTCATCTTTCCTGGCAGATTGATATCGAAGGTCACATCTGGGTGAACTATTGGTGCGGGAGAATTATCTGTATTCTGTCAATCATATTTTAATAAAACGCTGATTGGACAGGCAGGCAGTATAGGCGGGAAAGCCAGACAGGAAGTAGGGGTGGAGCAAAGAGACTGGGAGTATTCTGGAAGCAGAAGCTCTCTCTCAGGCACTCCTGCGCAGATCACCGAAGAGGCAACATGTAAGCTGTCACACTGAGAAAGGTACTGAGCCCATGTGGCTAACATAGATAAGGATAATGGGGTAATATATGTTATAAGAGTTAACAAGAAGCCTGACCTAATGGGCCAATCAGTTTATAACCTTATGGAGTCCTGTGTGTAATTTCTCTTTGGGATTTGCCGGCTGTTGGGGTACCGGGCGGGACGGAAACACCAACAGGCCGGCCCCCTCATGCTACATATGGCGCCCAAACGTGGATAAATGAATCCCACAGAAAGCCTGAGAAAGTTTGGGAAAGAATAGAATAAAGTATGTTTTCTTGGTAGCAGCAATTTTCCGGTTCTGCTCTGCTTGCTAGAGGCAAGCAAATGGTCTCATCTAAGAGAGGCTTCTTGACTCAGCCTTAGCTGCAAAACCTTGCAGCTCATTAAGAGGTCCTGCCACGAAACACTTAAATGCTGTTGATGAAAAGCTGAACGCATGCTTTTCGGTTTTCAGTCGTAGCAGGAAAAAAGTTGTGCTGTTTTAAAATGCCGGCTTTCTGGGCTGTCCTGCCAGGACAAACTTTGACTCTTTCAGGCAGGCAGTCCGACTGAGTGTGGTCTGTGAGCAGAATGCTGCAGCTTGCTTTCTGGCAAGGACCTTGAAACGCCATAGAGTTGTGGCAGTGAACACAGCTCTGGCTGGTACCTCAGCCTTGACACTGAAAAGCTAAGGAATGAGCTGGATCTAGCCGTCAAAGCCACGGCTCTCCATATTGCTTAGTAAATTAAAGACTCATATGGTCAGAAAAAGAAAAATATACAGTAAAGAGAGATTCAAAGAGGAAGAAAACCTCTAAATGGTTTACAGTGTGTATATGCAGGCTAAAAGTTAAAGTTCTTAAAGTTAAAAGGAAAGAAAGAGAGTAGTTGGGTGTGGTGGTACACACCTTTAATCCCAATGCTTGGGAGGCAGAGGCATGTTGACCTCTGTGACTTTAAGGGACAGAGGTAGTTAACCTCTGTGACTTCAAGGTGTGGTAGCACACACCTTTAATCCCAATACCTGGGAGGCAGAGACAGACAGATCTCTGTGAGTTCAAGGTGTGGTAGCAAACAACTTTGAGCCCAGTACTGGGGAGGCAGAGACAGAAGGATCTCTGTGAGTTCAAGGACAGCCTGGTCTACAGTGTTATTCCAGGACAAAGATATACAGAGAACCTGTCTCAAAAAGTAGAAGTAAAAATAAAAGAAATAGAGGTTAAAATAAAGCCACATAAAGATGGAAAATGCACAGAGAATCTTCAGACTGTATGCTTTTATGCTCTCTTTAAATTGTTTGATTGCTGAGGAAGGAGCAACAACTGCTAAAAGACTTTTGTTTATAAATGCTGCTGAACTAACCCAAGATAGGAATTTTGAAAATACCTTGGCTTCAAAACTGAAGTCAAAAGGTATGTTACTTTGGAGAAGAGATTTTGCTTTTGTTTCCACAGAAAACGAGAGACTCTGGATTTATTCAGAGTTAAGAATAATCACCTTTGACCAAGGGAGGCCACCTGAAAAATCTCTGATAGGAACAGATGGCCCAGATGACAGAGGTCTACATCCAGAACTGATCCAAGACTGCTGCCTGAGATGATCGAGACTCACAGGATACTCCAGTCATGACTTGATTATAACTCTAAATTTTCTTTAGGTCCCCATAAGATCATCAGCGCCCCCAACCAGCAGGAAGTAGACTGAAATACTACGCCCACATTCCCAACAAATGGATTATGGGTATTTTCCTTTGTTTAAAAAAAAAAGAGGGAAATGGTGCGGGAGAATTATCTGTATTCTGTCAATCATATTTTAATAAAACGCTGATTGGACAGGCAGGCAGTATAGGCGGGAAAGCCAGACAGGAAGTAGGGGTGGAGCAAAGAGACTGGGAGTATTCTGGAAGCAGAAGCTCTCTCTCAGGCACTCCTGCGCAGATCACCGAAGAGGCAACATGTAAGCTGTCACACTGAGAAAGGTACTGAGCCCATGTGGCTAACATAGATAAGGATAATGGGGTAATATATGTTATAAGAGTTAACAAGAAGCCTGACCTAATGGGCCAATCAGTTTATAACCTTATGGAGTCCTGTGTGTAATTTCTCTTTGGGATTTGCCGGCTGTTGGGGTACCGGGCGGGACGGAAACACCAACAGGCCGGCCCCCTCATGCTACAAACTATTGATAACTTCACTCCCTCAGCAGGTTGTTGCTCCTGTCCTTGATTAAACACTAGCCCTAGATGATAATAATCTGTTGCTGAAGACATCACACATTTGGATGGTACGACATAGAGAAACCAAGCAGCAGCTGAGCTGGGGGCGTCCTCCCTGCTGTGCTAGCTTCCGTAGTGCTAGGAGATATCTGTTGAGGGAGTGAAGTTATCAATAGTTCACCCAGTAGCAACAACCTGTGTGGTTTGGGGTGTCTCTGGGGGACCCACACAGAGCATTGGGATTTCTGTTTATTAACATGACTTTGGGGAACAGCATCGTCTGCTTATGCAAGGTATACCTCCCTTCAAGCTCTCTTCCTCTTCCTCCTCCTCATCTTCTTTTCCTTCTAATGTATTTTTAAATAGCGTATCAAGTAAGGTTCCATATATCTTTATTTTTCATCAGCTTCATCTTCCACCTTCTCATCTCTCCCATCCTTTGCTTCATCCCCCATTTAAATTTTTGCATCTTCAACACCACTCTGCTATCCTTTCGCATCATGTGTGCTCTCTCCACTTTTTCTGAAGGACTCCCTCCTTCTCCCGTGGCTCCTTTCTGGATTCCTCACCTCTACGGCTACTCCAAGTTAAACATATAAATCTAAAAGTTCAAAGGAAGGCTCTACATTCGAGAAAGGACATGCAGCATTTGTCTTTACGGGCCTCAGCTATCTGATCCAGTAACACTACTTCCCTTTTCTATCTGTTTCCCACAGGTTTAATGACTTCGTTTTCCTTTACAGAGGAATAAGACTCCATTGTGCATGTGTAGCACATTTTCACTCTCTGTTGATGGATGTCTAGCTTGATTCTGTTCCCCAGCGCTGGTGAGAAGAGCAGTGAACACGGACGTGCAGGTACCCTGGAGCAAAGTGGTTCTCAACCCTCCTGACCGCCACCCTTTAATACAGTTCCTCATGTGGTGCTGACCTCAACCATAAAATTATTTCATTGCTATTTCGTAACTGTAATTTTGCTACTTTTATGAATCATAATACTAATATCTGATATGCAGGACCCAAAGGGATCGCGACCCACAGGTTGAGAACCATTGCTGTAGCAGATTAGAGAGTCTTTTGGGTATCTTACCAAGAATGGTAAGCTGTGTTATGCGATAGTTGTTTTTGTTGTGGTGGTGGTGGTGGCTGTGTTGTCATTGTTATTGTTGTTGGTGCTATGTGGAGTCGTGTGCACGCCATAGTGTATATGTGACCGGCAGTAGACAACTTTGGTGAGTCCGTTCTCTCCTTCCATCTTGCTAAGGCTGAGTCTCTGGTGGAGATTCTGTCATATCGTGTCCTCTAAACTAGCTGATCCATAAGCTTCAAGGATATTCTGTCTCTACTTTGCATCTGGTTGTAGGAGAGCTGAGATTACAGGAATTTACTACAGAATCTGCCTTTTTTTTAATTTTGAGAGTCAACGTTCATTTCTACTTTTTATTGTATTATTTTCTTGATTTTAGTTCTTCCGATACTCTAGTTATTATCCCTCTGTAGATAAATCGCTGGTGACTGTTTTCCCCCATGGTCTAAGTTGACTCTTCACTCACTTGCCTGCTTCCTTTGCTGTATGGAAGGTTTTTAGTTCGACGAGGGCCCAGTTGTTCCATTGTTCATTATGAGAAGCTGGAGGTGAAGTGAGGACAATTACAACAGCTGGAACATGAGGGATGAAATTCTTGTGAGAAACGTCAGAGAGGAAGAGTCTCAAAATCTGCTTATAAACTTGGTTCAGAGTCTGTCTGCCTCCCAGCTCACTCATGTGCACAGGCGCAAAGCAATCTGATTAAGGCTGAAGCTTAATGCTTTGCTTCTACATTCTTAAAAAAAAAAAGTCAATATCCTTTGGAGGAATATAGCAGAATCAAGAATCTTAAGTGATGTATTTCTCATAGTATTGACTATTGGATATGGATAATCTTTCTCATAGTAGAGATTATTGGATATGAAAAAAGAAATTAGAATATGAATCAAGAGAAAAATAAGCTAAGGGAAGCCAACTAGGGTAACCCAGATGAAACTCAAAAACAAAGGCTTTGAAACCACCGTTAAACTATGCTCGGCAACTTAAGGAAAATATGCTCACACAAGGAAAGGCAGCCAACTTTTGGCAATCCTGTATTCTGAGCATGCCTAGACTAGGGAAAGTTTGAAGATGTTCAAAATATTTGAGGTTATAGTAAACCTAAAATTTCCTATTGTAGAATCCCACTTTGCTAATATTAACCAACCTTTTACCCATCTTCAAAAATCTTTTGGTTGTTGTTGTTTGAGACAGACTTTCTCAGTATAACAGCCCTGGCTGTCCTGGAACTCACTCTGTAGACCAGGCTGGCCTCCAGCTCACAGAGATCCTCCTGCCTCTGCCTCCTGAGAACTAGGATTAAAGGTTTGTGCCACCATCACCATCCGGCAAAAAAATCTTAATCAGACTGATATCTTGATCAGTTGTTTGGATGGATATATTGGAGACAATATGATTTGAGTAGAAAATGCTCAAACACAGGCTTGCGCATTTGAACACTTGATTCCCAAGTGGTGGTTGTGATTGGGGTTGGGGTGTAGAATCTTTTGGGAGTCAGGCCTCACTGGCAGCAGGTCACTGAAAGCTGTGTTAGTGTTCAGAAATCTGTACTGGCCTTCCCTTGGGGTCCCGACAGGATACATTCTCAGCTGTAGCCACTAAGAGCACCTCCTGTGTACATTCACTATGTTCCCTTTTAAAAGGGCCCTGTCCACCTCCTGTCTCTTCTCTCTCTCTTTCTCCCTTCCTCTCCCTCTCTCCTTCTCTCTCTGCCTCTCTTTTCTGCTGCTCCAGAAGTCAGTCTCCCCCTCCCCTTCCCTCTTTTTATGTTCCCTTTCCTCTAATAAAAAACCTCTCCGCGTGAGTTCCGTCACATGGCGTCTTTCTCTCTCACACTGCTTTTTAAAATTACAACAGCAAGCCTGAAGTTACTAATCAGACACATTTCTTCATCTGCCCCTGCCTCCTTGGATCCACCCAAATGTGAGCAAGCAGCTTCATGCTCCTGAGACCTGTTCTGGTCGCCATGCCTTTCCCAGGATGATGGACTTTCCCTCCAAACAGAAGCCCACGCACACACGGCCTCCTTGAAGTTGTATCTTGTCAGCTATTTTGGTGACAGCGATGAGGAAAGAAACTGACAGAGGGAAACAACAAAACAGACAATGGCTGGACTGCGTCAGTGTGCCAGGATTTGCTCCTAATGATCGAGTGTGCGCAACAGACAGCCCATCTTCGCTATTGTCGCTACCTCATCCCTATGAACGAGAAAGAAGAAGAAAGGTAGAGGATGGGAGATTAAAAAAAAAAGAAGAAGCAAAATGGAGCAATGGCAAGGGCAGTGTTCGATCTCTGTGTTGCTCAGCTCTTCAGTCCTATGACAAAGTAACTGAGAAGATCAACTTCCAGGAGGTTCATTGTGGTTCGTAGCTCAGAGGTGTCAGCCAATAGCTGTTGGATCCCTTGTTCCCAGGCTTATCGCAATACAGTATATCGTAGAAGAAAATGCTCAACTCTTAATGGACAGAAAGAGAAGCAGAGGAAGAGAGGGAAAGAGAAAGGTAGAGAAACCAGGAGTAGGGGATGGGAAGGGAGAGAGTAAGGGCTGAAGGGACAAGGACAAGATGTACCTTTCAAAGACCCCTTCCTAATCTCCCATCCAGGGTCATGAGCTCGTTAGTGGATGGACCCACTGAGAAGAGCTCAGCCTCCTCATGATTTCATCACATCTCAACCTTACTCCACTTTTCTCCAGACCCTGCTGATGGAGCCCATCCTTCAGTGCCTGAGTCTGCAGTGGACTTTTATACCCTTCTTTTAACTGGCTGTTATCCTCACCAAGATAAACATTTAGAAGGCTTATATTGATCTGGGTGGCCTGTGCTGCCACCAGGACCATGGTGAAGCCTGGGCCCATGATATGTTCCAGAAGTACCTGAGCTGTTTCCCGGGAAGTGAAGAGTAACCCCATCCATCCTGTAAGGTGTCAACCAGAGTTAGGAGATAGCAGAGCTATTTATGGGGTGGGCATGTGGGTGAAACTAACCTGCCAGTCCTTGCCCGGTTGGTGTCCTCGGAGATGGTACAGGGCTGCCATATCTGGAGGGTTGCCCACGGGCTGGCTTTGGCACACATCTGGCAGGAGAAGTCGACCTGTAAAACATGGACTCGAAGATGGGTGGGGTCAAAGAGGCTGATATTAGTTTCCACCAGGCCATATTCCTTGATACAGTAGCAGAACTCTTTCCCAGGAGCATGTCGGTGGAACAGATTTACAGCTTCGATCATAGCAAAGGCTATGGCTTGGGGTTAAAAGACATGGACATTTTCCTATGGCCTGGGTTTAGCCTGAGTTAAGTCTATACTTAGAAGACAACCAGAGGGAATTCACTGAACAAAAGAGGTTGAGTAAGGAAAGAAGCAGGAGGGGAAGAGGCTGGGGAGCGAGGAAGGAGGAACAGAGCTGAACATGCACGAAGGCTTCAATGTTAACCTGTTTCGGGGAGGGGGTGGGGAGTCAGCAAGAATGAGCAGCGTGGATTGTTGAATTGTTACCAGCACCATGCTTTTCAGCAACACTTCAGCAGAGTTTTGCCACATGTGGCTGGAGATGGTAATGCTGAAAAAGCCTCAAGAAAGTCCCATTCGTATTGTGAAGAACCTAAACAATGGGACCAGTAAAACCCACAGAAATTTAAGAACTTCTGAAAATAGCAGTCAGTGCTCTATCAGTTTATCCGAACTCCACTTATCAATACTAAACCTCTGAAGCCTATTTATCTTTTACTACAAAGCCTGTGGACAAGGCAAACCTGTCTGTATTTTTAACAAGAAACTTAACTGAAGAACTAATGAGCTACCAAGGCGGTTGTAGTCTTGGGGGCTGGGTGAGGTGTTAGACAGGTAAAGATCTCGGTACCCTAGTCATCAAACACCACCAGGTCTTAGAAGGGTAATTTTTACCTAAGTGAGAAGGGAAACAGCTTCCAAATCTATCAAAAGTGACAGGAGCTTATCCGCTACCCAGGTTCCTCTGTGGTCACTGGGGACAGAGGTCCCAGGGAAGTTTCAGTCTTTAGCCACCAGACCCAGAGGATCTGACAGACTGTCCAGCAAAGTAGGAATTTGGAGAGACCTACCTTGTCTTGGCAAACCAAAGCAATCAATCCCTCAATGTCCTGCTTGTTTGGACAGGGTCTTGGCAGCAGTTAAGGTGAAAGGCAGTTTTCTCTGCTCCATGGTTGGCTTTGCTGCCTTTAATAAGACAAGCTCCAGGTGGGAGTTCTTCTGCAGCCATCCGTCTTCCATGGAGGAGACACGGGTGCTACCAGGAGAGGGCACGTCTCTAATCATGAATAGCTTTTTTATTAATGCTATATTCCCAGATCTTTGAAGTGTTTGAGGATCAGAGGATCATTATCTGTTAACAATTTTTGAAAAGCAAAGAAGTTAGAAATATATTCCTAAATCAGTCTCTGTTAGCCTGAATAGACCTTAGGTAAGGAGAGACCCTCTGCCAGGCTGCTTAGGACACTGTCTTGCTGTATTGTGAGATGGGGATACCTCAGTCTCTGGCTTTCAGCTGTGGTTCTAAATTTTTATTTCAAGGATAAATACATAGCACACAACCATAATTTGTAGAAGATCAAAGTTTCAACAGTGTATCTCTTAGAGGCAAAACAGAATTTCAGCAGTGTAGATAACTTAGTATTTTTAAAATCAATACCAAGAGGATTACTCTTATGTTATAGAATTTGACTGCGAGAAAGATCCATCCCTGTACTGAATGCATCTAGGTGCATCTCTAATATATCGGAAAACCAGCATTGTTTTAAATCTAGTTTTTAGGATTTGTTTTCAGGACGGGCTAAGAATTATGGTGGGCCACTCCATGTGGTCGTCTTTATTCAAGATGGCGGTGAAGTCATGTGACTTACCTCTTCTCCATCCTTAATCAAAATGGTGGCTGCCCATGTGGCTGTACTTAAGATGGGGGCAAACCTTGTGTTGTTTTTCAGAGTAGTTCCAATTTTGAGTTACAAGTTTTAAGTTAACTTTTTGTTAAAGATTTTTAACCATATAAAATTCCTTGAGTTGCCAGCCGGAGAGACGGCTCAGGGGGCAGAACGCCCGACCGCTCCACCCGAGGACCTGAGTTCGATTCCCAGCCTGGCACCACATGTAGTTCCATGACCGTCTGTCAGCGCCGCCCGACGGCCTGCAGAAGACCCACACACAGTCTCCCACCATCCACCGTAGATCCGCATAAAGTAGTAGGCAAAAAACAAACAAACAAAAAACTAAAAAAAATATTCCTGAGCTGCTTTCAAAAATAAGGTAGTACAGCACCTTTAATATTATCTATACCCCAATGACATATGGATCTCTGTTGTTGCATCAGATTCAGTGGCCAGAAATCCCAGAGGCAAATTCTGAGCCCGGGCAGCTAGTTGTAAGAATAACAGCTGAGCTTATATCAAGACACACGGAACATTTAAACTCAGGTGTCCAAGACCAGTCAGAAACACACATGCAATGGTCACATACATGCAGTGGCCACATACATTCACACATCCAACTGAGCCTGATGTAATTTCGTGTGGCTCCTGAGTCCACAAGAAAGCATACAGGCACAGATATATACATACATACAAAATAGACAGGATTTTTCTAACAATGAGACGAACCAAACTTTCTGCAGGAAACAGACTTTGTTACAAATTATATAGATCTTAAATCATTTGGGATGAGCAACTTACAACTGAAATAAAAGCTTACAGTATCGAGCAGAATGTAAGAAACTATAGGAATAGATTATTTATTTACTTATTTATTTATTTATTTACTTATTTACTTATTTATTTTTAGGAGTGATGAAGTAGAGCCTTAGAAGCTTTGGAATGTGGGTCTATAGGCCAAAGGAGCCAGAGTCACATGGAGAACACAGGCTAGGGCTCTCCCAGGCTGCTGGAGAGGGGCACGAGTAGGCATGTGCTGGGCACGCAGCAGCCGGTCTCTCCGGCTCTGACTCGCACATTGTTTCCGCTGTTTAGAGTAGGGGAGCAGACAGGAACAAACAAGGAGAATGGATTTGTTACAGGTGGAGCAGACGGGTAGAAATCCAACACGGTACGGCGGGAGAATAGGCAGAAGGAAGAATCCCAGCATGGCCAGACCAGACGCCAGGAAAGCCTGGTGAATGAAGGCAAAATGGGTATCGTTTAGTGGGCACTGCCAAGGTATGTCACAGCAGGGTTAGTGAAAGAGGTTTATGAGGAAATGAGGAATGGTGGGGACAAGAGTGTAGGGCCCCAAAACCCAGGATGAGGGAGTTCAAACCATCATATGGTGTGCGACAGCCCCAATTTGAATAAATTTTGTAACAGACACGCCAGGGGTGACTGAGGTTCGGGCTTTGACCCTTAAGTACCCATCTATAAGCTTTTTGCCGGAGACCGAAGGCTATAGCAATGTGTTCAACAGTACAGCTTAGGGCCGAGAGCATTGTGGGGACCGCCTCTGTGCAGAATATCTCCTGAACCAAGGGCCCCATGAAGGAGAGCCAGTCCCTGCTCCGGAAATGGGCCGGAGTCGCGTGGCACTGCAGCGGCGTGGCAGGTGCCCCAGAAGTCTTTGACCTGGAATGGGTCAAGTGGGTCAAAGATTCGGAAGAGGTATCAGAGTCCCCGAGCTGATTAAGATTGATCTGTTGGAGCGTCAGGTAAAGGTAAGAGAGGTTTCTCACGCGGTGGGGTGACTCTAGGGGAATGCTTAACTCTGTCTGGGCTTGGCACCAAGACGATAGGGTTTTGTGCCCCAATAATAGGTTTCAAGCACTCGCAGGTGACTTTCCAGACCCCTGAGGTGAGGCGGCGAGGAGGAGCGGGGAGGGCAGTGCGGCACAGGAGAAATCACACTGCGAATCTAGAGGACAGGTACTGTAATACCCTGTCGGTGAGTTCTTGAGCTTTGGGGAAGGAACCTGGACTTTAGGCTGTCTTTCTGAGGGGGCAGGGTCTGGAAAGGGAGGAACTGGAGACTCCAGTGGAACACTGCTTTGTTTGGTTTGGTTTGGTTGGTTTTTCTTTGGGGTGGGAGGTTGCAAGGGCGGAGGATAAATTGGGGGGGAATGGAGAGATGGGTGGGATCGAAGTTGTATGATGAGAAATCCTCAAAGAATTAATAAAAGTTTTGTTTTGTTTTGTTTTTTTTAGAAGGAAAGAAATACATTCTTGAAAAAGAAAAAAAAATAGAAGGCTATTCAAGTTCAGGAACAGACTTGGAGAAACAAATGGAGTAAGGTCTATTGTATACACTGTCTGAATTCTTTTAACCTGAAAGCTTACCTATTTTATTTAGGCTAAGTTAGTATGTTGTGTGCTCAGCCCAGAAGAAACTAGGACTAATGCTATCTGTGGTGCCTATTAGCATAACAAAGCACACACTGGCCTCCAGGCTATCTCAGCCTGGCAAATACCTGTTATTGAGTCCATTCTGGCATCCTGGTTCTTCTCAGTCCCCCCACCACTCCAAAGTCTCCAGCTCACTGACTTCCATTTCCCCAGCTTCTCATTCCCATATAGCCCTGTCATTTTGGCCGTGTGCTCTCTTGGCCCCCTCTCCCTTGGCCTCCTCTCACTCCCCCACTGCCTGCCCCCTCCCCATAGTCTGGTTCGGTTGTACTGGTCATGTATAGTCCACTACTTTCTCTCCCTTCTCTGGACTCTTCCAGAGGCCTCTGGTTGTCCTCTCCCTCATAACTACAATAAAAACCTTCCCTTAAACCATACCTCAGAGGGGTCATGACCTCCCTTTCTATACAGTTTGTGCACCCAAAATAAAATCTTATTAAATCCACTTACGAGAAGTGCAATGCTGGTCCTTCTTTGTAAAACTGTATAGCATTCATAAAAGATTCAGGCGTGGGAATGAACAAATGAGTCCTACCTTCTCGAGCATCCCACGAGGACAATTGGAATGCCCAATGATTTGATGGCAGTTTTCTCAGATGGGCTCATGAGAATGTATTTTTTCAGTCTATTGTAATGACAATTGTCCAAGTTAGTCTGCTTGACAGAGTTGGATCTGCCTACAAATTTGCCTTGTGTTTCTCAAATAAGGATGCTAAAAAAAAAAAAAAGCAAAAAAAAAAACACTAATGGTAAGAAAATGAGTTGTAAATAAAGGGTTCAACGATCGAAGTCCCAGTGTGAGTTATTTTCAGGATGTTGTGGGAAAACTTTCAGCTGACTCCTCAGCCAAGGAAATAGGTGAAAACAATTAAATATAATTACAGTGGTGGCTGGGCAGGGGGCAGGGATGCTACAAAGAAAAAGGAAACAGTGTAATGAAGCAGGGGCAAGCAGTGCCTAAGCAGTGTGCTTAGGCTACTAGGATGTGACCTCCAACCCAAGGTGAACAAGGAAGCCAGGGCTTCTGCAGGGGAGAGGAAGCAGTGCTAAGGATGCTTTCAGACAGGAAATGGCTTTGTGTGCTGAAGCTCCCGGGAGGGGACCAGGTGGCCAGAGCAAGAGAGGTCATCTATAGGATGGAACGTGTTCAAAGGCAGAAGTGAGCATGGCAGACAACAAAGAAAGGCGAGCTCTACTTACTTGCCAGTTTTCTGCTAGTGGCAATGTGAAATTCCAAAACTGCGGTGAGGAACTAGTTCACCAGTTTCCTACAAAAGCGAGCGTTCATCTGTGATTGACAGGAGCCAGCCATTTCACCCGCTGGGATTTGCCAAAGCTCACCTCTGCATAAGCAATGTCAACAAATGCTCGGGGTGGCTTTATAGCTCAAAACACACAGTAACCCAATTTTTCTTATCAAACACTGCTATGCCCAGAAACCAACAAGGAGTCTGAGTCCCATTTGTAAAAAGCAAAGAGCCTTTGTTTTATACAAGTTTGCAAACTCGTTCTCTCCATGTGAACAACAAATTGGAGTGATGGGAGAACCCCAAGCTCAGTTAGAGTTGGGTTTTTATAGTAGTAAAGGTTGGGGTGAGGGATTTCTAAGATTCAGGACCCCTGATTGGCTGACATTTGTCTAGGGGAGTCCTGGTGAGTGTGTGCTAGCAGATGATCCTATCTTAAATCAGTTGGAATGTTAGGAATTTCCTTTGAATGATCTGTTCTTGGATGGTACCTGGGCAATCTCAGTTTGTGGTCCTTCCTGCAATCAGGTGTTGCTTCAGGGCAAACTACTGAGACTCAGGCCTCCATTAAGCCTGTCATGGCTGGGTCCTACTCTGGCAGGTGATAATGGTTAAGAACTTCCTTTAGGTGGTCTGCTGCTATTAAGCTTATCATGGTTGGCTGAGTCCTACTCTAAAAAATATTTTTAAAGAAAGAGCTTTTAAAGAAGGAATATTTTAGAGAGGCATGTTAGTGGGATGGAATAATACTGAGCAATAAAAGGTACAAACTAATGCACACATACAAAAAGATATTTATAGTGAACAGTTATGCATATAGGAAATAGAAAATGCTAAAAGTTCTATAAATTCATGTGTATTTAGCAAGACCACATGCTTTAAAAACAAAAATCATGCTTATTTTACAAAGTAAAAGAAAATAGGATAGTAAAATTTTTAAAAGTGATTCTGAAATATTATCATTCAGTCTCATAATTGCATTAGCAATAATAATTATTATTCAATTTATAGTGATCTCTAAAAGTATGAAATACTTTTTGATCAACTTAACACAGCATATATGATACCTATATACACCAAAATCTAAGACAAACTGTGAAGAAAAATTAAGGAAGATTTAAATAATGCAATATTATGCATACCCCAAACTGGATGTGAGGTGAATTCTCCTCAAACTGATATACAAACTCAGTGAAATTCCAACTTTACTTCTGGAAGGAGTGGGGGAGGGGCTAAAAACTGAGCAGTTTGTCGTTGTTTACTGGAAATGCACAGAACCTACAGAAATCAAAGTGGTTAGGATGGTGCACAGTAAAAGGACCCGCACTAATTAATTATTCTCTGTGTATGGAAGAGCTACAAAAACCAGGAAACAGCAGCTGTACAAACCTAACCGAGAGCTCAGAAATTGGCCTCATTCTGAATCAACGATTAAGTAGATGGCCTTACTCCTGGGTGGCCCCTGTGAAATGTGGAGAGGGAAAGACCATGGGTAACCCAGAGACCACGATTCATTCTCTGGGGTGGGGGCACTTTAAATAGCCTGTGGGAGTGGTCCTGATCCTCCCTGGGAGGGGTCGCTGTTTGGTGGGCTTTCTTGAAGGTGGAGTTTGAACTGAGGTAACTCCCAGGGGAGGGAGTTTATGCCAGGAGCTGGGGTGAAGCCACCAGGCAAACAATCCAAACTTTTTGTATAAAGGGGTATTAGGGAGCTGAGGTGATGCTTCCGACCAAACATTCCAGACTCTTTTAGATAAAGGGGTGCCAGCGAGCTGAGGTGAATCCCCTCAACCAAACGTTTTAGACTCCTTGGGTAAAGGGGTGCCGGCTCAAGTGTGGCTGCTTCCTGCCGGCATGAGGCAATGTGAGGGAGGGGAGAGCTGGGAGTTGCTGGGCTCATGCTCAGCCAGTGAGAGGTGGGGCTGGAGCAGCACCTGGTTTACTGTCATCCTGGAGACCGCAGGCAGCTGTTTCTTGAGGGAGATGAGTAGGCAGGTGGCTAGGATAAAATTTATATTGTTATTATTGGCCTTATGAATGGGGCTAGTCATGGGAAGAGTCATGAACTGCCAGAAAGAATGGGACAGAGCAGTGCCCTGGATGTACAGGTGAGGCTCAGGTGTGTAATTAGGAATAAAACCAGATTTTAGTTAGTAGGTGTCCTTGAGTCAAGAGGATTGGTACCAATGGTGAAATTCCAGGAGCTGGTGCAGGTGTTGGCATTGTTTGAAGGGCCCTTTGTAAGTTGGTCTTGCCCCAGACAGCAGGAGTGACCTATAAAATATGCTTGAAACTGGGTGAGGTTAAAGTAGGCTCTGGAGACTGTTAGTTTTTACCAGGCCTGATTTTTGATACAGCAGCAGAACTTTTTTCCAGGAACCTGTAGGTATCTGTAAAACAACTGGAACAGATTTACGTCTTGATGTTGTAGCAAAAGGCTGTTGCTTTAGGTTAAAAGGCATGAACATTTTAGAAGACAATTAAAATTGGAAACTCTAAACCTCTGAAGATACACCTGAAACCTGTTAGTCCTGGACTATGAAGCCTGTGAAAGAGGCACACCTGTTTATATTTTAGCAGGAAACTTAACAAATGAAGTAATGAGCTACCAGTACTTTAGGTCATCAAATACCATCAGATAGATCTGGGAGAGATAAATGAGCAGAAATGAGACAGCTTTTTTAGCTACACAGGCAATCCCAAGTCTCTCCTTAATCTTTGGAGAACACTAGCCTAGAAGCAGTGATTGCCTTTAGCTGCTGTGTACAAGAGGGCCAAAGATTTTCCTAAGTGGTGGTGGTGTGGGGGGAGATTTAGTCTAACTGTCTTGGCAGGATGAGAAGATTGATTCCCCGGGTGGCATCCAGGAAGCTGAAGAGGTGGAAGGCTGCTTTATGCTATGCAGGTGACTTTGCCAAAACCAAAGGCAAGCCTCGAGGCAGAAGGTCCTTTGTAACCATGAATCTTCTCGGAGGAGCTAAAGGATGCTACAAGAGCTGGCATGCCTGTGTGTTAAAAGCTCTTTTGTTAAATGCCATACTCTCAGATCTATAAAGGCACTTGAGAATTGGGTACAATTACCTGTTATATTAAACTAGACATATAAGCTAAATTTAGACATGTATTTTACCCAATTAGTTACAGTTTATCAATGCTAGTAAATGTAAGAAGACTAAAAGGAATATTTTAATAAGCCAAAGAAGACTAGCATATGTGGGTACTCTTACCCAAGATGGTGTTGGGTTCAAAATGGAGGTTATCCACACATTTGTATTTTTCCAGACTGTTGTAATCTGAAGTTATAAGTTTTACAGATCTTAAAACACACACACAAATATACACAGACAAAACAAGCATACTGTGAAATCAGACACACACACTCACAGAGACATAAAGCAAGCATACTGTGGAAACATACCCATATACTCACACAGACATAAAACCAGCCTACTGTGGAAACACACTCATATAAAACAAGCATACTGTGGCCACATTATTCTAACAGACAGACAAAACACTTTTAGGAACTTGTGTCAGCCGGCCAACTTAAAAATCCAGGTGTAGTTAGGTGGTAGAAGCCAGGGAAGGACACAGGTGGTCCCATTAAGGACCAGATTAGCAGATGCTGCAAGAGGGAACAGAGACAAAGAAGGTAAAAGGACTGGAAGATGGATCGGATCCCTTGTAGAGAACAAACAGCTGGGGAAGTAGGGAGGGGAATGGGGAATGGGAGTGGGGCAGGAGAAATGAGTGGCAGACATTCCTGTTCCCTCAGTCTCACCTCAGCGGGGCCTGGCTTACCACTTGAATCGGGCATTCGGTATGATTGTGACTCCCACAGAAAAGCCCGAAAATCAGTAAAAATAAACGCAGATTGGTTTCTGGACCCTAGAGGCATGTACTCAAAAAGGAGAACTCACCTAGATGAAGCTGATCTTAGCGTGGTGGAGAGCATGCGTGAGTGAGCATGCGTGAGAAGGGTGGCCCTGGGCCCATAGAAAAAACATCCCCTCCCCAGCCCTGGTGGAACCTCCAAATGTTAAGTATTTTCTTAAGACAAGCCTCTCCACTAACATAAATAATCCCAATCAGACCAAATCAGACCGAATTAAAGATGCCCATGTTTAATAGATGGCCTTACTCCTGGGTGGCTCCGGGGAAACATAAAGAGGGAAAGACCATGGGTAACCCAGAGACCACGTGTTCATTCTCTGGGGAGAAGTTTAAATAGCCTGTAGGAGTGGACCCGACCTTTCCTAGGGAGGGATTGCCATTTGGTGGGCTTTCTTGACCCTCTCTGGGGAGGCGTCTCTATTAGGTGGGCTTTCTTGAAGGTGGACTTTGGACTGAGGCAACTCCCAGGGGAGGGAGCTTATGCCAAGGAGCTGGGGTGAAGCCCCCAGGCAAACACAAAGAACTTCCAATGGTATAAGATATAAGGTCTCACTCTGTAGACCAGGTTGACCTTGAACAAACAAACAAATCCTCCTGCCTCATCCCACAAACACTGGGACCGCAATGTGCCCCATGATGCCTGGCCTGTTACTTCTAATAAATACAATACAGTGCCGTGTTATTTCCTTATATGCTGCACAATCCCCCTGTATGCTTTCAAGCATCTCTATACTGACTGATAAAATGCTAAGTAGTTAGGTATTAAAACACATTGTTTAGGAAATAAATTCAAGACAAAAATCTGTGTATGTTCAATATAGACATGTGTGCTTTTCTAATATTTTTGACTCATCATTGGTTGAACCATTATCTATGGAACCTGCAGACATGGAAGGCTGATGATACTTAAAGTATCATCAATGGAAGAATTCTGTGGTAGAAAAGAATCCTCCATATACCTGGGAACAGATCTGAACTGGAACCAGGGGCTACCCAGTCTCCAGTTCCCAAACTCAGTCTTCTTGAAGTATGGACATGCAGGCTTCTACAATCATGGCCACATCCTTAGCAAAGACAGTCCCTTTCCAAGACTATTCACAGCAAGGAGAATTTTCAGCTCAGGGCAAATGGCTACAATGAAACAGATAGATTTAAACACTATTTGCTTGTATTTGTATTTGCTTCTCTCTCTCTCTCTCTCTCTCTCTCTCTCTCTCTCTCTCTCTCTCTCTCTCTCACACACACACACACACACACACACACACACACACCCAGAAGGAAATAAAATGGAAATCCCTAATAATCTTCCTAAATCTAGGAACGATGTGAGGAACCACAGGAGACACACATTTATATCAGGCTGGTTTAACAGCAGTGGGCAAAGAGAACCCTCTCCAACATGGAGGAGTTCACAGCAAAGAGCTAGGCAGTTGGGTCCAGTCAGGCCTTTTAATTCATGATGTCACTGCTTTATTTGACCCTGGAATTTTACAGGTTTCTGGTTATTTTCATAAAGGAATGAAAATACTAAGATACCCTTTAAAGATAACTTGAAAATTTTTAATTACTTTAAAATGTAAAGCATTATTACGCCTATGTATCCAACACTAGTATGATCATAACAAAAGATGCCACACAGAGGAAATGTTATCTTACATAGAATCAGAAGCAGGGATTGGAAGGAAATATCCTGGGGACACTCTAGGTCTCCCAGAGGGCGGTGTCTGGCATACTTAGACTACTGTCAATCATCCACAGAAATCCCAGATGAGTGCAGAAGAAAGACAAGGTGGTTCCGGGTTCAAAGGATGACGTGGGCAGCTCTCCATAAAAGGAGAAGCTGGTTTCTGGGGATCATCCCGGCCTCTACAGAAAAGGAAAATAAAGATCAGGATAATGACAGAGAGACTTAAAATAATAGTTTCTTAGCAAATTCAGAAAAGAAGTTAAAATCATTTTGATGCCAATGAAAATGCAAGCAACTCTGGCAAAGCCAGCCAGGGCAGGTGGATGGATTTCCCACCTCTGGCCAGCTGACCCAGGCTCTTTCCTCACCTTAACTGCTGTGTCTTCAACGCAACCTGGATTTTTCCCACCTTCCCTGGATTCTTACCCTCTGGTCCAGGAAACATTCCTAAGTGGACGGCATCTGACATCTCCACATTCTCAGTTGGAGTCTATTTCCTGAGTAGCCCAAACACTTCGCCTACAAAAGACTCCCTGATAGTTTCACATCTAAGGGGGGCGGGGGAGGCAGGGGTGCGGCTTGATGCGTCCCCAGGGAATGGTGGTTTCAGAGCCTGGGTCACGATCCTGGCTGGGGATCTGTAGCCTCTGTATAGTCTCTTCAGGGTTCCACATCTTTAAAGAGGAAATAAAAATGTCCCTTCAGGAATTTATAGTCGGAATCAACTAGATTAATATACATCAAGTACCCCACGCAGGAATTAAGACTTACATAGTTTCTTCTCCTTCCTGCTAGAAATTGATACATTTCATATTAAGGCAGTAAATGGGGTTGCAGTGCGGCCTGGAGTCCAGAATAAATCTGATATTCCCTTTGCCTTGGGTTTTGAGTATTCACACAGACATCTCCATTTATATTCACTCCTTTCTCCAAAACAAAATCCCATCTCTATGTAAATCATTCCAAGAGAGACATATTTATTCTCCCTCACCTCGATGTTTGTGGGTAATCAGAGCATGCTCACATGTCAGCTTCTAAAGCATAAGAAGAACCAATGTCTGGTCAAGCAGAAGGAGAATGGCCATTTGGGCGTAGAGTGTAGAGGCATTTACAAGGTACAAAGTGGGAAGGAGGTGGGGCGAACCTGAAAATTTCCAGTTCCTCCCAACGTTCTTTGCTGGAACATTCCCGTCTCTCCCTCCCTCCCTCCCCTGCTTGCCTCTTGTCTGGTTCATTTCATACAAAGTCTCTGCTGTACCGGCTGACCTTGGACTAACATTTCTCGTCCCAAACACTGGGACGGTGGCGTGCCCCATGATGCCTGGCCCTGAACTTCTATTTCTCTTCCCGCCAGACACGACTCCAGAAATCTCTTGATTTTCTTTGATTTACTCTCCCTGGGTGTCATTGTCACATGCTTGGCCTGCCTTCACCACTGCATGGGGACCAGGAATGAAGCGGGCCTCCCGTGGCAGCAAGAGAAAAACCAGCCTGGGGTTGTTCTTTGTTTCAGCGCTTTCAGCACAGCAAGTGGGCTGCCGGTTATGCCCTACAATAAGGAGCTGCCGAAAGGAATCAATGCAAGGATGCGCTCTGACTCCCCACTAGCAGTGTGCCAAGCAGCCGGTCACAGAAACAGAGGCCACACCAGGGTCTACTTTGCAGGATAGAGTTCTGTTCTGTGCATTCCCCCATAGTTTACAAGGCAGAGGTTTGGAAAACTCCCCAACAAGGGCCCAGGTGTTAAAGGCTTGAGTTTGTAGAACCTTAGGAGGTCAGGCTTAATGGGTGGGGGGGAGGGGCGCGGGGGGGGCACGACTTAGGTGACTGCGCATTTGCGCATGCGCCTGAGTTGGACCGTGGAGCCCTTTGGCTTTCTGGCTGATAAGTTAATAAGCAGTTTTGCTCTTCCCCTTCTGGCACTATAATCCGCGACCTCATCATCAGCACAAAGCAATCAGAGGCTAATTATGGAGAGGATTCTTCCAAACTATGAGCCATCTAAATCTTTCGCCTGTCTCAGTTAATAGTCTTGGGCATTCCAACACAACACGCTTTGGCGCAATCCAGGGGTTCCCTGTGGGAGTGAGCCTATCCCCACAGATGAAAGTACCAACAGCCAACAAAACTCCTCCGCCCTTCAACCAAAGGCACACAAAGGAGTGGGGAGCAAGCACTCATCTGCCTCCTGAGTCCTCTCCAGGGCTCAAGCCCTCTGCTGGCCTTCCTCTGCATCCTGCCTCTGTGGGGAGGGGAGGAAAAGGAAAATGGAGAGCCAGGAAGGCAAGAGAAACCCAGCAGAGAAGGAAGGTGTCAAGAAAAGAAGCAGAGGCTTCAGAGGGGAGGCACCAGTGAGCACACCTGGGAGGAATCCTGCGACTTTGGAGCACAGAGGCTTAGCATACCAAGTGGGTTATGAGAGAGAGGCTGGTGGGAGCCACAGGGAGAGGGTGGGCATCGGTCATCACAGCAACGGGTGGGGGGGGGGGGAGGGGGAGGAGCCTAGAGTCCCTGCAGCCAAGAAACCTTCACCTGAGCAGCCAGTCACACCCCATGGCCTTCCTACTTGTTATTCTTGTAGCCTCAGGCCAGGCCAGGCTGAGCCCCAGGAGTCCAGATCCAATCCAAAGGATTTCCCTTTCAAGTCTTTAGAATGTGGGGACTGTCACGTTGAACCCTGTTGTTTTCTCAAGGCTAGCTAACCCACCCAAGAGAACCTGGACAGAGACATGTCCACTCAGTGTGCTGGACTTGGCTTCCAGGCATCGGCCTCTAGTGGGCTCCTGAGATGCACACAGGGCTCCCCGAAGTTGCTCCATGCAGACACCTGGCTGTAACCTGCCTGCTGGAGCCACAGTGAGGCTTCTTCCTCTTTCCTGCAGTGCCAGTCATATGGAAAGTCACCTAGGAGCCTGTTCCCATCACCATTGGGTGTCAGAAACTGAAACTTCCTCAGTCCTGAAGAAACCAGGCCTCCTGAGAGAGATCTGGGTCAGTCTCTAAGGTCTAGTGATCTGCTGGAGGCTGCTCTGGATCCCACTGAGGGAGGAGGGACTGGGCTCTTGTGCTGAGCCACTGTGTGATGCGTGTGTGCAGACATGGGGGGTGGCCCTGCCTCTGACCTCCTAGGTGAACTCTTAATTATGTACCATTTCATAGCTTGACCAAACAACCAGAGGTCTGGATCCTGAGGTGTAGCAAGGAGATGGAGAAGAATGCATTTGTTGCAAAAGACCATGCAGAAGCAGTAAGAGCAGAACTCTGAACAGACAGCACAAAGTCCTCAACAGTATTCAAAATGGCTTCCCATTTGGTAGACAGCTGTAATTCTACATCTTGTTTAGGTATCCAGACCAGCTGGGAGATCCTTTCAAGCCTTGACTGACTTAACACCAGCCCACTATGGGTTGTTGTTGCTGTTCTTTAAGGTGTGTGTGTGTGAGTGTGTGCGTGCGCGTGCGCGCGCGCACACACTGGGATGTTATGTGTTTGTGAGTCTCTGAAGATGCCTGGAAGACGGTGTTCTATCTCCTGGAGTTAGGGATGCTCGTGAATCACAGAAGCAACTGCTAAGAAGCCAGCTCCAGTCCTTAGTAGGAGCAGCAAGTGCTTTCATCTGCGGAGCCCTGTCTTCAGCCCCATGGGGTTTCTTTGTAGTTGCTATTAAAATGCACACAGACCATAGGCACACTATTTATTAATTTTCACCAAGTGAGCACACATCTCTAAATGGCCTCCAGATTCAGAGACAGACCCTGCAGCATGCTTTCAGCCACTGCCTCCTCAGGAGCAAGGACCTGACTGGCTTCTGACGATGGCAGCCTGTTTTGTCCAGTTTGGGCCTTAAACAGCGGGGGCACAGTTTATGCACATTTATGGCTTCTGTCCGTCAGCACTGTGTGAGTTGTGTGAGGCTCATGTGCACTGCTCGTCATTGTAGCTTGCTGGCTTGCAGCACGTCATGAATCCTCTGTGTGACGAATAAGTTTGGGACGCTCTACACCTATGCACACACATTTTAAGCTGGTGTCATTGTGCCTTTTCCACCAGTTTAAATAAATACAGTTAGTGAGCATTCTTACGTTGCTGTACATCAACGCTTCCAATAGTTTTTAAAACTTTGAAACAGTGAGGAATTTGGCCGATACAGTTCATAGACACTATCTACCATGTTATATCATTTAAAAAACTGTTCTCAAGCAGCAAAATCAGACTCACTTTCATTCATAAATGCCTTTTAGGGGCTGGAGAGATGACTCAGCAGTTAAGAGCAGTGACTGCTCTTCCAGAGGACCTGGGTTCAATTTCCAGCACCCACATGGCAGCTCACAACTGCCTATAACTCCTATTCCAAGGGATCTGAGAGCTTTACACAGGCATCCATATAGGCAGAACAATGATGAGCATAAAACACAAATAAATACATTATTCTAAAAATAAATGCCTTTTTGTTATTGTAAAAATCATCTTGAACAAATATATCCCTTGACAAACATAACTCATAAAAAGTATGAACTTTATAGATGCACAAAAGGATAATGGGTGGATGGATGGAGGGTAGGTGGATATCTGGGCGGGTAGGTGGATGGATAAGTGGGTGGGTGAATGGGTGGAAGGGTAGATGGGCGGATGGGTGGAGACATACAAACTCACCAGGTCGTTTTCACCCAAATAAAGCAAAATGTTGTGCCTTCAATATTGCCTCTCTACTTTTCCTTCTCTTATGTGACTCTCTAGAGGGGATGCCTCCCCAATTATTTGTTTTAGTTGATGTCCAGAAGTCTCTAACTGAAGGGCAACAAAATTCCACAATAAAAACCAGAGTGAGAGAAGAATGTCTTTCCCTCTACTCTAAGGTCAGGATGGGTTAGAGAAAAGATTGGTGAGAAGCTACGTTCTACACCAACTTGTTCTATGCCCTTCTAATCTTTTTAAAACATGCAAAAGAGAAAGTGATTGGCATTTTGAAAATACTGGTCGCTTTATTTTCTCATGCTTCCAGGCCAATTCCTGACCCTGAGTTCCAGTGTGTCAGCTGTGAATGACCCATAGCATACAGAAGCAGGACAGAGGACCAAGCACCCAGTTCCTCAAGACAATGAGCAATATGGGGTTTCCTAACCACACTTGTTTCCCTGCCAAATTTGGAAGTTTAAAATGCTCCGTCTGAATTATTTTTCCATTTTTGTTTGTTTATACTGTGTCCAGGTGTTTTCTAGACAGTGTTAGAATCAGTGCTATTACTGTTTTATAATTATCTAACCAGTTTTGTTTCGTTCATTACTTGAGGTCAGTTTTTAAATTGGGTTGACTTTTCTGGAAATTTAGCACAATAAACATCTTGACTCATTTGCCCCCTGCCGCTCAACCGGTTTGAGCTTATGGAATGAAAACTAATTTTGAAATAAGCAAGGGACTTTGAAAGGCAAGCTTTTGCTGGCAAAGGAGGAAGGGGTGGGGTGTGTGGTGAAAGGAGGAAAAAAAAGAAAGAACACAGCATTAATAACTTACTGGTATTCCTCAGACATCTGGTGCGCTCTGTTCTTCAGAAAAACTGCAAACCGAAGAATCCCCCAAAAGGCCTTTGGGAGTGAGCTCGGTGTACTCTGGGAGGATGCAAACCTTGAGGGCTACAGAAGACACAAGTGGCAAGTGGCTCATCCCCCACGGCAGCAGCACACTGGCAGAGCAGGGTCTCTGGAGGCCGCAGACAACAGCGAGCATGGTGAACACCATGAGTAACCGTGGCGGAGAGGAGGAGTGGGGAAAGGGATGAAGAACGAGATGAGAGCGGCAATAAAAGAGGAACCAGAGCAATACATAGAAATTCTGATGATTATGAAATAAATATAAGTTCCCCATGAATAAGGAGGGGCTTAGGGGGATCAAATTCGGCTGTGGACAAGTCACACCTGACCCAAGACGGGCAGCAGATAGGAGATAGCAGCTGCCCGACTCCCAGAGGCCTCTGTGTGTAGCACAAAGTGTCAGAGCCTTCCTTCTGCTCTGCCTGTCTGTACCTCAGCCTCTCACCGGTCGGCACCAAGCCTACTTCACCTCAGAGGCTGCGTCCCCTCACAGTTTTTCTTGCTGACAGACCATCATGGATTCTTCAGCCCCAACTTTCAAGTCCCCAGGGTTTTACTTCAACATCTACCACACATTCCTACCTCTTCCCATGTTTGCTTTGATCACGGAGCCTCCTATTTGCACGGATGAACTTTTGAAGGCACACTGTGGGACCCCAGTCGCTGACCGGCTTGTAGATTGGCTAATGTAGGAAGAGGTTTCCTTTTTTAACCAATCGCTTGTTTGGGCGAATCATATGATTCAAAACATCCACCCCAGGCTGCCAGGCAGAGACCAAATTGAGGCGGCATTGTAAAATATCTCTAGTGAGATCCTGAACCTCTTAGAAATGCTAATTTGGTTTAATGCACACTGTCTAAATGTAAAAATAGCAATATAATCCGATGAAGATTAAAGTTAAAGAAATAACCTCAAATGATGTAAAAGTTGGCTTCCTCCAAGGACCATGTGCATGAGACAGCGGTAGCTATCCTTTCCTGGGGATTCAAAAGACACAAGCTATCCCTTCCCGGGGACCCAGAAGGTACCAGCAGTTTTTCTTTCACCCATAAATTGAGATAAAGTAGCTGCTATGGTGTAACGCTCACTCCTTTTCTACTTGATGCTGCTCCCCTCCCTTCCTGCCAACGTTCCCAAGTCCGTTTTGCCTGCAGCTTGTCACAACCACAAGAAACATGGTCCGCACCTTTATTCACGTGCATCCATAGGATAGAGTGGGGCCTGACCTTAAAGTTTTTATACTACAGCGAATTAGCATTTCCATCAATACCTGAGCAATTAAATTTGCTTGCTGTCACTGTGGCCAAAAGCAACTTAGAAGAGGGATGAGTTGATTTCAGCTTACACTTCCAGGTCACAGTCCAACCCTGAAGGAAGTAAGAAAAGAAAGTCCAGGGTCCAGAGGCAGAGACTGAAGGAACAATGCTGCTAACTGGCTGGTTCCCTCTGGCCCGCTCAGCTTGATTTCTTATACAGCCCCAGAGGCCCTGTCTAGGGATGACACCGCTCACAGTGGGCTGGGTCCTCTTCCACAGCAATCATTACTTTCTCAGCTGTTTCCTCCTTCCCAAATGACTCAGTTCGTCAAATTGACAATAAAACCCAGCCAGTATACTGACCAATATGGTAACACATTTCTCCTCATCCTTAAAAAAAATGTTCTTACTAAAAACTTGAGCATAATTTAAAGGCCAGTGAGAATGAAGCTGATATAAAACATTAGCATTCCCCTGCCGCCTCCTGTCCCTCTGCCAAGCCACAGCTTCCAAGGCCAGCCAAGTGTAGTTGGCCTGTAAAAGTCCTAGGATGGTAATGGTTGGCATAAGAAGCACAAAAGGGAAAGACGTTAAGGAGAACTTGGTGGCAGGGAGAGGTTCCCACAGTCAACAGTAAAGAATGATTCTAGGGAGCATCTTAGTCACCGTTCTATTGAAGAGACACCATGACCAAGGCCACTCTTACAAAAGAAAGCCTTTAATTAGGGGCTTGCTCACAGTTTCGGAGGCCAAGGCCATTATCATGGGGCAGGGAACATGATAGCACACATGGTGATGGAGAGGTAGCCGAGAGTTACATCCTGACCCATTAGGAGAGACAGAGACTGGGCTTGGTGTGGGCTTTTGAAACCTCAAAACCAACCTCCAGTGTCAAACTTCCTCCAACAAGGCCACACTTTCTTTAATGTCACTCCCTAGTGACGAAGCATTTGAACACATGAGCCTATGGAGGCCATTCTTATCCAAGCCAACACAAGGAGCTAGGTGGTCAACATCAGAAGGGATCTCCGTGGGCAGCTGGAAATGTCCTCAAGAACAGCTGTAATGGCAATGCTAATCTTGAGAGTTCTACAAGAGAAGGAAGGGGAACCTGAGAACCACGCTACTTGAGCAAGTTCGCCAAGGACATCAAGTGAAGCGATGCAGATCCTGGTCTGGAATACAACGTCAGAGCCAGAACAACAGAGATGGGGACAGGATGCTGGGCCTGCTACTGACCAAAGCCAAGGATGAACAGACGCAGGCCATGGAGTCTGAAGTACGGTGGGCAGAAGCAATGCACTGGGTTGCTGTGGAATAATCCTTCTGTACACCATGGATATGTGTTACTCTCATTGGCTAATAAAAAGCTGACAGGCTGGTAGCCAGACAGGAAGTGTAGGTGGTTCAGCCAGACACAGAGGACTCTGGAAGGAGGAAGGGCAGAGTAAGGAGACATCAGCCAGCCACCGAGCAAGTGGGAAATATAAAAAATGAGGTAAGAAGCCATGAGCCACATGGCGAAGGATAGATAGGAAATATGGGTTAACTTGAGTGTAAGAGTTAGCAAGTAATAAGCCTGAGTTATCAGTCAAGAATTTATAAGTAATATTAAGCTTCTGTGTTGGTTATTTGGAAGTGGCTCCCTGGTCAGGAAAACTTCACTTATAATGGGTTATTTGGAAGTTTGGAAGTTTGGTTATCTTCCAAGCTTGAAAACCGAAAATGTAGACAGATGGAAAATTTTGCTGACCTATTGTCTCAGAACTCTTGGGTGTTCTTAATATGCAGTAACATATAGTTTAGAACTTACTAAATCTCACTTTGTCTCCTAATCTAATTTGGGCATTTGATTGCAAGGGCCTGCAGGCAGAGACTGCTTGTTTGTTCCCGGCCACCCAGACCCAAAATAATCACTCAGAAGCTATATTAGTTGTAATACTGTTTGGCAAATAGCTTATGCATATTTCTAGCTAGCTCTTATATCTTATATTAACCCATTTCTATTAATCTGTGTATTGCCATGTGGTTGTGGCCTACCAGTAAGGTTGCATCTAGGTCCTGAGTCAGTCTCCAGCTGTGGCTCCATGGCTTCTCTCTGACTCCACCCACTTTTCCAGCCTGGCTATATTCTGTTAAACCATTGACCAAAAGCAGCTTCTTTATTAATCAATGGCAATAAAACATATTTATTGCGTACAGAGGGGAATTCCACATCACCTCCCCTTTTCTGTCTAACTAAAAAGGAAGGTTTTAACTTTAACATAGTAAAATTACATATAACAAAAAAGGTATCAAACAAGAATTACAGTTACAATGTTTATATTTATTTATCTTTTTAATAACTAAGCAAAGCTATAATTATAACTATCTATTCTTCAACTCCATCAAAGTCCCCAGAAGGGTGTAATATTCCTAAGTTAACAGGAAGTGCATTGTAAGCAACTTCCAAAACTCTAGAATTGACAGAGACATCTCGCTGCCTGGATAGTCACCCAAAGTTCTTCTGTATCATTGCAACATCCACTTTCAGACTCCAGGCCCATAGTATCTGGCAGACTTCTCCATGAAGCAGTTGTGCTTTTATTGTAACAATTGTGAGGCTAATTAACTCAGAGCTTTGATAGGAAAAAAATAATAGTTTCTATGAAAACCAATTTGAGTGCTTTGAAAAGACTCATTAAGTTGAATTGAACACATATACAAAAGCTTCGCTATAAATTAGGTGTGGGAAAGACAGCTCTTAAAATATTGAAGGGAATATATAAAGTATATCACACACCCATACTCTGTACTCAGATTACTTGAAAACCATTTTTGAGTTATTGATTCACTTGAGAACAAAACAAAGCAAATCACCGAATCACTTGTTGCCAATAGGATTTATTATAGAGCTCCAATCCGCTGCTCTAGAATTAAAGCAAAAATTTCAGCCTTCACAAAACAGCAGGAAGTGGATTACATTATATGCATTTTACATGAATTTTTGTATTTGCATTTTCTATAAATTGGTACAAATTAATCTTGTGCAAATTAATCTGAACGCATATTGCTATGGTTTGGATGTGAAATGTCCCCCATAGACTCATGTGATTGAACATTTGATTCTCACCTGCTGTTGTTGTCTGGGAGTTCATGGAACCTAGGACTGAGGCCCACCTAGCAAAAGTGAGTTACTAGGAATGGGCCTTAAAGGCCATACCTGCTCCTGGCTCTCAGTGTAGAGCTTCTGATCCACCAGGATGTGAGACACCGTGTCTCAAGCTTCTGCTGCAGAAGATGAGCTACTCCAGCCAGTGTCCCTTCTGCACCATGATGGACTGTCTCCTCTGAAACTGTGAGCCAAAATGAACCTTTCCTGTCTAGAGCTGCTTCTGTCAAGTATTTGGTCATAACAATGAGAAAAGTAATTTATCTAGACACAACTCAGTGTTTTGTCATCATTTCACTTCAATAGCCAGAGAGCATCACTGCAGTCAGGTTCATTAGGCAGACTTCTACCGACACTTTAATCTTAGTGCTAATAGCTAACAGTCACCAGTGAATTCTTATTCTTTGACAACCTTAAAACAAGTGCGCAAGCCAAACCTTGAGCAGCAACACTTCAGTCATTTTCACAGCCCAGTGGTTCTCAAGAACTGCAGTCAGCTGTCACATGGGGGTTGGGTGGGATGCGGTGATAGGTGCCTCATGCTTTGGATTCCTTGTTAGAGATGCCTACCCTAGCCAGGCGGTGGGTGGTGGCACATGCCTTTAGTCCAAGCACTGGGGAGGCACAAATAGGTGGATCTTCGTGAGTTCAAGGTCAGCCTGGTCCACAGAGTGAGTCCCTGGGCAGTTGGTGTGATATAGTGAGACTCTATCTCAAGGAATAAAAAGGGAGGGAGGGAGGGAGTGAAGAAGGAAGGAATGAAGGAAGAGAGAGAAAGAGGAAGGAAGGAAGGAAAGAAGGAAGGAAGGAAAGAAGGAAAGGAAGGAAGGAAGGAAGGAAGGAAGGAAGGAAGGAAGGAAGGAAGAAAGGAAGGATGCTTACCCCTTACCTTTGCCAGGAGAGGAAGAGCATCACATGTGAAACTGAAGCTGTCTCCATGCCTTTTTCACCTGTAAGGCAGGCTTTGGGGATTTTGAGCATCTAGTCAACCAGGGACCAAGTGGTCTCTCTGCTCCTCTCCCTGTGATCATCTAGTGGCCCTAAGGTCCACCCCAACCCTTCATTCTGAGAGCCTTTCTGCCTCCGAAGGTCAGCCTGAGTCCTCCAAGACTTCCAGAGGACTCAGTTTCTCCCCCTTCTTGGGACAAGTCTCCTGGCTAAACCACAAAACATAGGTAGAGCCACCATGAGCTCATTTCGCCTGAAGCTTACTTTTCTGATTAAAGTGTGTCTCTAGTTTCCAGCCTGTTGAGCTCAGAGCAGTGGCCCTGCTTAGTCATTCCTTGGGTGACCTCGAGAAAATCCTGGCCAGATAGTTTTCTTGTAGACAAATGAGACTGCTTAAGGTCCTGTAAGGCTTTGAAGTTAGGGGATTCAAACTAATCCCCTAGTGAAGGAGTATTAGCTTTGGTTTATTGTACAGGGCCACCCTGGTGACAGTATATTGGTGCGGTTTCAGGGGTCCCTGGAGGGTGAAATCCATGGGGAGTCACTAGGAAAAGGGAATCGGTCTTGATCCCTGGTTTCCTCTGTCTGGGAAACAGACTCACTATCTGTACCTGTTCTTCATATGCACATGGCATCCTATCCTGATGCCGGCTGAGGTGGAGGAAGAAAATGGCCCTTTCTGTATGTTTAACTTTGAAAACAAGTTTTTAATTTATGGGGCACCAAAGCACTGATGTATTCCCTCAGAACATGCCTTTTTATAGATGACTTCAACAAAACACAGGTATTGGCTAGCAAATTTTAGGCAGTCTTGGATCCAGGTCATTTCCCTGAGCTGGCCTATGACGGGCCAAGCACAAGATACCTTGATATACGTGACTACGACCCACACCGGAAATAACACGGCTTCAGAATCATTTACGAGTGAATCTGTCTCCACTTCTGTCCTTCTGTGTCTGGCTGATCTTTGAAAAGTCTTATAACACCGTCGATTCTCTTCATTTTCTGTTAAATAGGAATAGTGTCTCTTAGCCCATGTAGCTCAGTTGGGACAGTGCTCGCCTAGTGTGCTTGGAGCCCTGGCTTCAATCTGTCAGTGAAACTAGCCATAGCAGTGACTGCTTATAACTCAGCACTCCTGAGGTAAAGGCTGGAGGATCCGCAGTTCAAGGTCATCGACAGCTGTACCGTGAACTTGAAGCCAGCCTGGCTTACACAAGACTCTTTCTCAGGAAGACAGTAAAAAGGGGGCGGTGGGGGGAGTAAAGGAAGGAAGGGTGGAGAGAATGCCGGTCCTTCAGAATCGTTAATGGCAAAGAATTTACCTCTGTTGGCTCACCACCAGAGCAGTCTACTGAGGGATGCTGAGGAAACACAACCCTGGGAGGACCAGGGACTCCAGCCTGGAGGTTTCCCAAGTTACACCTACCATTGGGGCTGGCAGAGGCCAGTGTGTGCTACCTGTCCCAGACCCGTGACACCCCGGCTCTAGCTGCTGCTGCTGCCACTGCGCTGCTGCCACCACCTTGGATCCGTCTTAGGTTCCCCCAGATCAAACTGGCATGCCCATTGGCGCCTTCAACCGTTCCTGCAGCTCTCTCACTGGCTCTGGGAGAGCTCACCTCCTCCAACCTATTTTTCTCCATTGCTGTTTGCTTCATTCAGGATAGTCACCTGTTTTCAAGGCTCCTTCTACCCCTGGGTGAAACTCAGCATTTTAGGGTCCTCTCTGGGAGCAGAATGGTGTGGCTTGGGCAGAAGGTACGTGCTGTCCTTGCAACTTCTCAATTTCATCCTTCCAGCCCCAAGTCACAGCCTTGCCTTCCCTGCTCTAAACCTAAGGGTCGACCTTTGGACCACCGGCTGAATTCCCACTTGTTTAAGTCAAGTTCCTTTGCCAGCTGAGTCACCATCTGCCTGGGGTTTTGTTTTGTTTTTTTTTTTTCTCAATACCCAAAGGTGTTTGAGGCCCAGACCCATGGTCTTAGCTCTCTCTGCAAAGGGGAGAATGTAATCGAATTGGTCTTGAGCGAGTCCAGGTGCGAGCATTTTTAACAGCTCCTCAATTTATTTTAGTGTGAAAACTGTCTCCCAAAATCCCATCAAAGGTTTTTTTTTTTTTGCCTCTAACACCAAAGGCTTTAAGCAAAGAGTAAAAATTAAAAATGTAATATCAAACAAGAGTGGAAGAGGGTAATGTATTCCCAACCTTGCATAACTATCCGCAAATATTAACTTCTGAATTGACAATTTTGCAAATAGGGGCTGCAAATAAGCTTTTTCAGGTTTTTCACCTTCTGGATGTGAAAGTCATTTGAATTCTCTCAAGGTCATTGTTATCTATTAAGATTAAATTTAAATGGAAATGTGGATGGGGGGAGTACTTGCTGCTCTTCCAGTGGACCAAAGTTTTGTTCCTAGCTCTCACATTGGGTGACTTTAACTGTCTGTAACTAAGACTCCAGGGACCTTTTTCTGGCTTTTTTCAGATACTCACACATATGTGTCTCTCTCTCTCTCTCTCTCTCTCTCTCACACACACACACACACACACACACACACACCTTAAAAAGGAAAGGGGAGACGAAGGGAGAATGGGCCCTTAAAGGATGCGACGTCTTGTTTGGTTATTCAGTCTTTCTGAGACAAGGAAGGAATCACAATTTTGAAAGTCTGCCTATTTCAAATATTGATTCACTCATTGGCGGAACTATCCAGTGACAAACATTGCGATAAAATCGCTGGCAGCTGGGAAGCCCCTGCACTTCCCTTTCTCAGCTCCATGCACCCCATCCATTTACTTAGATATTTGTCCTTCGGAAATATCAGACATTGTGAAAGGAAAAGAGCAGAAGGAGGGATCAATAGGTCCTTACCTTTGGGTTACGTGCAATGCAACAGAACAATCGAAAAGTCCAGGAAGGATATTTGAACATGGCTGTTCGGGTACAATAACAGATCTCCCAAGTTATGAGGGTATAGGGTGGTAACCATGGAAACCATGGATCGTCTAAGCTGCTGCTATTGCTGCCTCTGCTGCTTTTGAAACCCGTGAGAGCACTTTACTTCAAACTGCCACCTGGAATATAATCTGGAAGAATACAGATGCTAAGAAGCAAACGTGTCCCCAGGAGGTGGACGCTTGTCACTGTACCTTGAGCTGGAAACTGAGGGAGCAGTTCATACTTCCATGCACATTTGTTAACCGGCAAATTATTGCGCCATCACGTGACTACACTTTCCACTCTTTGATCTTCTCTTGACGGAAGAATAACAACAGCCGGAAAGAGAGAAGGGTTTGTTTGCTTGTTTTTTTTTTTTAATCCCCAAATTTTCAAGTAAGTGCTTTGACTAGTGTTTACCCCTCCAAGAGATAATGCACCAAGTCGACCTTTGCCAGGGCCTATGGAAAAGGTCAGGCCGGCTGAGCCCTGACAAGGCTCACCTGTGAGAGCCTTATCAGGTGAGCTCAGGACGGTTGAGAGCTCAGTTAAGTTTCCCAGGTGAAATCCCATGTCTTCATTCTGGTGGGTAGAGAACCAGCATCCGTCTAGAAAACCATTCTCAGGACTAGCAGTTTCTGTTTCTGCTCTGCCTCAGGCCTTTCTGTCTGCCTGCAATCGAGTCTCCAGATAACTTCCGCCTTTAGCAAAGCCTCCTCTCCCTTTCTGGGCACCTAGACCGCAGTACCTGCCCGCTACCTCTGTCCCTGGTCTGTTTCACCGGCCTTATCACCATGCACAACTGTTTCATTTATTTCCACTTTCCTTTGTTCAACCCGTGTCCTCAGCCCTCTACCCCGACAATGTGTGCAGATGCCTTAAGTCCCAGCAATTGTTCCTCTTGTCCCTAGGTCCTCAGCATCCTTCTCAGCTCTCTGCTTCCCAACAAGCATGAGCAAATGCTGAATTAGTTTACCATTTCAGCTCTAAAATGGCGGGTCTTTTTCTTTTCTTTCCTTTTTCTATCGGCAAGAAAAGGGACGAGGGTAGAACTGAATAGCAGAAAATGGACAAACACGTCCGTCACGGCCTCTGTGATTTCCTGCCGAATGCCCATTAGCAAGGCCCCACGGTGCTTTCAAGATTGCTGAATGAAACTTTTCCACCTTAAATGTGGCCGCCAGCAGTTACAGAGAGGCCGCTGAAGTGCAGAGGTCAGCGCCAAGAGCTGGGGGTCAAACACGGCGAGATTTTCCTATCCTCAGAGAAAGGGGAGGGGAAACTTTCAGAACGGATCTAAAAAGCTCTTGATCTCTTTGAGGGGAGAGAGGCTGGATCTTTTCTTCTCTGCCATTTTATCATTTTGATTTCAAACTTGAATTGTTCCCTCGGCCTCCAATTAAACCACTGTCTGTGCCCCGCGTGCCCCTCCCCCTCCCAACTCTTCAGCAATTCTTAAGGCCAAACGATTTTGAAAAGAATCTTGTCAATCAATTGTTCAAGAGGATAAAGAAAGCCCGGCTATGCTTAGATTGGGTCTTGGGTCTCAGACAGACTGCTAGGTCTCTAGACTCCCATTTATTCCTCTATGGTCCATTCAACTCCCATTGACACTGCCCCTCCTGAACAGGGCCTCATCCACATCCCAACACAATAGCTCAGGAGGCAGGAGGCAGCTGGCCCTTGCCCTGTCTGCTCTGAAAGCCAGGCCAGCCTCCCAGATGTCAGCCAAGAGTGTCCTTTTTCTGGCAGCACTGAACGAGCCTGCCTTTCTCCCATCGGCAATTAGCATCGTCCCATCCAGGAAACCCGCCCACGCTTGAACACACTTCTCTTTCTCCTCCATCAAGCTGGTTATCTGGTGGCCTTTGGAAGGGCGACACACAATGGGGACAGGTGGAGGCTCAGGAAAGCCCCATGGGTTACACCCTAGCCAGAAAGCCTTGCTTTGATTTCCCCAGATTGCCAGGGCCAGGTCATTCCCTACCCCAGAAAGAAGGCAGAAGAAACAGGCTCCCACAAAGGCTTTGGTAATGAGCATTTATGTAGAGGGGAGGAGAAAAGACCACGTTCCCCATTCATGCCCGCCCTAAAGCGCGGCTGTGGACTCACACGGGCCCTCAAGTGTGACAAGCAGAGCTGAGGCCCTGCCCTGTCCTCCTTTGTCTTCGTTCCTAGTGTGAACTGAGCGGAGAAGCTCACATCTCTTCCTTTCTAGGACTCTGCTTATTTCCAATAATGTTCGAGTGCAATTAAGAGATTTTGTTCGTTTCACATGGTTTCTTATAATATCTAGTCCCACTATCATCTTCAAGTTTTGTTAGGTGGTTTGGCATTTTCTGAAAGGGGCTGGGCAAGTAGGAACTGACCCCTTTAGAACAAAGTTTCTTCATGCATTTATCTAATTAATCTTTATCAATAAAAACTTGGGAGTCAGATATCAGGGTAAGAACCTGAAGGATCAAAAAAGCGGCAAAAAAAGTGGCAGAGAAGCAACCTGCAAATCGAATCTCTTTCGTTCCTCCGTTCAAAAGGGCTAAGACCCTTTCTAAGCCCCGCCCTACTACTTCCTGTCTCCCTATCAGTCCTCAGTCCTCCAAAACCTCTATGGTTATTTTTGGTCGGCTAGTAGCTAGCTTCGACCTCTGATTCAAAATAAACTTTATGTCAGTCTCTGCAGCGTCAAGATGCAACCAAAATATCACACAACATTTCTCACCCTCCTCTCAATCTAAAAATGTCGGAACTCACGTTTGTTTCACTACTCTGGCTTGTGAAATACTTGAGGGTTTCACTTGCTTCAATTTTCTCTTGTTCACGGGTCTCATGTTCTGTTTCCTTTTAGCTGGGCGATTATTGATTTTCAGGTAAGTGTACCTGCAGCTCACCCTCCAGAGCTGTCCGTGTCAGGATGAATGTCAGTTTGGCTCAAAGTTCTGCACACTGGGAAGTCTAAGTCTTTTTGGGTCAGAGCATCATGGTAGTCAATGGGATGATGAGACCAAACAAGTGTGCTAGTTCAAGTCTCTCTTCATCTTTTTATAAAACTACTTTTGCTACTCTTATGATGTCACCCAGCCACAATTACCTCCCCAAGGCCATCCTTCCAAACAACACCATCAACAGATAACATTTTGGATTAAGTTTCCAGCAGCTAACTTTGGAGAGGCACCTTCTAAAATTACACGTCCTTCAAGGCTCTGAGCCTCTGTGGGGTCCATGTTTTCATATCGTCTTGATCTGCAAGTTGGGTCATCGTCCACCCCCCCCTTTCTTCTCCTTGCTCACTCACTCTTCTTATAAGGCTCTCCGAAGAACTTCATTTTAGAAACTTCTAGCAGCTCCATATGAGTCACAGATTTGAGACAGTGTCGGCATGAATTCCAGTCAGGATGGTGTTGTGAGCTCACAAGCTGAGGCTTTGTTTTGCTCCGAAAGTACTGTGGTAACAGAAAAAAAAAAAAAAAAAGAAAAAAGAGAAAAGAAAAAGAAAAAGAGAAAAAACAGAAAAAAATGGGGGGGGGGGTAATAAAAAAAACAGAAAAAATGAAAATGCAAAATTCACTACCATGTTTAAGAAGCACATCCCAGCTAGTGTAACCCAAAGAAAAGCAAACAGTGTCTGTGTTCTACTTCCTGGGCTGGGGTAGGGTTGGAAGCAGAAGTAGAACAGAAGCATAGAATCCTGGGTTCTTCTGTAAGGATAATTCTGGGAAGCCATATTTTGGCCACGCCACCTCTCCAAAACTATCAAGTGAACCAAGAGCGGGCTCTTTCCCCATCAGGTCCAGAGGAGGCACCAATTCCCCAAACTCCAGAGGCAGTCCGTATAGTCAGAAATGAGCTCAAGCTGGACCATAGGATGTCTGATGGCTAGAGAAAAGCCAGCATTCCTCAGGGACTTGTGAAACCGGTTCCCTCTGCCAAAAAGAGTCACTCCTGCGACTGCAATTCCAGCCCCTACGTTCTGAAGAGACACAGTGAAATGGAGAGTTGGACCAATTCTCCAGACTTCTTCTATAGACTGGTAGTGTTTCTCCAACATCAAGCCCAAAAGAGTGCCTTCCTCAATGTGTTTGGACCACACACGGTCACTCACTGTGGGTCACCCACCATGCCACTGCTCCAAAGACCAAAATGAGGCCAGGGGATTTTATTCCTGAGGGCTGTTCCTGGCAGCACATCCCTAACTCCTGCTCCAACGCTGCTCCTATCCATCTAGCCCTGGACTTACTACTGACGAAGATTCTCCATGATGAGAATGGGCACTGTTGGGGCAGATTGGCAATCTCAAGTAGCTCAACAAGCATGAAAGCATACAGTCTTCTCCCAGCCCTGGGTTTCCTAGTTTCCCCTGCCCTCAGTCTCAGCCCTTGGAGATCGGGTTTTTCAAGGCAATCTAGCCTGGCTCTGGGGTTTTTGTACCTTCTCCCACTCTCCCTCTCTCCTTCCTCCTCTTCCCTCTCTACAGAATTCTTAGATTCCTACCTAACCTCCAAAGCCAGATGGTTCCTTCTATGGCATATATTAATATTATATGTTGAGTTGGATATGGTGGCTTATACCTGTAATCCTAGTGTTCTGGGGGCTGAGGAAGGAAGACTAGTTTGAGTTCAAGGCAGTTTTCTTGGCTACAGAGTAAGAGCCTGTCTCAAAACTCCAAAATAGATAAATGTATACAATTAGTGTCTCCCTCTCACACACACACATGCACACACACACACACACACACACACACACACACACTCCTCTGCTGGTGCTGGTCATCTAATCAATGTCCGTGTCAACCCTGAAAGCCATAATCTGTCAGTGCTTCACTATGGTCTAACTTATTACACCATGCTGAACTCATAGGAGTCTAGAAGAGCGGGAATATCATATTTTTAAAAGAAGAAGTTCAGCCAAAGAGAGCAGAAAGCTCATATCTTCTCTGAAAATCAAAGAAGAAAAAAAATGTGTCAAAGAAAGAGGTATCGGCTTTATAGTCGTTTTAGTCTTCAGATAAACCCATTACTGCTTCCCTGACTGCAAATGCCCTTGCACCTGCTCTGGGCCTGGTAAGCACTACATTTAGTCCACTCGTGGGTAAAGATTGATAGTGCCAACATCCAGTTAGCAAGTATGTGATTGGAAATATGTTCGATTCCTCAGGTTCCCAGCATGCATTGCCTCACAATCCTGGAGAATGACAGTCTACATCCCAGACCACAGTTGAACTATCTTTATGAAACATGTAAAAATAGCCCAGTCTTGTTGCAAAAACTGGGTGTTATCTTCAGCATCTCCTTTCCAATCCCTCCAGCAACCACCTCCTACATCCCATCTGCCTTCTCATCTTGTGGGGTTTACTTTCCTCCCAAAGCCTGAGTGGTTTCTCCCTTCTTTCCTTCGTTCTCTCTAAGGAAATTTCGATGTTAATAAAGACTAAAATGGATGGCCATATGTCACAGAGGATGAAGTCGCTGCCTACTCTCTCTCCTGAGCTCAATGAGAAAGCAGCCTTCCACTTAGAGTAGACATGCATGAGGAAGGAAGGCCCCCACCCCAGTCCTGTCCCACCCCCACAAGAGCTAGCTCCCAGAGCCCTTCATCTCTCAGTCTTGGGGAGATTCTCTTCAGCCTCCTGCTGAGTCTTTGACCATATGTCCATTTAGAACCACTGTCTTTCCTTAATACCAGTTGTCACAGATCATAAAGGCAACCACGTCTATGTCCACTGCAGGAGTCCTCTAGATCCACGAGCGCATATATCCCTAACTACATTTATGACAGTGAAATGATGGGGGGAGGTGCTATTGAAAAACAGCATTGGGAAACATCATATTAAACCAGGCTAAGTAAATTTCATCACTGCTGGAGTCTACATATTTCAAATGCTGCAATATGATACTGTTCAGGAAACTTGTAATAACTATTACAAGTTTATTAATAAGTATTATCACTTATATTGAATAATTATAGATCTATGATTATAATTATAGGTCTATGATATAATAATTATAGATCTATGATTCTAGCTTCAGTTTTAACGGAGAAGTAGAGAAGTACATTATTTCAAGTGACTCCCTCCAAACTACTGTGGAAAGGGACTAGAAGACGGTGAATCAATTTAGAAATAATTATTTTAAGTTGAGTGGGTAACAATGTTGTGACATTTATGAGTTTAGTAGGCAAAAAATTATCTCCTGGAGAGTATCTAGTGCAGTGGTTGTTAATCTTCCTAATCCTGGGACTCTTTGATACAGTTCCTCTTGCTGTGTTGACCACCAACCATAAAATTATTTTCGTTGTTACTTTATAACTGTAATTTTGCTACTATTAGGAATCATAATGTAAATATCTGATATGCAGGATATCTGATATGCAACCCCCATAAAAGAATCATTCAACTCCAGAGGGCCTGTGGCCTGCAGGTTGAGAATCACTGTTATAGCAGGTAATATTTCCACCTGTGTTTGTCCAGCTTCACGATTCAGCACACGATCACATGCGTATAAGGGAGCGGAGAGCAGAAAATTTGTTTGGAAATAAACACTCATTCGGTTTTGTGTTTTAGCAGCTCTACTCAGATGGTTGCTTCTGTTGTCAGGACTCAAAACAGCAAAAGGGTAAACTTTTCTTTTTCATATAAAAAGAGCGACTGTCATTTATGGGAATCCAAAGGCTCTGGGCCATTTTGAACCTGCTGCTCCTGCTGCTGAAGACGCTTCAGGACAGTGTGAACACAGGTACACAGCATGACAGGAGGAAGATGAAGGAGTTTTGGAAAAGGCTAGACCCTGTGGCTTGGGCTTAACTGGCCATCTCTGCGGTCCACCCTGCACTGTGTCTTCTTCAGTCCTTCTTGAGCTGCGAATGGAAACAACCCTTGAAAGTGAGTCTTGACACTTGGTCGCAGAGGATGTTGGGGAAAGATTTGCTTTAAGCCTCTGTGTTCATGGCTTGAGGCTGTTTTTTTGAAGACTGAACTGAAAAAGCCCACATTCTAAGTTAGAGTGTGTTCATTCATCTGGATCCTGACATAAAGTGTCTCGAAGGAAGGAGGGGTAACTTGATCTGATGACTGAGCCGATATCCAGTCTGCTTCCTCATGCTTCCATCCATCTGCCTCTCTCCCATCCTCCCAGGCTCAAGGAATTCCATCAGTCCTACCTTCTGGGTCACCACCCTTGCCACAGTGATGGAAGACCCCACCTTTTCTCCACCCTTGACTTCCAGAGGTACTACCCAGTCTGAACTCCCTGGAGAGTTGAAAGCATGGATATTTCCCCTGCCAGGAGTATGTAAACAGTTAAGCAAAAACAGCATACATGTATACAGGGCATGTACATGTGATTATATGTGTCATGAAGGCATCTGTGTATGTATTATGCAGACAGTGTATGTGCCCTTGAGCATATGTGGTCTTGAATATGTGTGTGTGCGTGCATGTGCACAGACTGTGTGCATTTGGTTCTTTGGTGCACACCTTTACAAAGAGAACCATGGCACGGAAACAGAGAGACATTGGATGCAGTAAGGCCTCGCCATCACTTCGCATCCCTGTTAGAGGAGGAATAGGAGCTCACTGTGGTTTGTTCCCTGGTCTCTAAATAGACTTCACCATCCACTTAGGTGGGCTCCAGGAACAAGCAACAGTCTGCCTCAGCCTCTTGCCCACCTTTTGGACATTTCTAGTTTTCTCTACGTGTTCATCAGACCTGTGCTCCCAAACTTTGGAAACACACCTCTGGATGTAGGCACAGTCTTCCTACAGACACAGTGCTGGAAGGGTCGTCCAAAGAGCCTTAGCTGTGATGAGGCATTCTAGTCCCTTTCAACAGAAGCAGTCTAAATCCCTTCCAGAACAAGTGTCTAGGTCATATCTTCAGGTAAAGGGTCACCCCAACTCCTCCTTCATTCATTGACCTCATCATCATCAATAATTTGATGTCAATCCCCATAGTCATGTCTGAAGCATCCTGGGTGTTTCTTATGCCTCCTAACCCTCTGGAGGCAGGCCCCTTTGGAGCAAATCAATCTTCCCTCTTCCTCTTCTGTTCAGTGTGGTTATTCAACACAAAAGAGGAAGTGAGGCTTGACGTGTCTGGCGTTTGTATTGAGCCAGCAATTCTACCTCCCACTTTTTCATCCAAGTCAGTTGTGGTCAAATTGTCCCATGCTCTCCAAAGTTCCTTTCAGATCATCTTAGACCTTGACGTTTGAGATGCCCACTGAGGAACATGTCACTGCGAGGGGTTCCTTCAGCTCTACTGGCTGAGAACAACACTGGTTTCTCGGCCAAGACTCCGTGGAGACTAGAGACAGGATTAGGCAGGTTTTCTACCACAAAGCCAGGCCTTGAATCCCACAGTCTGTCTTCCAGTTTCCTAGCCTTTATTCAGTACCAAGCGGAGAAATATTTGTTTGTTTTTATTTTGCATGGGTTTCAAGTCAGCAAGTTAAATATTTTATATCTATATTTTATGCAAAAAGAGTATTATTGATTTCTTGACTATACAAGAATACGTATTCTTTTGTCTTAGCTTAGTATAATGAGTAAAATAAAAACCAATGAAAATGTGCCATGGCCTCTTCGGTATCAAAGGTCAATAGATAGATGTGTGAGAAGAGCAATGTGTATAGAAAGCTCTGGCCTTTCCCTGCCAATGGAACTATGGGTACAATGGGGCAGACCAGCAGACCCCTTCCACCAGATGAAACCATTGTCAGTATGCTTCAAGGGAAGCCAGAACATTCTTCCAAGCCCTTGCTCAGGCTGTCTTCCTCAAAACTCCAACTCCAGGGCATTATGAAAGTCACCTTGGGAATCAAGCTCCTGGGGTATCAGGACTCCAGCCCCAGCCTGGAGCTGTTGGTTCTGTTCGTTTTTTCTAAGCAGAGTGGCTTCACCATCCCCAAGAAGAGACATGGAAACCTCACTGTACAGGGAAAGCGAATTCTTCCTTCTATTCTGTCCCCAAAGGGCCTTACTGTGCATTCCGGGACAAGAGACAGGGAGCATTCGGAATTGAGATTCCTGGAGCTATCTCACTTTCCACTGAGCCCTAATCCTCCGACTATCTTAATAAGTTTTCCAACATTTCAATTCATTTCATTTATCTCCTTCAGATAAGATGGGGAAAGTTTTGAAAATGACCTCAGGGCCTTTTGCACCGGCTAGATAAATGGTCAAGTCTGTGAGAGGTTAATACCAGATAGAGTTATCTCTCTCAAGCGTTCCGTCGGGGCAGTTGTGACCCGTCTCATATCAATGGATTGGCTACCCTGCATCGCGAGGAGCTATCACCTAATTTCAGAAAAGAGATTAAAAAACAAAACAATTCTCTGAAATATGCGAAGGCTCCCTCTAATTAAATATTTTTTTCGAACAAATTTTGTTAAAATTGAGTTTCCCGTTTTAGAACACGGGCTAGCTAAGTCCCTCGTGGAGGTGAGGCGGTAGGTGATAAATGAGTTTAGGCGACCATATTCGATAACGTTCTGCTCACAGATGGTATGGAAGCCACCTGGAGAGTTATTAAAATAGGACTTTAATTACGTTTTGGCCGTGTTTCCACTCCAAAAACCCTTCACAGAGAGTGGGTGCTGGCCTGGGCCTGTAGAGTGGGGAACTCCGAGGCTTCCCCTCCGTTAGCTCTATCCTCACCGTGCTTCCTAAGGGCAGAAACTGCATTTAGGTAGACCCCAGCGTTCTGTCCTTGTGACCCTACAGAGTGCCTGCAACAGAGCCAGAGTAAGGCTTGCTATAGTGTGTCAGTCCCATAAAAGCACAGGACTTTCATGTATCAATATAATGCATTAAAAACTAAATTCAATGTTTAAAAAGTGAAGCAGATTGTAGAATCACTCCAATAAAATCTCTCTACTAATCCCCTATCTTACCCAGATCAAATGCCATGGCCTAAAGACCTCCAAGACCTACTCTGTTCTCTCTCTCTCTCTCTCTCTCTCTCTCTCTCTCTGATCTGACGTATTCCTTCCACTCTGTTGCCCGACTCTCCCTGCCTTCTTCATTTTCACGGGTTTCCTTTTAGAGGTCATTTCATCCTCAAGACACCCCTCCCTCTCCCTGCCACACTGCACACTTTGTTAGACATACTACCCTTCTGGTGTCCTCTAACTCATCTTTTGCTTTGTTTTCTCCAAAGCCCTTTAACACAACCTATAGCTTGCATATTTGACCTTACCTCCTGCATGCCCTGCCCCCCACCAATCTTCCGCAAGGACATAAGTTCTATAGAGGCAAAAGTTTTGTTGTGAACACACTGTACGTGGAGGCAGGGGTGCCTGTACTTATACAGTAGCCAGAAGCCAATGTTTAATATTTTCCTCAATCACTCTCCTTTCTATTTTTTAAGAGACAGAGCTTCTTACTGAACTTGGGCTCATTGATTCAGCTAAACTGGCTGGCCTTTAAGCCCTAGGGATTTTTGTCTCTGCCTCCCCAGAATTATGGGTCCCTGCTGACACACCTGACTTGTGTTCATAGATGCTAGGGATGGAACTCAGGTCTTCATGCCCGGACAACAAGCACTGTGTTACTGAGCCATCTCCCCGCCATCTGCTGAATTTCTTCTATCATTTATCCAAAGGCTTTATCTGCACTACTTGACATAGTGGGCATTCTTTAAATGTCTTTTGAATGACTCAGCCTCTTGGGGGCCTGAACCAGTTACCTGCAGGTTTTGCAAGAAGAGTAAGCAGAGGGTTAATATTGACTGCAAATTTGCATTCTATGGCCTGGGGGCCTGGACTGAATCAACACGAGGAAAGTCAGGCAAGCAGTAGCATTCACTACTCCCTGCTTCCTGGCTGGAGCTGCTCTGGGACCAGCCACCTCAGGCTCCTGCAGCCGTGCATTTACACCATGGTGGACTGCATCCCTCAACTGGAAAACTAGATAACCTCTTACCCTCCCCCCTTAACTGCTTCTTGTCAGGAGTCTGTTAGCAGCAGGACAAATATAACCAACCCAGTAGCCAAGCAAAGAGAAACTGTGAATGAAGCTCAGAGCCTTGATCCTCAACTTTCCAGTTTCTTTATTCTGATTCTCAATAGCCCCCCTGCCCGCCAGCGTGGAACTCCTTTCCTGTTTTTGAAATGGCCTGTCTGCCCATAATGTTATCCCTTCAACACTCCTTAATCTTTCAACACTCCTTAGCTTGAACTAGCTTGAGCGGGAGAACAGAAAGAGATGCTAGAAAAGGAACAGACAAGCAGATCCTAGAGGGCCAGGCAGCCACTGCAAATCCCGTGGCTTCTGGTCTGTCTGAAATTCGAGGTCATCCAAGCGGGTTGCCATTAGACAAGCAACATGCTGGTTTTCCCTTTCAGAAGCTCTATGGAGAAAGAGACGCTCATCAATGATCCAGAGGATAAAACGACCATGGAGGGAAACACACACACACACAGAGATTAAAGAATTATCTCACTCAGTTGTGGAAGCCGATGATGTAAAATGCATAAAGTGAGCCCGCAAGCTAGAGTCACTCACCGCAGAGTTGATGGTGTGAGTCCCAGGGTGACTTCCTGCTTCAGGATGGAGCCCCAATTCCTTCCTCTTCAGGAAGTTCTCGTCTTTGGTCTTAATCTGGGTGGCTATCACCCACATTTTGTGTGGAAATCTGTTTTACTCAGAGTCTACTAATTTAAGTGTCAATTATAACCTCTTTAATGCCTGAACAATAACACCTGTTCTGACACTTAACCAAGAACAATTGGGTAGAACAGCCCAGCCAAGGTGCCAAGTTGAAATGAATGCTCTTTAGCTGTGACGAGGGGAGGGTAAACTCAAGACGGCAGTTAGGATAATCCAGATGTGCAACAGCGGCTGCTCTGACCACAGAGGCAAGCAGCAGAATCCGCTAGTCAGGTGTGTGTGTGTGTGTGTGTGTGTGAGTGTGTGTGTGAAAGAGAGAGAGAGAGAGAGAGGCCTATGTGTGTGAGGGGGCTGTGTGCATGTGTGTGGTATATGTGCGTGGATGTATGGTGGGTGTGTGGTGTGGTGGAAGTGTGCGTGGGTGTTTGTGGTTGTAGTGGGTATGTATATGTGTGTTTGTATGGTGTGCTGTGTGTGTATGTATGTGATGTGTGTGGTGTGGTATGTGTGGTATGTGACTGTGGTATGTGTGTATATGTATGGTGTGGTGTGTCTGGTATGTGTGTGTGGTGTGTTTGTGTATATGTGCAGTGAAATTTTGTTTGTGATCTAACAAATAAAGCTTGCCTGAAGATCAGAAGCAGAGCTAAGCCACTAGTTAGCCATACAGGCCAAGCAGTGGTGGTGCACACCTTTAATCCCAGGACCCAGGAGACAAAGACAGGCGGATCTCTGTGAGTTCAAGGCCACCCTGGGCTACACAAGATTGAATCTGTCAAAAAGACAAGCAGAGCTCACTCAAAGGGGATCCCAGACTTGGGATTCCACACCTTTAACCCCAGCACTAGGGAGGTGGAGACAGGAGTGATATGGCTGGGCAGTGGAGAGAGGAATACAAGGTGGGAGAAGACAGGAGCTCAGATTCAGCCTGAGATTTCTTTGAGCATTCAGTCAGAGGATTTATAGAAACAGGATCGCCCCTTTGGTCTGAGCACTGGTAGAGGTAAGAACTCTCGTGGCTGCCGCTCTGCTTTTCAGATCCTTCAGCTTTCACCCCCATAGCTGACTCTGGGTTTTTGTTATTAAGACCAACTAGAATTTGTGCTACATATATGTGTATGTGGTATATTTATATGATGTGATGAATGTGTATGTGTGTGTCATGTGATGTATATGTGTGTATATGTATTGGTGTGTGTGTGTGTGTGTGTGTGTGTGTGTGTGTGTGTAAAAGAGCAAGACTAAATGCCTGAGCAATAGGAAGACAATTTTCATCAGATATGGGGAGAACATCAGGGGAGCAGCTTGAAGGGAGGAGAAAATACAAGAATCTGAAAGCGACACATTGAGATGCCCCACAAACATCCAGGTGGCAGGCTGGGCGGTTAGACGGACGGTCCTCAGTTTAGAGAGGTTTGAACTGACTAGAGAGAATTGGGAGCTACGGGACATGGCTGCAGTACTGAGCCATAAGAATTGTGACTTCCACAGCAGTTGTTTGGGGCCAGAGATGGACTCAAGAGCTTGTCTATGGAGACCCAAAGATAAGAAGAGAGGAATGGTAACGAGACTCTCAGTCTCAAAATATTTCAGAATAAACAAAACTTAAATTTCATGTTTTCCTCATGTTCATCAATATGAGGAAAGGACTAGGCCCCGTTCAACAAAATGGAGTGTTTTAAAGAAAGAAAGCAGCAGATCTGAAGTCCCCAAAGAGAGAATTTAACCATGAAAAGAGTTGGGGTTTTGTTTTGTTTTTATAATGGAAAGAGAATCCTCTCTACAGTAAGGGAAGCAGGGGCCAGAAAGGGTTAAACTGTGGATTCCCAATGGCCTTAGTGGGTTATGAATGTTTTCAACGCATGGGTTTTTCCTAATTCTTGAGTCCCAGATGGGTTTTCTTGACAGCCTTCCTTCCCACGGGGCAACTGGCCATACTCGACTATTGGCAGCTTCCCCAGCGCCCATGGCTTACAGGTATCGGGATTGTCTCCTGTTATATTTAGACTCAGCCGTACTTATTTTAAGGCCACACTTGAGCCTCATCTCTCCCTGTTTCCCTGGCTCTTCGGGTAAACAAAGTCTGCTCTTCACAGTTTTGTCTTTCTTCTGTCTTCAACATTTTTCTCCTCTGTCTTTCAGGTTTTGTCCCAGCCTGGTGGCCTCCAGAGGCAGCTGTTCTACAGATCTTACGGGAAGTTTCCTGGGTGGTGATCAACCCCCTCCTTGCAGAATACCCTTCTCAAAGGGCATCTCTTCAGGCTCACAGAAGGCACACACACGTTTCTTCTGCAGAGTTATCCATTCCTCCTAAAACCCAGAAAGGAACTGGTTGGGTGTGGGTCTACCCACAGAAAGGATAGAAAGGATTGTACCATGGAGCCTCCAGGCCAATAGCATCAGGACTGGGGTCTAGGGAGTAAACCGGACAAAAACACTGTCTAGATAATGACTGTGGCAATCTGGTCACAGGGAACTGAGAAATGACCGTCTTCCCACTAACCCAGTGCGCCTAGGAGAGTGGGCATTCAGAGCCAGCTTCTCAAGGGAGAACATCCAAACTCAGGGGTGTGACTTGCCAATATGTAGCTGCTGAGAGACACAGCCAAGACTCTAACCCGGATCACTAACATGCACTCTGCTCTCTTCCAGCCTGGCTGCCTTCTCCTCTGATCCTTCTGCGTTCCTCTTAGCCTTTATTTCAGAGGAGATGCGGGGGGAGGGTAGAAAGGAACACATAGTGATAATGAACGGATATGATATATGTAAAAACATGTTGAAAACTATAGAGCCATACAGATGCTGTCAAGTATTGCTATTAAATGTGAAAATGGTTTATTGAATTATTTTTCCCCTACAGTGCTGAATCACTTTAATTTTCTTGTTGTGTAATATTTTTGCTTACTCTTTGGACTCTTTTGTTTTTTGGACTTTTGTGGGGGCCCCCACCCAGCTCCCAAATAAATCAAACAGTGAGGCTTATTCTTAGTTATGAGTGCCCGGCCTTAGCTTCGCTTGTTTCTCACCAGCTTTCTTAAATTATTCTATCTTTGGCCTTGGGCTTTTATATTTCTCTACTCCTGTATACCTTTTCTTTCCTTGTTACTCGGTGTCTGGCTGTGTAGCTGGGTGGTTAGTCCCTGATGTCCTCCTACTTCCTCTCTCCCAGATCCTTAGATTCTCTGCTCCCAGAGTTCTCCTCTTATTTATTCTCCCTGCCCGCCAGCCCCACCTCTTCCTCTCTCCTGCCTTGCTATTGGCCGCTCAGCTCTCTATTAGACCATTAGGTGTTTTAGACAGGCACGGAAGCACAGCTTCCCGAAGTTAAATAAATGCAACATAAACAAAAGCAACACACCTTAAAATAATATTCCCCAACATTTTCTATCTTCTCCAAGACTGACAATTGAGAGAGAAGAAATGGGGACTTAGGCTGAAGGGGAATGCTCAGACTGGAGCATGTTAAGACAAGACTGCAAAGAAATCAGAAGTCTCTCAGAAGCATGCCACTGCAAAAGAAGTGTTCACCACTCAATGAGAAGCCCGTTTCCACAAAGGCAGCTCTGTTTGTTTTGTTGGTTGTTTTTAGAAGTGATCTGATTTGGGACGGGTCCACCTAGCAAAGAAGTACAGGTAGAGAAAATCCAGGAATCATTGAGATGAATTATGTGCCTCTAAATTGAAAACCTAACTGGGGAGGAGGAGGGGTCATGTGTGAAAGGAAGAAAATAGCGTTAGCCCAAAGGAAAAGCTATGAGTCAGAAAAACCTGGCTTCCTGCCCCACCCCCATCCGCAGGGAGTCAACAGGGAAATAGCACAGCGCTCTTTCAAAGACCTTCAGAGGAGAAAGCAGGCCATCTTCTTCCTGCTGGGGGCTTCTCTTGAGGAAGCAGGCATGTTTGCAGGGCAGATGTGCTTGTGAGTAGTTATCTGAATGTGACCCCTAGTGTCCAACCTGCATGGCACTCACATCATTTTTCACGAGAAAATCCCGGTGAAAGGAGAGCTGGGAGCGGGAGCCGGAGAGCCTTGTAATAGTGCTGGAGCTGGGCGGGGCTTGGAGCTGGGCGGGGCTTGATCTAGTTTCCTATTTTGCAAACAAGCAATAAGTTGGGGAGTGATGACTTGCCAAGGGACACATAGATTGTGACAAAGCTGGAATGGAGCCTGGGTCTTTTAAGGCCCAGTCTAGTTCTTCTTCTTGAGAATGTTTGCCACAGAGCATGATCGGCACTGGGTAGTTTGTGGTAAGACCCGCCTACGGAAGAACATGAGGATTAGTGTTTCATTACATGGACTGGAGTACAAAGTGGGCCTGGACAGCATCTATGATCCATGCTCGTCAGTTTTAAATTGACTCATCTTAGGGTTTATTTCATACATGTGTATGTGTGAGTGTGTGTGGGACCGTGGTCATATGGTCGCGGTGTGTGCAGAAGTCAACTTTGGTGACCATTCCTCAGCTGCTGTCTGCTTTATTTCTTAATATCGTTAAAGTTTGTTTTTTTGTTCAGTGTATTTATTTTACATATATGAGTATGTTTTGCACAACACATGTGTTTAGTGCCCACAGAGGTTAAAAAAAAAAACCAGCATCAGATCCCCTGAAACTGGAGTTACCAATGGTTGTGAGCCACCATGAGGGTGCTGGGAACTGAACCTGATCCTCTGGAAGAGCAATAAGTACTCTTAACCACCAATCCACCTCTCTAGCATTTATCCCATAATTTTTGTTTTAAAAGACAAACTCTCTCTGGCCTGGAGCTCACTGAGTAGGGTGGGGTGGCTGGTCAGCAAGTTCCAGGTATCCCCCTGTCTCCACCTCCCCAGTGCTGGGATTACAAATGCTTGCAACCACACCTGGCTTTTTTTTTTTTTATCTGAGTTCTGAGGGTTAAATTCAAGTCCTTGAGCTGGATCCACTGAGCCATCTCCTCAACCTTGGGTAAGGAACTGTTAAGCATTTAGACCCTTTCCATATTTTTCCCATTAAACACCACACATTTCAGTGACAAATTATGCCATTTCTTCTTGGCCCGAGGTTCATAATGATCTTCAAAGGAAAGAAATGATTCCTATAACTGGAACATTCAGTCAGAATGGAAATCAGATGGACGGAGTCTCCTGAGATCTCCAGCTACAGACGTTTGAGTCCGCAGCTGTTACATTCCATCCATTTCCTGTCCTTCTGCTCCCGGCCTGCTGAGCGCTGCCAAAGGACACCATGTCCCCAGGCCTGCTGCCGCTCCTACACACCCAGACGACCTAACTCAACTCTGAGCATCCAGAGAGGTATTTGGGTCACTCCCTGTCAGCGTCCTGCCAAAAGCCCTTCCACATTCCTTTGTCCTCTAGCTCTCAGACCCTTCTCAGTCCCCGTCCATAAAATGATCTCCCCTGGTGTCCACGGAAAAAAATAATCAAGGTCATTCAATGCGACTTTACAATGTTTCCTTACTGGTCTGTCTCAGATCTCTTTTCAAAGGCGGAAATGCTCCTTTCTTTCCAAGTTCTTTGAAACCCTCCTCCCTCAGCCACCAGTCACCAACACTCTTCCCTCCAGTTCTGTTTTCTTTTCTCTTCCCAGCCTCTCTTGCCTAAAAATAAAGCAAAACAAAAAAACAAAAAAGAAAAGAAAAGAAATCTCACTTTTTCTTAAACTTAGAAAAGAATATTTAGCTAGTTCCTCAAGTTCAACCCCTCTCTGCCTTTTGTTTCATTTGAAGTTTGCTTGGTGAGCTATGCTCCCCAAGTCTTTAATCTGTGCTTCTCTCTGTTTTATTCCAATGGTCTCCTGATAACACATAGAAAATTCAAATAATCCTAATTTGATCCCGCATGGTCAGACGGGCTGCCTCTTGCAGCAGTGGCAATCAATGCACCTAAGGGTCATGACCCTTCCCACACTAAATAGAGCTGGCCTGAGCAACTGGTAGGATGTTAAGAAAATGATTGCTATGACCTTTGAGGCAAGGTTACAAAAGACATTATAATTTGGTCTTGCTGTGTCTTGGATCCCTCTAGGGGAAGCTGACTTTAAAGAGAGCCCTATCACACAAGCTTCCTAGAAGCACCCAAAGAAGCCATCTTGGCACTGGGTACTCCATCTCCTTCAAGCCTTCTGATGACTGCCACGTTAGCTGATACCCTTGGCTGCAATAAAAGAACACAAGTGAGAAGCTCCCAGCTTCTCAAATTCTTAACCCACAGAAGTGGGTGAGATGCCGGCTTCTTGTTTTCAAATACTAGGTTTTTAGTGCTTTATCATATAGCAGTAGGTTACTCGTCCAGGTTTTGGTAACTAACATGCAACAATGATGCTGGGATGGTTTTGGAACTGGGATGCAGACAGAAGTTTTAGAAGAAAACTGTCAGACAAGTCCTGGAGGTCCAATAGCAGAAGTTGGTGGTCTTTAGGGGGCAGCAGGTGGAAGTTTGTGAGAATTGATTGGGAGCGCAGGGACACAAATCCTTCCCAGGAAGTGGCAGTAACTCTGCAGTGTTCTGCAAAGTAGAAAATGCAGGGCTGAACTTGCTCATCTGCCTAACTCATGTGAAGGTCAGAGGACAGTCTGTGGGAATAGGTTCTCTCCTCCCACTGCGTGGGTCCCGAGGATCAAATTCAGGCTGTCTAAATCACCTTTACCACCTAGTCATTTCATCCCCCCCCCCAACATTGATGTCTTGACTCTAGCTGAATTTTAACTGAAGTCCTTCTGAATTCCTGGCTCTCATATCACATGGGACAATGGATGTTTATTTTAGGTCATGAAGTTTGGGGTCCATCTTTTAATACAATAATACATAACTAATATAGTACTTAATAAATACTTGTTAATGAAGTAAAGAAATAATCTCTCATAAAGACACCAAGACCTCAATGAGCTCAATAATTAAGGCCCCTGAAGCCTCCTCAAGTATACATTCCTAGGTCCTTGACAGGGGAAAAAAGAAGTTGCCTCTTAAAGTGATCATATTTTCTGTGTAACAATCCTTTTCTACACTATGAATATGCATTATTCTCATTGGTTAATAAAAGATTGGCAGGCGGGTAGCTGGGCAGGAAGTTAAGTGGAAAAGCCAAACTGAGAATGATGGGAAAAGGAGGGTGGAGTTGGAGGAGACACCAGCCAGCTGCCAGGCAAGCAAGACGTGTAGAAAATGAGATAACAAGCCATGAGCCATGTGGCAAAGCATAAACAGAAATATGGGTTAATTTAAGTGTAAGAGTTAGCTGCTAATAAGCCTGAGCTATTGGCTGAGCATTTATAATTCCTATTCAGCCTCTGAGGCGGTTATTTGGGATTGGGTGGTCAGGACAGGAAACATTTGTTTACATTGTATCATAGAAGGAGAAAGCAAGCAGAACTGTTGGGATTCCCTGCCCTGTTGACCAGTGTGGACCTACATACCAACTGTGCATGGGATGGCCATGGAAGACAAGTGTAGTGTAATCAGGAGATGGGATCCTGTGAGAGTTAAGATATCACTCGTGCATCCTCCCTCCTTCCTGCTCTTTTAGGCCTGACTTGATCTGTACTGTCATTGCTTCACTTCCCAAAATTTCAAGGGAGCAGGCTAAGAGCAAGCGCTGTGACTGGCAAAGCCTGCCTTGTTTTCATTCATTTGGATGTGTTCTCTGGAAGAGGAGGGGGTTTAATGTGAAATCCTTAGATGGAGCTGGCAAGGCAAGCAAACCTTGTTTATCAGACTAGTCCAGTGGGAGAGCAGGAGGTGGTCCCCAACAAAGAAAATTGTCTGATTGACAGGCTGGAAAGCCAATGAGTCCTGTGTTTACTTCAGTCCAAACTCACACATCCTGCCTGGTGCTCCCCAGAGAAGCCCATGTGTGAAAGTTGTGAATGAAAACTGGTACCCACAAAGGTACGAGGGCACGTTTCCTTACTACACTCAACAGCCTTGCTTGGGAAACTCCCTCTAAGATGAAAAGTCCTGAAATTAGGCTGGTATTTGAGTGCAAACTACACACATTGCTGAACATGTTTTCCAAAGACAGAGCTTCTCCTCTCAGGTGTCGGGGCAGTGGGAGGTGGAACCAGGCCTGCCTGGCTTCCTGTGCCACCAGCTGTTAAGCATGGCTACCCGGTCTCCACAAGGGTGTCTTGCTCATTCATGTTCAAAGCAAGAAGAAAGAGGAGAGGTAGAGACAACGGCGGATGTGCATGCGAAAGCTCTTCCCAGCCGCTCTTATTCACATTCCGTTGGTCAGAACTGGTCCCAGGATGACCTCCCTCCTGTAAAGAAATCTGAAGAGCAAAATGAAGAGAAAGGAGGTAGGTGTGAATCACTGGGGTGGTCACCTCCTGCCTCATCTGCACCCATAACCACAAGAGGTCCTGTGTAACTCTGTGAATCTGGCTATGGTGGTTTGGTTAAGAATGTCCCCATAGGTTCATGTATTGAATGCTTGGCCCCTAGTTGGAAGAACTGTTTAGGAAAAGATTAGAAGTTATGGCCTTGTTGGGGCAGGTGTGACTCTGAACTTTCAAAAGCTCACCCCGGACCCAGATTTCCTCTGCCTTCAACTCTCTGATAGGAGATGAGCTCTCAGCTACTGCTCCAGCGTCAATCTTGCCTGCTACTGTGTTCCCAGCCATGATGGCCATGGATCATCCTCTGGAACTGTAAGCCAGCCCCCAATTACATGCTTTCTCTTTTATGAGATGCCTTGGTCGTGGTGTCTCTTCACAGCCATAGTACATAAGGAAGACAATTAAGAAATCCAACAAGATTTCTCTTCATACATGACTTCACTACTGTGTGGAGTTGGGATCAGAAATCCCTACCCCTTCACAGAAGAACAAAACAGTCGATTTGCATTTCAGAAGACAGATGTCTGGAGATTTACTTCACTTGGGGCCAAAGCTGGGCTCTCAGCAGCAAAGGTGATTATTTTTCTTAATTACGATTGCTTTGCATCTTGCCGTGTGAGCCGTCAGCGTACTGATTTAGCTGAGGACTCCCAACAATCACTTTAGATTTATTTAGTGCCTAATTTACTTAACATAGCTTTGGCTGCAAACATTAATCAGAGGTCCAAAAACTCATAATAAGCTCAATATTTTGCATCGAGTGCTGCCCTGAGAGATGCTTTATGAAAACGATGACAAAGCACAGAGCCTGTAGCTTCCGGAATCCATAGGTTACCGACTAATGAATTGAGAAGGCTCAAACTTGTAGCAGATGCACAGCGTTGGTACTGCTGGTTTTTCCTGCAAATTTCCCATGAGTCTAGAAGCCACGGGTGGGGGAATCTCTATCATCTTATAAATAATGAGTAAAGAACCTAGACCATTCAGTGGGAAAAATGAAATTGGCAATAATGTGCACTGGCGGCTAACTCTTTGCATTCACCAGTTAGAGATGAAAATATGAAAATACTCCAAATGCAAATATCAGTCCCCGATCTGGTATAATTACATATGCATTTTCCTTCCACTCGCATTTCTCAGTAACAAAAAAGTGCCCTTTGTAAAGGAGGCCAAGGAACGTTCGTTGAATGAATAAATGACGTCAACAGTGGAGTAGAGGATGGGCATCAGTTGGTCAGTTGCGTTCATCACTCTTCTCTGTCCTATGACAAAATACTTGCCAGAAACAACTTCAAAGGGGAAAGGTTTATTTTGTCTCATGGTTTCAGAGACATCTCAGCCAATCATTACAGGAAAGCCTGGGGCTGGGAATGGCTCTGTCTGTCTTTGTTGCTTGCTATTTCTATGGCACAGAAAGAAGGCAGAAGGCCCACGCTGGAATCAGGAGCAGGGATGGTATAACCTTTAGTGGCTCATCCTTTGTGACCCATTGCCAGCATCCAAGCCCCACACCCTACAGGCCCCACAGCCTGCAAGCCTGCTGGCTTTTGAATAGCACCACAGGCTGGAAACTACTATTGAAAACGTGAGCCAGTGGCGGCCTCAGGTTCAAACTCTAACAGCAGTGGGCATACACCTAGGAAGCCTGGGCTCTTCTGTTTCTCCCGGGTAGAGAAAGAATTATGAAAATGCAGGAGAGAAAATAACAATAAAGAGACTCTATTTCTGGGGGTGGGAGGACAGACACCAGGCCACGCTTGTAGGCTCTAGTCCGAATGGTACGGAGAATCTAGGAGTTCTTCACTGGCACTGGGACAAGAGGAGAAATGGGAGAAGCAGAGCATCTGGGCAGAGTCACGGAAGCAAGATACGCCTGGATTCAGTAGCTCCGCCCTCATCCTCAAAGTAAGAACAGGGCCATGCTTGCGCTACCCCTTTGGAAGAGCTCGTGAAGACTCAGCGAAATGGTGCCTCAGAAAGTCTTCCAATCCTTCAAGGCATTCTGCTCCTACAGTGAGTCCCAGTGAAACTAATTTCAGCCATGGAATAAGGGAGCGTGTGGCCCACCCCTAGTGACGTACTTCCTCCAGCAAGGCCACACCTACTCCAACAAAGCCACCCGCCCTAATCCCTGGTAAGTAGTGCCACTCCCTAGTGACCAAGTATTCAAATATATGAGCCTATGGGGGCCATTCCTCTTCAAACCACCACACAATACTTACCGGACACACCCAGTTCCTTAGCTGCAGACCTGAGACAGGACTTCCAGCCCTGTGGTGTCTAGTCTAATGCACCAATTATTCCAGGGAGCCCATCGGCATGAGTTAAACCCACTCGCCTTTTGTTTCAGGTCCATACAAGTTGAAGGGTGAGAGCCAGATCCCATTATAACCTCACCTGAGAGATGCCTGTATCTCTGCACTCCCTCTAATTTGGTTTCCAGTCAAGAGCAAACCATGCTCACCTGCGCTATGGGGAGAACTATGAGCACCTGTGACCTGTGGCGTGCCGCATGGTGGCAGTGAGCGCCTGTGACCTGTGGCGTGCCGCATGGTGGCAGTGAGCGCCTGTGACCTGTGGCGTGCTGCATGGTGGCAGTGAGAGAGGAAAGGCTCACCGTGAGCCAGCCTGCACACATGTCTTGGGGAAAGAGCTGGGCCTGTACTCACCTGCAGGGCTCCCTCTGCTTTCTAGGTTAGCTACATTGAGGTAGATACTGTTCTTCATCTGGAAGCTAAGAAATACATTGATTTAAGGCGATGCTAAGGAGTCCTGGGTGGGTTTTCCCCCTAGCTTTGTCTGTTTGTCCCGACACGGACTATCTCTGTTTTATAGCCATCTACAGGGTGTGAGCAATGGCCCAATTTTTTGTTGTTGTTGTTTGTTCCAATTACAGAAAATAAGTTTCCTTCTGACTGAAAAGACAATGGGATGAACATGTAATGAAATAAGTGGTTTTATGAAATAAAGTGATGAAGACATATTATCTGAGAGATGACCTCCTTTTCTCCTTCATAGTGTAAATAACTGTTACCAGGGCAACTTTGTATTGTAAACTTTGTATCAGGGACTTCCACATACATAATTTATGAGTGTGTATATATCTGTAGACTTTTATGAGCCTTAAAAAAAACACCAACCTGGAAATAGACTTCATATTGCTTTTACAGTCCATACCACACAATTAGGCATTTAATTATGCAATAATTCTTTCCATACACTAGCTTTGAAAGTCCTTAGAAGGAAAAGGTCAAACACGAAACTTCTTTTATGCTCTCCACAAGGCCTAGCACAGTCTTCAGCACTGTAGATGTTCAAAATATTATTTTTAATTGAAAGTGATGACTGAAAGATTAAAAATACTAGTACTTTGATGTAGTGTGACAAAAATGCAGTAAAAATGTTTATATGCAGCTCTTATGAATACTTTTGCTTCTACATTTTCTCTGGTTTTTATTAAATATAATGTTTTATTTATTCTTTGATAATTGTGTACAGTTATACAATATCTTTTGATCCTATTCACCTCCCCTCTGCTCCTAGAGTATCCTCCCCACACATACACTTTTCCCTTCCGACTTCAAAAAGTGATTCTCACTGGCTGATTTCAACAGGTAAAGTCTTAAGCCATGGGTATTAATAACAGCTGGAGCAGCAAGGAGGGCTGGGTTGACGAAGAGCTGTCAATGCAACGTCAGAGCAGGCAAAGCCACCTGCTATTTCAGGAAAAAGGTTGATGATAGAGCACACAGTGAGGTTAGAGGGGGGAAAAGGATGAAGATAGAGTGGCCCAGGAATTTTTGTTTGTTTTTAGAAGGTCCAGATGGGGAAATGTCTGACTCACAACCTTGGTAGGGGATACAGAACGGTCCACAAATGCATGAGAGGTAACGGTGTGGTCACACTGCAGTAGGGAGGAAGTGACTCTGCAATCACTTCCGGGTTTGGGGTTCAGACACTTGTGCCATTAACAAATTGGAAACCACAGCCTGATGAAGAGGTAGAAAAAATCAAATTCTGTGCTGAGCATTTTGGGCTAGTAAGAAACCTAGATGAAAATGCCTAGGATCAAGTTAGAGATATGTGGGGCCCCCCCTCAGAGAAGCCCAGAAGCTTGGGGGAATCAGACTCCAGCTTGGGAGGACATGGATGGAAGAGAAAGATGTGTGCATCAGTGACACCGCCGAGAACAGGATGGGGATTGTGGGACGAGTCGGATGGATGACGTCAGGCAGGCTGGTGACAAAACCTGAGAAGCAGCGGGGGTGGGGGCCAAAGTGACACCCTAAGGGCTCCTGGAGGTAAGAGCTTAAGATGGCAGCTGAAGGTCCAAGGTCTCCAGGAGATCACAGGGAAGGTGGAGGCCACTAATCAGAATTCCACAGAGGTGGAGGAAGGTGGCTCTGGGACTTGCAGAATTTGCACTGTGGTGACTTAGCTGCCTCATGACACACTGTGCCAGACCTTCAGGCTTTCTCCTTTTTATTCAATTTTTCCTTTAAATTCCAAGTTTCCTCTCTGACAACCTCACTACTCAACCATATAGTCTAATTCACTCCTGCACACAAGCTCTTGCTTCCTGATAGAGATTCTGTTACATGGTTTGAAATTGCACTATTGGGTTTCTCAGACAACAGAAACTATAGAGTGCAGTCTTGTTTTCCAGCTGTTTGGCAACTATTTAAATGTGATGGAAAATTGCCTATGGTAACTGATGGTTGAAAGGACCAAGGTGATTTTATATCAAGGTACAGAGGGCAGAAACGCCAGTCCCACTGCATTTGCACAGGGCTATTCTGTACGGCTCAGAGAATGACATGACTTGTGATAGGCATCCATTCAGGTTTAATGAATGAGTTCGTTAAGTATATAGCAAGTCAAAGCAAAAAAAGCAAGAAATTGATTATAGATTATAAACATATATAAAGAGGGAAACAATGGTAGATGATAGATAGATAATAGATAAATAGATAGATAGATAGATAGATAGATAGATAGATAGATAGATAGATAGATAGATAGATAATAGGAAAGCATCACCAAATCGGGTGCTCAGACTATCCATGAGAACCCATTGAGGAAGTCCCAGCAAAGCAGTAGGCTAGAGGTCCCCGTAAGAGAGAGTCCTGGGCAGAGCAATATCTTCCATTCCCCCATGAGATTTTCAAGTAAAATATCAAATAACAGCAGATAGGAATGACATCATCAAATGGGGTGGTTACAGTAGTCTACCAGAGACTTAGTGGGGAAGTCTAGACAGTCCATTGGAATTCTGTTCATGGATGAGCTTCCCTTGGCTGAAATTCTGGCTTATCTTTTCCACTGTCGACACTTTTATATCACTTCTAGCTGGTCTCAAGGACACACTGTTTTTACTCTTGGGTCCTTTTGCCCTCGCTATATCACAGTTATGGAGGTCACCCCGTGCCCAGACAAGGAGCCTTGGAGGACACTTTGAAACAAACACTTGGGTCTGAAATGGGGGTAGGGACAGAGAAACTCCACTTCTAGGGCCAGCTTCTCAGTGAACTGGCACAACACATGACAGTTTATATGTATTACATGACAATGTAATATAGATTACACGGGATAGACAGACAGACAGACAGACAGACAGCAGATGGATAGGCATGGAAGCTTAGTAAAATGGCAATGTGGCAATGGAGAATGTATGTTTAGTCTGGAGAATAAGTACGTGAACAAATAGTTAACAAATCCAATAATACTGCCACCGTTTGTTAAACTGTTTTTGAAAACTATTTCCGGCAATGCCCTCTACCTAATTGTTTTGTGTTATCTCTTATAGTGCCTATACCACTACTAACAGATAAAGTAACTGACACCTATATATCATTTAAAATAAAAATGCTTCACCACAGCCCCACAAATTAACTATCGTTATCATCCACATAGAAAAGGGAGGCGCCAAGACTTTAGGACTTCATCCTAAGTTGAGCCTGTGCATGGCAGAGCCAGAATTGGACCCACAGCAACTGGAAATCAGAGACTGGCTCTTTGCACACCGCTTCGCGGCATTGTCATGGACGTCTTCAAGGTGAAGACAGCAGGGTACAGAAAAAAGCCACTGCCGCAGTCACCCAGCTAATGCCAAGGAATCATGCTAAAGCAAGACGTCAAAGCCCTTGGAAAGCAAGGCACAGCCAGGCCAATTGTGCCTGTAACACAATTGTGGGACAGAGTTACCTAACTCACAAGCTACATGGCAGTGAGACAGGGTCCCTAGCGGGGTGCTGAGTCCACAACACCCAGATGCATGAGTGTGGGGGCTGATAATATTTACATCACAATTTACGGTTGCCAAGGTGCTCTCTGCGGAAACTGCCTTGTTGGCCTTTGGATTTGATACCTTTGCGGTCCCCTGACTTGGGTCAAAGGCGTCAGATTGAAAACACATAAATGTCAGACTTTTCAACCGGTTTCAAGACATCCTAAAATGGTCTTTCACTATGAGCAACAGTAGCTAACTCTTGAGTGTATTCTAGGTCTACACTCCTTGTCTGTGCTCATCTAACCACCGTTTTCCGGGGATCTGTGATATGCTAGGTGCTGAGGATGTGAGAAGGAGAACAGTTCACTTCCTCGCCCACGCCCTGCCCTGCAGCAGGGCACCATGCTGCATTAGTACCCCACCCTGAAGTTCACCAGGAGATGGGCGTGCGCAGGCCAGAGGCTCGGAGCCTCTGCCTGTGTCCAGGTTTTCTTTGGTCATGGCCTGCCTCACCCCTTACTACAGTGTGGGTTTTGAATGATCTCAGCAGTTCATGTGTTAAAGGCTTGGTACCCCACCCATCTGTGGGCCTCCTGGGAAGTAGTTAGAATCTTTCCGAGGTGGAGCCTGGGTTCGGCAGTTAAGAGCACTCTTGACTGTTCTTCCAGAGGATTCCGCTTCAATTCCCAGCACCCACAAGGCAGTTTACTGCTGTCTATAACTCCAGTTCCAGGAGGTTTGACACTCTCTCACAGACGTACATGCAGGCAAGACACCAATGTGCATACAATTAAAAAACAACGAGGTGGAGCCCGGTGATAGGTTTTTGTCAATGGGGGTTGTGGTGGTTTGAATGAGAATGGTCCCCAGTTGACAATTGGTGAACTGTTTAGGAAGGGTTAGGGGACATGTCTTATTGGAGGAGATGTGTCACTGGGGGCAGGATCTGAGATTTCAAAACCCCACACCAGGTCCAGTCTCTGTCTGCAGCCAGCAGATCAGGATGTAAAGCGCTCAGCTACTGCCCCAGCACCGTGCCTGTCTACTTCTTGCCATGCTGATGATGAACTAACTCTCTAAAATTATAAGCAAGTCCCCAACTAAATGCTTTCCTTTATAAGAGTTGCCTCTGTCATAATATCTCTTCATAGCAACTGAACAGTATCTAAGACAGAGGCTGTGCCTTTGATGGGAGTGGTAGGACCCTCAATCCTTCCTTTTTTAAAAAACTATTTTAAAATATTTGTTCATTTTATTGGTGTTTTGCTTGCATGAATATCTGTGTGAGAGTATTGGATCTCCTGAAACTAGAGTTACAGGCAGTTGTGAGCTGCCAATGGATGCTGGGAATTGAACCTGGGTCCTCTGGGAGAGCAGTCAGTGCTCTTAACTGCTGGGTCATCTCTTCAATCCTCCCCCACCCCCCTTTTTTTGATTTTTTTAAGACAGGGTTTCTCTGTAGCTTTGGAGCCTGTCCTGGAACTAGCTCTTGTAGACCAGCCCAGGCTGGCCTTGAGATATGCCTGCCTCTGCCTCCCAAGTGCCGAGGTTAAAAGCATGCTCCACCACCACCCGGCTCTTCTTTCTTTTTTAAAAAGTAAATCTTTAAAAAATTTTAAACTTATTTTATTTTATGTGTATGAGTGTCTTGCCTGAATGTATGTGTGTGTAACCCATGTATGCCTGATGCTTGTAGAAATCAGAAGAGGGCAACAGATGCGCTGGAACTGGGGCCCCAGACAGCAGTGAGCCACCGTGTGGGTGATGGGAACTGAAGTCCTTCCCTTGCACTTTCTTTATTTTGTTGTTTGCTTCCTTTCTAGGACTTGAGCAGTCTTGTTCTGCCACACAGTCGTGCCATGAGGTATGACCACAGTACAGGCCAAAGCAATGCAATTGGCTGATAATAGACTGGGACCTCCAAACCTTGGAGCCAAAATTAACCTTTGATCTTTATGAGCTCGTACAAAAGCTTTCTGTTACAGTGATGAAACACTAACATGCTGTACTCTGAGTTCTTTCAGCCCAAAGGAAGATGGGATAGAAGATAGATGTTCCAGTGTCCTTTCCTTCCAGGGGACAATGTGAGGGCGCTTTGCAGAATGCCCAAGGCTCTCTGGGATATCAGGGATGCCCCCTGCTGTCTCTCCTCCCTTGCCCATCTTGCATTCTTGCTCCCTTGTTGCTGCTCAGGATGATTTCCAAACAACAGCTGACCCCAGTACTCTATTGTATAGCTTTATTTCTATTGCTATGACAAAGCAACTCGGGGAGAAAGCAGTCCCTTTCACACCTCATTTCTAGGTGACAGTCCCTCGTTGTGGGTAAAAACCAAACAAAACCAGATAGTCACATCACATTCACAGAGCACAGATAAATCAATGTTTTCTTGCTCATGTGTTTGTAAGCTTGTTTTAACTCAGTTTCTCCACTTACACAATTTAGAGACCCCTGGTTAGGGAATGGTGCCACTTACACTGAACTGGGTTTCCCCACATCAATAAACTTAACCAAACAATCCCTCAAAGACATGCCCACAGGCCAACCTAATTTAGATCAGCCCTCACCTCACTGAGATTCTCTTCTCAGGAGATTCTACATTTGAGAGGCCATCTAGCATCCTTTGTCAGGCATGCTTTATCCCATGAAGATAGCATGAGCTTTAGGGTCTGTTCCCCTAGGGGTTTCTGTTTAGTTTAACGTTATTTAGTAAAGTATTGGAAAAGCTTCTAGATCATTCTGTCTCATACACTGAATGTATTGCTGTTAGAAGGAAGTCTTCATCATCCCCCAACTGTGTTGTAGCAGCTGGAACCCTCTCACTTAGATACCACTGCAGACCACTCTAATGGGATGAAAGAGATTCCTCCAAAGGATTCTGGGAGCTCCCAGGGATCCTCCAAGAGCTGAGAGCAATAAGCAGGTATTTGTGATGGTGACAGATTTGTGGCTTTCACCTGGAGATGGGAAGAGGAGGTGACAATAACAGAATGAATATCAAGTTTAAGATGGTCTCTGGAGAAATGGGAATTAAATTGGCAATTGAAAGTCAATTTAGATCAAAGGATGGAAAAACTGTCAAAACTGTGTATTGTTTTATCTCAGAAAATCAGGCCCAATAAAGTGCTGCTCATTGGCCTCAGGAGAATGGCAGGTAGGGCTGCATGTGACCTTCCAGGACCTCAAGCTGACATCAGATCCAGCCTCAGGAGAGCACACTGCTGCCTCTGGGCGTGGGCAAGACCTTCCAACACCGCCAGATGTCCAGGATGGGGCTTCAAAATAAATTTATTTTTTCCTTATCCTTGGCCAAGTTTTAAGAACAGGTATCCAAGCAAGTTACCTATCTGCGATATGAAGGAGTTATTCGATTCAGCAGACAAAACAGAAGACAGTCAGTTCAGTTTGGGTTTCAGACTAACGATGAATAATTTGAATACAGCATTAGCATATAATAATTGGGAGGTATACGAAAAAATCTGTTATTTACATAAAATCAAATTTGTTTTTCATCTACAAACTGTAATATGAATAAGCTTTCCCCTGGAGAGTAACGCAGAAATGACTAGAACAGAAGAAGAGTTTGGGGGTCGTTTTCTCTACCAAGTACAAAGGAAGTGGCTGGTGGATTGATTTGTCTCTCTTATCTCCCAAATGATTGACGCAATATAAAACAAAAGGTGCATGCACATGGAGACCACTGAAATGGAAAGAGAAAATCAGATGCAGTAGGAATGGGTGGGCGGAGCTTACACTGCACAGGCCTAAACTGATGACTGTGCTTGGACTCGCCATTTACGTCTGAGCATCTTGGCAGCCTGAAGTCAAAGACATCCTGATCCAGAAAAGAGGTCTCTAGAGCTGGCTTTCTAAGGCTCGTTCCCAGAGGACTTTATTGTGAAGGTCTCACCCGGAGTAGGCTGCCAGCCAACGTGGTTTGCAGGGCTGGAAGGATGTGAACTCAAACAGCCGAGACCCTGGGCTTACGTCTCATTCCATCACCACTTCACCTTCCCATGGATGATGTGACTTGTGGTGAGTTCAGGACAAGCGAAGGCACCGTCTCCAGCATTCGCAGCAGCAGAGGATGGTGATGTGTGATGATGGGTTGTGTTGTGGGTTTGTAGTCACACGAGTGTTCTTCATGTGACTTCGACAGCATTAACACTAACGGCCCTTGATCTTTAGGTGAACAATTGACACAAATTAGCAAAGGCCCTTCTTATGTTGGGCTCAGAGTCCAAACATCAGGGAGGAATTGCTCCAGACACAACTCACACAACCACAATTGATGCAAAAGCAAGAGGATTTTCATTCTGTCATGACAGAGCCCTTCAGGTTTGGGATATGAAGGACATCCGATAGCTGTTATAGGCCATTTTTTAAAGCAAAAAGCCACAGAAATAAGGGGGGAACCTGAGGGTTGTTTTTTCATCTAATTGGATTGGCTTATTCAAAGGACTACTAGCAGTGATTGGTACTACTAGCAGTGATTGGTCTGTGCCAGGGCAGGAGGATAGCTGCATGGTCAGGTGAGGTAAGGGGGAGCATCTATGGGTCATCCCGACCTTGTTCCAGTGACTGAATCAATACATCAGGAACTGAATCAACATCTGTGGGTTGTCTTTGCCTCAATTCCCAGAATGGAGTTATGTTTGAAGATTATTCACAAGGACACAGGAGGATGAGCAGTCCAGCATGTGTGTGTGGGGGGGTGACTGTCCCCTTTCCAAATGCTAAGAGGCTTCCGAAAATGTCTTTAGAGCTGAGAGGCCTCAGAAATGCATTTTGAGTCTTTCACTTATAAGGCAGGGCATAAGGTCAAGTCATCCTGCCTGGTCCCTGACCCCAGTGACATCACAGATGAGACAAAGCTCAGGACCTGTTGTGGGTGCTTTGTCTTTGGAGCACAGCTAAACCAAGGAGTCTGGCTTCTACTATTCAAAATATGCCTTCCTCCCCCGCCCCCAACCTGAGAGCGCCCCATCTTAACCTAGAAGCAAACCTGAAGCAAATGGGGTGATCAATCAAACACACGGCAGGGCTGAAGGGGCATATGCCAGAGAGCCAGAAGAAGGAAAGACACATGGCTGTGGATGCCACTAGATTCGTAGACAGGATGTGGCATGCAGCTGCCATAATTTAGCAATGTGCCTCTTTATGAATAGAATTAGCGTACATTCAAAACATGACTACCAACGAGTCCATGCCATAGACATGTGGTCATCTACCACCAGTTTCCTTTGCATATTCACATGGTGCTTTCTTCTCTTTTTATAGGGAGAGACAGGGTTGCTCCCACCATCTCACCTCCGCCTGAAAAGTACCAATGTAATGACAGTAGAAATGACCACTGGGACTGAGTTCAGGGCTGTTTTCCATGCCTGGGCCTCATTAATCCACTGTGGGACACTCTGGTACTAAGGAAATATTTGGAAATGATACTTTTGCCAGACAAGTAAGGGAACAAAAGAGCCCTGTGGCTTTTTCAGTGAAGAAAGTTGTTCAATTTTCTGTCATTATTTGTAAGACTGGCTTGCTTCAGCTGAAAAAAAAGAAAAGCTAACAACAACCCAAGGGCCACTTACTCACAGACATGAACAAATGAGAAGTACCCACTGGATGTCTTCCAAGAAAGGGCTGGGTGAGAAAACTGGGAGAAGAATGAAGACCATGTGTCTCAAGCCTGTCCTCTGAGGCCCTTACACATGAAAACTACATTCTGCCAGGTTGACATGAGTCTTGGGTGTGGAAATTGTCCTCCCCAGGCCAGCAAAGAAAGAAATTACTGACTATATTCTATTACCATGACTTTAACTCTGCGGTCAGTTAAAGTCTGTCTTGTGCTCACTGAAGGTCAGGATGGGTGCTTGGGATAGGAGATAGTCTCACCTGGGCCAGGTAGAGGAGCTAACTATTTACTGGAATCAGGTGACCCTTCAGCTTTGGGCAGCTTAAGCCCCGGCAGCTGGTCATCGGCAGCCTCCCAGCCCCAGGCTGCCCTTCTGATTCACTTTTCACTGCACCATGAGCAGTTGGAGGCTTGTTTGCTGGAAGGTGCACATTTGGAAGTTCCCAGCTGCCTCTCTGAGAATCTGCCTCCTTTTCAAATACCCTGGAATCCCTGCCTAGCTTAACAGTTTCATGGGCTTTGTCCATGGTGGTGTGGGGGGCGGGGGCAGGACTTCCTGATTCTCAATGTGTGGAGAACCTTCAAATTCAGGGTCCATAGCAATCGTATCCACGGGAGACATTCGCTTTTGTATCTCCCATGGAAAGCTCAGGGCCTTGTCCTGGCTACGGCTCATTAAGCTGCAGTTGGTGGAGGTCACCCACCGTCTGAGAGCATCACACAATTCCAGAAATAGGCACTTTGGAAGTTTTCAGAGTCTGGGAAGTGTGACGAGATCTCACCCTGCTGCACTCTGTCCTTTCTCCAGTCTGCGAATGCTCTGTAGTCTGTCCACCCACTGGTGCCTGGGGAGCCTGGATGATCAGGGCCTGGGAAAAATAACATGAGCAAGGGAATCTCATTTTTTAAGGGACAAACAAGGTTTTAGGAAGAAGCTGAGCAACAATTTCCAGAAGTGGATAGCCTATAAAATATAGGGCCTATAACCCTCATTTTACTTAATAATGGTCCCAAAGCACAAGGCTGATGGTACTGGTAACTTTATAGCAAGCAGTAGTTTGTTCTAATTATTTATTCTATTTCATTATTATTGTTGTTGTTAATATTTTACTCTGCCTACTTTATGAATGTAACTTTATCCTATGTATGTATGCACAGGAAAACATACCCGTAAGGTCGGACACTGTCTATAATTTTAGGACCCCATAGCCTCTCCCTACAGACACAGGAGGCCCTCTATAGTCACTGCAGATCCAAAAGTCACAGCTCTCATCTCAAAGGGAATAAGACGAGTTTATTCTGGAGCCAAATATGATTGGCTATGACCCAAGACACAGATTCAGGGCCCCCGAATGCCCTGCTCCAATGGGGAAATCGTGCGGTGAAGCTTTCAGAGTTAGAGAGTAAAAGAGGAAGGCGTGCCTCACACACATTTGTAGACGCGTCAAGTTGGTGGTTATGGCCGAGCCTGGGAACCTCTGTTCTAGGTTTCAAATGCTCTCCGTGACATCCTCGGTCCTCCGGTTCATGGAATATATCCCAAAATATTTCATGTCATGGTCATGAGAACGGTAGATCAGATGCAGAGGCAATGAATGGCTATCAAGGGAGATAAAAGTAACCCAAGACAATTTGACTCCGGGTCCTGTAACACTCCAATTCTTTCACAGTCACAAAGTTCGAAGTCAATCAACCCTGTAGACTCTTTAACTTAGATGTGCTTTGATTTATTTATTCATTTATTTATTTATGTATTTATTTTGGATCTTCAACTCCCGCTATAGAGAACAGAGAAAGATGAGGTTTGAAGGCAATGATCGTCTCTCCGCCTCTGACCCGGAAATGCTAAGGCAAATCAGAGGGTCAGTGAGGGTACAGAGGTTGGTGCCACGTCTGCACTAACCGAAGGTACCACAGTAGGGAGTCTCCGCTGTGAGAGAGGAGCTGGCCTCCACAGCCCATTCTTCAGATTGGGATCGGGAGAACATGGAGCATTCTGGGTGGTGTCTCTCTTCAGCACCAGAGGCCCGTGCACAGAGGCTTCAGTCCTGGTTTGCGGACTCTGTGCATGTCTCAGAACAGAAAGGAGCTCTTGGCCGCCTTCCCTGCGCCCCTCTGTGCAAACAGCAGATTGCCTGCTTCTGTCATCCCCATCGCGGAAGGAGAGAAACATGCTAATTGTGTTATTTTTCTCTTCTTTTTGCCTGCAATTGGCTTCATGACTCAAGGGCTCTCTTCTCCCTCCACCTGGCTCCGTGTGGTATAGAAGCCTCCAGGAAGGGACTGACCCGGTTCCTTTGCATCTGGATAGGTCCATTTAAGATTTTATTTTTTAAAATGATGTTTGTCTCTGTGTAGGTATGAGCATGCGAAAGTGCTGTTGGGAATCCAATACTTAGAAGAGAGTATTAGATTCCCTGGCGCTGTTAGAGATCATTGTGAATCACCAGATCTGGGGGTAAGGGGAATTGAACTCTGGCCCTCTAAAGGGCAGAGAACACTCCTAACCACTGAGCCATCTCCCCCTGCCCTCTTGGATGGCTCTTTCAAAAATGGACACTGAAGTTTTTGTTTGCTTAACGAATTAGATGTTTGCTTTCCTAGGTGCCAGGTAGCCCTGAGGCAGTCATTATCCATTTTCTTCGCTTCCTTCCCCTGGATACTGAAGACCTCAGGAACCAGTTGGGATCTTTGGAGAATACCAGCGCCAGTGTTATTGCCATGCCTCCTTTTCCTAGGGTCACCACGTCACTCACTAGTGGTGGATCATTCACAAGCAATTGTGGGTCTATCAACGCATGCACAGATGTTGTGCAAAACAGACCCAAGGCTACAACACAAAGCAAACGCCAGAAAGGGCAGCAAAAGCCAACTCACTCTCTGTTTTGCGTGATGACTTTAACGCCTGTCTTAAAACACCAAACACAATTCCTCCACATGCCTTCGCTTACTGCTAGAAATGCACACGTAGCCTGCCCACATGTGCAATCTCGTGTTCAGCAAACCCACAGATGTCTCCTTGCATTGCCCCTTCATGTGCCAGGAACAGACACACTTGATCCTGAAAAGAAGAACGTTAAGGCCTGCTTTGTCAAGTATGAATCAGAGAGGAAGAATCAAAACGCCAACTGACGGGCCTGACCCGAGGAGCTGATACAGGATGTATATGTGTGGTAGCAATATGAATTTTCCGCCTCTTAGAGGTTCCAGGTTAACACTGGTTGCCCCAGCTCCACCCTTCGGGGATACTTTGAGGAGCAGCGACCCAGCAGGCCTCATCTTTCTCTCTGAGAAGGTTGATAGATGGGACTAGGCAGATCGGAGGTGGAGTTCTGGAGAACATTTAATGCAGGGGGCAGGTTACACGGATGTCTTGATCTGAGGTTTCCAGAAGACCCAGAGACAAGGATTGGAGGACTCGCAGTTCTGAGAGAAATGAAGCCAGGGATGCAAGTAGAAGAACAGTGAGACAGGCACGGCCAGGAAGCCCATGTGAGGGTGCATTGCCAAGCTCACATCCACAGCCAATGTCCATGGCCTTGAAGGGTACCCAAGAGACACGGAGGAACATGGCTTCAGGTCAGCCCATCCCTAGGAGAGAGAGATCTGGGCCTTCTGAGATGCTCGTGGGAGCGTTAGCTCTCCAGCTGACTCTGATCACAGGCTGTTCATGCATCGGTGACCAGAACCAAAGTCCTCAGGCAGAGGGTACCTGTGACCAGTGAATGCCTAGAGGGCATAGGAAGGGGACAGCACTGGGGACAGAAAGAGGCAAACAAAACACCAGTGCTATCCTGAGATTAGCCAGAGGAGAGCAGGGTGGATAAACATGAAAAGCCTTGCTCCTGCAATCCAGCGTTCAGAACCATGTGGCAGTGGCTCAAACCATGGGGAAGGGATGGCTACAGGAAGAGAAGAATGAAGAAGACAGATCTTCCAGACACACTGCCAAAAGAGAAAGGAGGGACGCATGTTTGACTTCTGTCTTCCTCTGTCTTTCATCCCTTCAATCCCTCACCAAAGAATAAACGTAACAGGGCTGGGAGTCACCTAACAGACTAGCTAGCAATGTAAGTTATGGGGTGAGCTGACCGTCCACTTTTGTGTCCTTCATCCCCACCACCCATGGTACAAGCAGAGCAGGAGAAGGACAGGCAGTGGATCTGGAAAGGGACCCGGTCCGGGAAGGTGCTGGAAGGCCAGCACCAGCTCCCCACCTCCACCCATGCACATGCTATGCCTGCAGAAACAAGGAAGAGGCGTTCTAGACAAGGCATGTCTGCAACTCAGAGCTTGACTGGTCATTCTGTTGGCTGTCTAGACTTAAGGGTATGACAGACACAATGATCACAATAAATATTAAGCGTAGAATCTGCCATTCTATAGCTATTACACTGTGAATAGGGGGCACACATGTGCACACATGCACACACACAAGGCAATACTCTTTATAATTCAGAACTATCTATTCTTTATAATTCAGAACTATCCTTTAATTTCACTGAGAAATTGCTCACAGTATTAAATAGCTGAAGTGGGGGGGGGCATGCATAGTGCCGAAGCAGAAAGGGGTTTCAATTTCAGCTGCTATTATTTCACGTGTTATTATTTACAAGGATGATATAATAGATTACACATCATAGCAGTGATAATAAATTTATTGGGAGAGAGTTAAAGACCGACACGTCGCTCGATTTGTTAAGTCACAGTCGGCCTGCAACCCTAGCCTGGCAGCAGTGACTAGCTTCCCATGAGAGTCAGTGAAAGCCTATGTAAGAATCAGTGGGCCACACGGAATTTGCAGCAAAAAGTATTACATTTTTATTTCTGCTCGGGGATTGCGAGATACACTGCTTATATCAGTAACTCTGAGAATAAACACATATGCGTGTACGTTGCATTTGTTTCCCTGGAGAGCTGATTGACTGGGAAGCCTGGCCCAGCCTGTGGATGGGGAGATGCATTTGTTCAATGGGAGCTCTGTTCTATGGATACCCTGCTTTAGGACCCTGCAGATGTCATCTGCTCCAAACACCCCCCACCCACGTGTGGGAAAACACTGTCTCTTGAAAGGATCACAGCTAATGCTTCTTTTAGTTTGGTTTACCACGTGGAACTCCTACTGTGCACAAAGAAGCCTTCACTACATTACAGTCTTAAAATTCCAAGAAATGCTGAAAACCTTTACATCTAACCTCTTTTATATTGAATTCAGACTAAATTAATATACTACAAAGTTCATCATCTTAACTGTGTCAAAGGGATATGAGTCTGTGGTCTTTAGTAGTCTCGTGGCATTGTACAACCTACTTTCCCCGAGAGACTTTGGACCATTAGCAGTTATTCACTGTTTCTTCTTACAACACAATCTGTCAAATTTTTCTTCCGTCCCTATGGATTGATCTGTTTACCCTTTCATAGCAACAGTGTCCTGTAATGTATGGCTATTTATATCTCATTTCTTCTGCTTCATTTCTTGAGGTTCTCGAGTCTCACCGTGCCAGAGCGTCCTCCGTTATTCCTTCTCTACCGTTGAAGAATATTCCGCTGGGTGACTATACCACATTCTTTATTCAGGGGGTCCACAACATTGGGTTAACTAGCATGCGCCGCTGTTAACTAGCTTGAGTATGTTTCATTCATGTGCAAGTTTCTGCCTGTGCATGGTTTTGGTTCTGTTGGGTATGGAATTTCTGGGATATCTGTAAATGACTGGCCAGTTTATGCAGTGGCCCGTCCACTGTGCACTCATTAGGATGATGTTTCCCTTCAGACAGGAGTCTAAGACCCAAGACAGATAAATGACTCTCAAGAAGTCACGGTAGAATAGGTTAGAAAATCCGTCTGCTCCACCTATGCCGTGTTCCACAGATCCACCTAAAGGCTAATGTACTTTTTCTGTCATTCAATAGGAAAGTAGTCGTTATAAAAACAAAACAAAACAAAAAAGTGTACTATTGGTAAAAAGGATGAATCTTCAGAAACTCTGAATTAATCATAAAATTCAAGCAGTCAAAACCCACCTCCATATGCGTTTCCTGTTCAGAATCCCACCATCCCAGTGAGCCGGTTTCACGGATTTCTGCTCTGCTGAAGCTGACACCTCCAGCAGCACCGGGCCTGAGCGCTAACACTTAGAATGATATGGGTGCTGGCATGCGCATTTTAAGGAACCATCTGGGCCATAAGGCTTGACTCCCCCTACCTGCTGCCCACCCCCACGCCCAAGCCACCTCGCCCTCCACCCCTACCCCAACTCCTTCTTCCCATGCTTTGCTTCCCAACTTTTTTTCTGAGAGCAGCTTCTCTGGTCTGACTGCTCCCTGCTTTCCATTGCTTCTCCTGGATTCCCCGGTCCCCAGTCAGCTGTTCACACGGGACCTTATCACACCACTTTCCTATGGTAAATAACACTAGTGCCCTTAGCAGAATGCTCAGGAGCCTTCCCAGTTTAAGCTCCACTGACCTCACTCACTTCCAGACCCAAAGGACTACAGGTCTATCATGCGTTCAAGATTTTAACAGATTAAAATACAAAACTGAAAGTCTCCTATGTGCAGTCTGGGGATCCAAATGAATACATTTCCTTCTTGCGAAAACAGAAAATCACACTTAGCAAGTTCAGTGAGAGCTTCATTTTAGGCCAAGTTCTCATTAGGCGACTTGCAACAATAGAATCTAGCATTTAAAGTGGAATCCGACTGAATCTGATATATTTAGAAGTGCAGAAGGAGAGAAGAGTAGAAAATGAGTTTCTCTAGGAATGGTGCAGAAGGCTCCACAGAGAATGGACTCCCAGAATAGGGCTTTGGAAGATGAAGAGGAGTTCACCAAGTAAAGACAACAGCTAAGTTGGCAACGCAGAAGAGATAGCTTCTGAAGATGCACGCGGCAAAACCCAAAGGCAAGTGAGGGACTTCCTGGACACCTCTAGAGCTCTGGGTGGAAGACAAGACAGGCCAGAGGATGGAAGGAGATAGCCTAGAAAGATCTGTGTGTGGCAAAGACACTGGGCCAGTCACTGACTCTGTACTTTACCCCATAAGCAGCAAGGAGTTCTCAGCAAATGAGGGCCTATCATGTGTTTATCTAAACCAGGAAGCAGTGAAGGACAAGTAGTTTTGAGGATCCCCAAAGAGTGGCAACAGCCCGGAGGTGGTGGCGCACACCTTTAATCCCAGAACTCGGGAGGCAAAGGCAGGCGGGTCTCTGTGAGTTCGAGGCCAGCCTGGTCTACAAAGTGAGACCCAGGACAGCCAGAGCTGTTCTAGAGAAACCCTGTCTGGGGTGTGGGGTTGGGAATGGCAGCAAGGAGCATCTCACCTCAGAACCAGATGAAGAGCAGCTGGTCTAAGGCATGGTGTGGGGAGACCCACTTGTCTTTCTTTCATGGTAAACCATTGCCTCTCACAACTCCCGGTGTGGGGGTGACGGGCAAGGATTACCATGGCCCCTTCTGTTGTCCAGCACTCTGGATGGACTTCTACACTGTGTAATGACCGCTCTAGGAACTGGTGTGTCTTTGTCCGCCCTCTATGGGAATGCTGATCTTCTACCCTCCGCAGTATAATAACTTGAGAAGATGAAGGCTTTGTTCAGTGAGCCTGGGTAGAGCAGAGAGTCTGAACTTCTTTCTTTGGGGGCCGTGGCTAGAACCCAGGACCCTGTGCATACCAGGGGACCACTCCACCGCTCAGCTACATCCCCGGCACAGCGGTGTGGTTCTATCAGCTCTCAGGCGTATGACACAAAGGACACTTATCGCCAGGACCAGAACTGCCCCTGGAGTGGAGGCTCCCAGTACATGTCCCACTTCCGCTTCCTGGAACTTACAAAAGGACTCCACATCCTGTGGTCCCCGGGTTCCCAGTCAAGGAGAGAGCAGTGGTGAAGACCCCCTTCTCTAAAGCGCTCATTTTTCCATGGAAGTGCACACCGCTGTGCTGTCAGAGAACAAGTCCACATCCTTCCTATGGACACTGAACAGCCAGAAAGAGCCAATCGGGCTCCGACATGCTAATGAGTGTCCTTAGTAGCCTCTGAATAATTGATCAACAGAACCGTTCAGTGTTTGCTGCTCTCGCTGACTCTGCTCAATATGGAAGATGATTCACTCAGTTCTAGGGAACAGATTGTTCCAAAGTCTAACTCCACTTCCCTTGCTAGTTTTTTTTTTTTAATAAAAAACATGCACCTGTGGAGCTCACGCGCCTGCAACTGTGCCTGGAATAGAAATGAGGGAATTCATTTGTGTTCCACGGCGTACAATAGTAGTAACCTCTCAGGGCCCTGCCAAGCTTTGGGAATGGCTCTTTTCCTCAGGGAGGAGGAAAGAGATAGATGTGTCAAGTCTCTACTGGCTGGGGAGATTGCAAGAGCAGGCTGAATTGAAATGAGACCATCTCCCCAATAAAGCTGGCTATTCACCAGGCTAGGCAAAGAAATCGTTGGTATCCAATTGTATGCCTGCATTTTCAGGCTGTGCATTTGGGAGCTAATTTGGTGCGACCCGTTTCTGTTGGTCACGTGCCCCTGAGTGCTTAGGGAGACCTTGTGAACTGGAACCAAGAACAGTTTAATTTTGCTCTCAAAGTCTGATGGTGGGACCAGCTCCAGTGGCTTGTCTGGAACCCTTTTCCACCTCCCAACTTTGGCGACTTCATTGTTTCTTCTGCCTGTCTTGTCCTTTCAGTGAAAGGATGCCCGTGTTCTCTAAAATCCCATAAACCCAAGCCTTTTGCTGTGTGTTCCTGCAGCAATTGGTACAGTTGGCTCCCGTACACATCCAGCCTAGATGAAATCTTAGCCACAGGAGAAGGCCACAGTCCAAGATACGAAAGTCCCTTCTTTGTCCTTCAAGAGTGAAAGAGACAAGCAGCCCCGTAAGCCTAATTGTGCCGAGTTCCAAGGACAAACTCTGGAAAATATCATCCCTCCCTTAGTCCTGAATCTGGCTACAGTTCCCAGACACAAATGCAAGTCAGCCCTGTCCCAGAGGACAGAAGAAGCTGGACCCAACAGGTCCTCTTCTCCAGCGAGGCCGTAGATGGAATTGAGCTCTTGGTGGGTCTTCCTTAGAAGACTAGAATTCTCCACCAAGCTACGATCAACCAGATCCTGGGAACCTTGGGATTCATGTCAGTCAGCTCTGGTGGGGCTGGACTGACAGACGAGAACACTGCCGCCATTCCTCACATTGACGCTGGCCACATCCTTAGGACTGAATGAGTCAGTGTCCTCAGAGGGTGGAGACAGGAGGCAGGCTCAAGGAGCTTTCCTTCAATACCTTGTTGTGAACTTGTCAGTCACAGGTAGAATGAAGGCGCTAGAACGCTGACATAATTAGCCTGTCTTGTTTCTTTGCTTCTTCTCACACTGTGGAAGTTTAGCCCAGCTGGGTCCTTTCTGATGTGCATTTGGAAGATATGGCCTCTCTTGGTCATTGGCTGATTCTGGATATCTGAATGACTAAAGATGTTGGGATAGATCCTTCCACTCCCACTCCTTCCTTCCACTATTGCCTTGAAGCCCGGTGTTCCCTTGAATGTGGAGAGGTGTCCTGTGTACAGAAGAAGAGGGATGGACAAGGAAGAGACCAGATCGCACTCTGGGTAGGGAGGACAAGCCATGCAAGAGTTCACTCAGTACTGGGGTGAAGCCATAACTGCCTTGGCCACACCCCCCACCCACACCCCCACACCCTCACACCCCCACACCCACAGAGAGAGAGAGAGAGAGAGAACACCTCACCAGACCTTAGAAAAGAAGACTACAGATGCCGGGATGAGAAGAGGACTTACAGTCAGTAAGTAACCACCCACTTGACATCTAAGTCCCAGCCCCCCACCCCCCATCTTGCCTGAAGAGCGCTGCCAGGTACGCTTGAATAACGTGGATTCCTCTGGATCCTCTGAGAATCGATGTCGGGGAAGGACAGGGGAGAACGAGCGAAGGTTTCTTAGTGGAGTCAGCTGAAAGAAAGGAATATGAGAAGAGCCATCTCCAAGACGCAAGGATGACCCTGGCTGAAACAGACGAAGATGCTGTGAGCTTCCTGGACTGACATGCAGCACACAAGTGAGAAAAGATTCAACAGAGTCCTTGTTGGGGGGAACTTAGGTCAGCTAGCAAAGACGTCCTTTGTTACCAAAAATGTGTCTTCCAAAGCTCACCATGCGAAGCAGAAAGCCGCCTTGGGCGGGGTTGGGGTGCATTCATACCCTCAGCCAGATGCTGTAGTGGTGTGCTCAAACCTCCCTAGCTGAATCTCTGTGCATTGCAACAGTGGATGCTGGCCTGGCTCAGGCTCCTGCCCTGCCTCAGGTAAACTCCCCCCACGCCCCAGAACAGGGAGAAAAGACCACAGGATGGCAAGCAACGTAGAACAGAGCAGTGCAGAGAGGCCAAGCCTGGAAGCCAGGAGAGCAGAAACTCACACAGCTGCTGTCTGGGGTTCAGGGCAGCCGTTAGACTACTGGGATTGCAGACTACAATCTAGCCTCGACCTGGATGAAGAGGTCGAAGCATTTGCTGGACGTGCTGCTTTTCACTTGAACCCCAAATTTAGCTCTGCTCAAATTAGACACCAACCTCCTGGGCATAGTGGTGCATGCCTGGAATCCCAGGCACATAGGAAGTAAAGACTTCCCGTTGAGAGTTGAAAGCCAAACTGCCTACATAGCAAGACCCTGTCTGTCTCAAATATAATAGTAACAAACAAACAACAAAAACACTAAAAAACAATAAATCCCACCAACCTACTTAAATGCTCAGTAGTTCTTTCCTGAGGTCCATTCCCAGTTTGGCACGTAGCCCCAGGAGACACTTAAATACCTATTAGAATGGGGGAGGGAAGCCTGAGGGAAGCAGATAATTTGAGGTGCTCACTGATTTCAGAAGTCACTCTTGTCTTTCTTTTTCTGTGAAAACAATAGCAAAAAATATAGAAAAACTGGTTGGAAATAGCTATTTTGAACAACCTTGAGGAAATGGCTAAAAATACAAAACTGTGGAGTATTGCAGTGATTCTCAGTGACAGGAGCTGCACCTCGGGGGCACAGTCTTTGGTTTATCTAGAGTGCTTGCACTCAGCCTGGGGCTCTGCTGGATCATCACAGGCCTTCATCCCTGCTCCCTGATACCTAATGTCATTCTAAGACCAGGCTGGGGATGTCATGGGAAGTGCTTACAGCCAGCAACCCAGGCTATTTTCAGTCTGAGACTGGCAGGCTCACAGTCTGTGTCTTGTAGCCAGGCTTTGATGTAACTGTATTCAGGGATTTCCAACACCAATGCAACACACACACACACAGATGCACACACATGCACGTACACACATGCACACACACCATGAAAACAGAGAGCAGCTTCTGATGATAGGCCATGGGTTTTTTTTTCTTCACACTCAATTCTCATTTCAATAATGTGAGATCTGAAACTGAGGAGTATTGAAGACAATAGAATCTGCTTTCTCCCATTTCCTGTGTGTGGTATGGCCATGTTACATGCTGATCAACAAGAAGAAATAAACGAGGAGTTTTAAAAGACAGAGGGCATGTTTTAAAGTGTGTCTTCTGTTCTAATCACAGACCAAAGGTCAATTCAAGGACACAGAAGATGTATTTATAGGAAAACAATACTTTATATGCATAGGAGATGCAAATGTATGTGGGTGCACATGTGTGAGGTGCACACACTTATGAAGGCCAGAGGTCAGCCAATGTGTGTCACTCCCAAGGAGCCATCCACGTTGTCTTTTGAGACAACGTCTCTTATTGCACGCACTAGAGTAGTCTCTGCTGGCCAAAAAATCCCAACAATCTTCAGGTCTCCATCTCATCAAAGCTTGGATTACGATCATGTGACATCACTCCCAGCTTCTCTTAAGGGCTCTAGTTATTGAACTCAGATCTTTTTTAAAAAATATTTATTTATTTATTATGTATACAATATTCTGTCTGTGTGTATATCTTCAGGCCAGAATAGGGCACCAGACCTCATTACAGATGGTTGTGAGACACCATGTGGTTGCCAGGAATTAAACTCAGGACCTTTGGAAGAGCAGGCAATGTTCTTAACCACTGAGCCATCTCTCCAGCCCTGAACTCAGATCTTTATGTTTGTGTGACACCCAGCTTTTCATAGGGGCTCTAAGGGACTGAACTCAGATCCTTATGTTTGTGTGACAAGCACTTTACTGACTGAGCCAGCTCCCCAGTTCCAAAATATTTTAGGGTTTTTTGTTTGTTTGTTTGTTTGTTTGTTTGTTTGATGTGTGTGTGTGAATTTTAATGATATCATGTGCAATCAGCCTGGATAAATTTCAGAACTACTGAGTTGAAGAAAAGCCACCACCAAAAGAGTATCTCCACCTTGGTTTCAATGATGTTTAAAAACCAATTAATAGCAAAAGTCAGAGTCGAGGGTGTCTAGGGCAAGGGAAAGGCTGACTTCCCCTGGAAGGACCAGACCAAGAAAAGCCCTGGTATGGGCATCTGATGAAAATGTCCATCTTGATATTGATGCTGGAGACCTGGTTTGACACATTCAGCCAGTGTGCTGAGCATACCCCACTCTCCTGCAGCAAACAAGCAATTAGGACATTTTTCTCAAAACACTGCTAGTCTTACATTGAAAAAAATTTAAACTGAAAATTAACATCTGATACAGTGGGTTTTGTTGTTCACTTTTTGCTGTTCCATGTTGTTTTTCGGTTTTGGGTGCTTGTGATTAAACCCAGGGCCTCACACAGGCTCTGCAGACTCATGACCGCCGAGCCATATCCCCACCCACCACCCCCATGCGTCCTTCTCAAGCCCTCATGGGTTCTATTCCGAATTGATTAGTACCATGATCATAGTAAGTTGCTGGCATGGTAAACTGACTTTAATCCACCCATAGCTAATTCTCACACAAGATTTATGCTAATCTTTCCCACCACATTTGTACTCGCCGGTTTTATGTCAACTTTATACAAGTTATAGTCATTTGAGAGACAGGAACCTCAGATGGGAAATAAGCATCTGGCTGTAAGGCATTTTCTTAATCAGTGATTGATGGGGGAGGGTTCAGTCCTTTATGAATGGGGCCATCCCTGGGATGCTGAACAAGCCCTCATGATGAGCCAGCCAGCAAGCACTCCTCCACAGACCCTGTATCAGCTCCTGCCTCCAGGTTCCTTAATGATAAACAGTGATGTGGAAGTGTAAGCCGTATAAACCCTTTCCTTCGCGAGTTGCTTTCGAGCAATAGAGACCCTAATAAAGACAACCTCGAAAGCACACCACGCCAAGCCTAAGTGAATCCTACCTTATTAAAACATGTTTCAAATCTTGAAGAATTCAAATGCTAGCATTGTTGAATATTTAGTCCACAAAGTACTCAAGCAAATAAATGTTATTTGTGCATTATTTGTTTTCTGGGGCTAGGAGTAGAACTCAGGTTTTATACATGGAAGACAAGTGCTCTACCACTGAGCTTCAACTCCAATCAGAGTATTCTTTTTAATATGATAAATTACCCAAGTTCTTGTGCTAGGTTATAATGGTCTTTTGGGTAGCTGCTTCATGTCAAATCCCAGCACTTAAAGCTAAGGAAAACACTTCTTGTAGGGTTGACCTGAGCCCCTGCTTCAAAGGTAGACATGATTGAGCATTAGAGTGTAGTTATCTCAGTCGGGTGGTGTAAGCACACGCCTTTAATCCCAACCCTTGGGAGGCAGAGGCAGAGGCAGAGGCAGAGGCAGAGGCAGAGGCAGAGGCAGAGGCAGAGGCAGAGGCAGAGGCAGAGGCAGAGGCAGAGGCAGAGGCAGAGGCAGAGGCAGAGGCAGAGGCAGAGGCAGAGGCAGAGGCAGAGGCAGAGGCAGAGGCAGAGGCAGGTGGATCTCTGTGAGTTCATGGCCAGCCTGGTCTACAAAATGAGTTCTAGGACAGCCATTACACAGAGAAACCCTCTCTTGAACCCCCCCCCAAAGAAATAGAATTATCCCAGCTTTTCCTATATTACTTTCCATGTAGAACAGAAGTATAATTTATACAAAGTCGCACAGTGTGATCTGTTTGATTGCCCATGGTCATAGTTCTTTATTTTTACAATAGCATCTACTCTGCAACAAAAGCTGACCACAAACTCACGACAATCCTCCTGCTTCAAGCTCCCAAGTGCTAGTTTTATAGACTGACCTGCCCCCACCCTACCCCCAATGCCTGGTTCCATGTTTATCTGCACAAAACTATGCGTTGACTCCACCTCAGGAGGACTGTACTACACAGCTGCATCTATTTAATCAGCCCCTCCTGCTGAGCAATTAGGGTTTTCACCAGCTCATCGTCACAGAATTAGCACCCTGGGTTAGGGCGAACTACCTGAAATGGCCGTATTTTTATACATCAAATGCAGTCAAATAGAAGTAAACTCGTGGGCTTCATGCAGCACATTTCCCTTTCTGTGCCATTTGTTTCTTGGAGTCAGACTAACGCTCAAAGGAGAGATGCTTTGTAAAAATCTTGATGGCCATTAGTACCTCATTCTCCTGAAGAATACACATTTGCTCTGCACTCACTTCCCCGTGCCCTAGACAAGAAAAAAAGTTGTGGTTCTTCTGAATCTATTAGAAAAGCCAACCCTCAGAGTTTAGCCTTTCTCCCTTTCATAGTGGGGATGCTGAACATCTTTCCGTATGCATACTGCACCTAAGGCATTCCTCCACAACCCTCCAACGTCTATTTGCACAAAGGAAATCAAATCTGGTTTTGAAAGGCCTGAGAGACCTGCGCATGTATTGAAAACCCGCTCTTTACAGGCGGCAGGAACTGGTTATTTTCCTGCCTTCCGATTTCTATTAGTGTCTATTACCGGGCACACAGACATGCGTTGTGTTTGCCCAGAGTGAACTTCTTTGACTAAAGTCTTTAGCTGTTGGGGAAATCTGCCAGGCTCTGCAAAGAAGGGCAATCTCTCACCTATAGGTAGTCGGCAATGCCGGCTCGGTGCCACCATGTCTCATGGCTGCCAGCAGGGGGCCCTGGCAGCTCTGTAGGCTTCCCGACCCTCTTCCATTTTCTCTTCCTAAATAATTTAGCCTCCTCTCTCCCCAGCACAGAGAGGCAATTGCTGGCTTCTGCTTAGCCAGACTAACTTGCTGGATTAAAATCATTTGGCTTCCACCATAGCAATTAGTATGCAAATTGCCGGTATACTACCTGCCTAGCCATAAATTACATTCGCGAACTTAATATTCACAGATGCAACATACCAGGGTGGATAATTTTCTGTTTTTCAGTAGATGTAGACCAGAGCGATTCATCACTTTATTGAACCGTAACACATTAAATCAACAGTTGAGAAATTAAGCATTTTTCAAAGCATTTTCTTATGCATTCATTTCTTTCAGCAAGCAATAAAGCAGAACATTAAATATGCGGTGTGTCTCCGTAGACTAAATGGCCCGTGGATACATTTAATCCTAAAATAGCTCTTTTGTAACTTAAAAAAAAAGAAGGTGTGCAAACAAAGGACAATCTGTGCCATATGCAATCTATTGAGTCCTCTTCAACATCATCAGAATCAAATACAGTCTTTTTCAGTTGAGTTCCCAAAAGAGTGAAAAATCGTTAATCCCAATATATAGCTAACACTGTTCAGGAATGGGACGTGTCTGGTACCAAGAATTTGAGATGCATTGGCTGTCACTAAGTCTTACAGCGAAGCATTCAATGTTGGCCATTAGCTCATTAAATTAATTGTACCTGATTTTGTGTGTGTGTGTGTGTGTTTTCTAGTTTTGAGTAACTAACCTATTGAGTATTTTACAGAACAAGGGTGGGGTGAGTTCAAGTTGAGGGAGAAAAGTTCAAGTCTGGTGACACAGTGCCATTCTCCTCCATTCATTCATGGGGCAAACTGAACCTGCATTCCCTGTCAGGTCAGTGACGTGACCCCTGACCCCCGACCCCTGACGACAGACACAAAGGTGGTTAAAGATGCAGCCCCTTATGTCAGTAGTGGCTGAGGGATCGTGTAGAGCGTTTCTGTCAGTAAAGAGCACCAAGAGCTCTCCTTGTGTTTTGTGTACATCCGTCTAGAACAGAGGCCTCCAAGGACCTTGGGAGAGTCCAACACTCTTTCCTCCAAGACATGCCTTGAAGAAAAATGGCCCTTGGTTTCAGATTCTGACTCTGCTTTGCAGGGGCTCAAAGAATACACTTGTTCATCATTTAAGCAAGGAAATCTGAGAATGTTCACTAGAATGACTCACAAGACTATCCTGAGAGAAACTCAATTTTAGGGGTGCAGCTAGAGCAGCAAATCAGCCACATGACTCCCATCTACACTAGCCGTTTGACTTTGAAAAGTGTTTGAGTTACACAGACAATACTGTCCTTCAAACCAAACCACAATGTCCCCTGGAGAGATGGGATAGTATAGCACTCTGCTGAGCCAACTTGGGCCTGTGGTAGCTCCTGTGTCCCCAGCACCACTGCCACATCTAGGAGTGCACGCCATCACTCCCAACTCTGAAAAGAGCCCCTGTGAGCCTGCCTTTCCCCTCAGCTACCTCACACCTTTCTCAGGGGAGCTCATCTTAACAGACAATAAATAATTTTCAAGAGTCTCCTCATAGACTGAGGCACAGGGGAGAAAGAGGGGACAGTACAGGCCCCATGTGACCTCAGGAACAAAGGTAACCTCAGACTTCCTGCCAGGGGAGGAGAAGGAAGAAGTCATCATGACCTGGAGCTGACAGCAGGTGTTCCTTCACCTGTGCATCTAGACAGACAGCCACGGGACGCTACAGGGAGGCCGACTCCGGCATGCATCTGCCACTGAGCACTCAACTGTGCGCTGCCCAGCAGAATGCTCATTTGTGTGTCAATGTAGAACCTCGGACTTTACTTTAAAATGCCTTTTTAAAGAATTTATTTGAGAAGAAGAAGAAGGAATAAGAGGAGAAGGAAAAGGATGTGGTGGTGGCGCATGCCTTTAGTCCCAGCCCTCAGGAGGCAGAGGCAGGTGGATCTCTGAGTTCGAGGCCAGCCTGGTCTACAAAAGTGAGTTCCAGGACAGGCTCCAAAGCTACAGAGAGAAACCCTGTCTCAAAAATAAGCAAGAAAAAGAATAGTGCTTCTTTAAAATTAATTATTTTAATGGGAAAGTAAAATTATATAATTTACAAATGTGTATAGTTATCATATATAATGTGATATTTCAAATATGCCTTATGTCTACACTGTGGAATGGATACATGGAGCTGGTAAGGTATGAATTACCTCACAACCTCAGAGAACCTAGACAACAAAGAGGACCCTAAGAGAGACACACATGGATCTAATCTACATGGAAAGTAGGAAAATTTAAGATCTCTTGCATAAATTGGGAGCGTGGGTATCACGGGAAGAGTAAAAGGGGAGGGGGGAGGAAGGGAGGGGAGCAGAGGAAAAATATAGCTCAATAAAAACAATTAAAAGTTAATTAATTAAGTAAATCTATTCCTTAGAAAAGAAAAGAAAAGGTTAGAGTCTTAATACATTGCCAAAGGCAATGAGCCCTGCTTCCAAGACAGTGACCCTTCTACAACCCACCACATGTGAGCTGCCCATGGCAACACACTCTTGCCAGCAGTGCAGAACTAAAAAGGCCTTTTATTTCAAAAAATAAAAATAATAAAAAACAGTGAATTAAAAAAAAGATATGAATTGCCCACAAAGATTTAACAATATAGAGGGAGAACACTTGAAGGCCTTGCCTCGAGAGTTTCAGGCCCCCGTACATTGTTTCCAACACTGCTGTCACACAGGACAGCAGCTCTGTCTAACTGAAATGTTGTGTTCTTGATCAGCCTCTTCTGGACCAGCCCCACCAGTCTATCTCTGCTTCTGAGAGTCCAGCCTTCATTGGACCCACATACGGGTGAGATCAGGGGGCTTTTGTCTTTCTTTGCCAGGCTCATTTCACTGACTCTAATGCTCTCCGGCTCCTTCATGTTGTTACAAAAGATAGAACTCTCTTCCTAACAGATAAGATCATCCTACTGTGTCTGCACACAACATCCCTGTATACATACAGGTAAGCAGCATCCTATTGTGTCTGCACACAGCATCCCCTATATGCATACGGGTAAGCAGCATCCTATTGTGTCTGCACACAACATCCATGTATACATACAGGTAAGCAGCATCCTATTGTGTCTGCACACAGCATCCCCTATATACATACGGGTAAGCAGCATCCTATTGTGTCTGCACACAGCATCCCCTATATACATACAGGTAAGCAGCATCCTATTGTGTCTGCACACAGCATCCCCTATATGAATACAGGTAAGCAGCATCCTATTGTGTCTGCACACAGCATCCCCTATATACATACGGGTAAGCAGCATCCTATTGTGTCTGCACACAGCATCCCCTATATACATACAGGTAAGCAGCATCCTATTGTGTCTGCACACAGCATCCCTGTATACATACAGGTAAGCAGCATCCTATTGTGTCTGCACACAGCATCCCCTATATACATACAGGTAAGCAGCATCCTATTGTGTCTGCACACAGCATCCCTGTATACATACAGGTAAGCAGCATCCTATTGTGTCTGCACACAGCATCCCTGTATACATACTTATCTCATTTCCTTTTGAGACGCACCTAGTAGTGAGATTGCTGGGTCATATGATAGGTCTACCCCCATACTGTTTTCCTTAACAGACATGCTAATTCCCATCCCCACCAGAGGTGTCCCAGTGTTTCCTTTTCTGCCTGTCACTCATCTTTAGATGACAGCCATTCTAACAGGTATGAAGTATTAGTTCATCATGGTTTTGAGTTGCACTTCTGTGATGATTACACATGCTGTGTCTTTGTTTCATACACCGATGGCCGTTTGCATGTCTTCTCTTGGGAAATGTTTGGTTATGATTCTGATGAGTGGCACTGGCTGTCAGTCTGACAGGACCTAGAATCACCTAAGAGACAAATGTCTGGGCAAGTGTGAGTTTCTAGATTGGGTGATTTGAAGTGGAAAGACCCACCCTCAACATAGTCAATATCATTCCATATTAGTCAGGGCTCTCTAAAAGGGGGAGAACTGATAGAATGAATATATAATATAATATATAATATATGTCATATAGTACATAGTACTATACTACGTACTATATAGTATGTGTAATACCATATATGGTATTTAGTATAGTATAATATATTTATTAAACTATATATATATTACAGTACATAGTATAGTATGCAGTATATTATTTATATTATATTATGTATTCCTAGAGAACTGCTGCTCTTCCATCTGCATTGTAATCGTAAAGAAGTTGGTTCTGACACCAGTGAAAGACTGCCTTAGCAACAGGGTTGATAAACTTACAATTAAGATTGAGGGCAAGAAGACAAAAAGAAAAAAAACTCTTCCTTTTGCCATGTCCTTGCACTTGGACCAGCACCCAGCTTTGGGTGGGTGGGGGGGTCTTTCCCATCTTAAATGATCCAATCAAGAAAATCCCTTCGGGTTTTATTTTGCTTGGGCTTTACCTGACTCCAAAGGTAGTGAAGTTGACAACCAAGATTGGCCGTCTCAGGGTTAGTGTCCTTAACTTCATGAAAAGGAGAAGAGGGACTGAGTGCCATCTCTGCTTCCTGACCAAGGACACGAGTGACTGGTTTCCTCCGGCTTCTCTTCCATGACTGACTGTCCTCTCAAGTCACAGCCAGATGAACCTTTCCTTCTCTGAGCTGCTTTCCTGAGGCATTTGGTCACAACTCCAAGGGAAGGATGACACGAGATCATTTTACCCATTTTTAGCCAGATTATTTGTTTCCTTGCTGTTGAGTTGTTGAATTTCTGTCCCTAGTCTGGATATTAATCTCCTATCACATATATGATTTGCAAAGATTTTCTCCCACTCAGGTTTTCTGTCCATTCCGTCTCTCAGTTCCTGCCCTGTATGCAGCTTTTTAGTTTCCTATAATCTTATTTGTCCTTTTTGCATCTTTGCTGCCTGTGTTTTAGGGATCATATCTTTAGAACCATGGTCCAGCCCAATGTCCTGGTACACTGCTCACCATGTTTTCTTCCTTTAGGTCTAGAGCTCCAAGCGCAGGTCTTCTTTACTCGCCCATTGTAGGAAGGAGAGTTAAGGAGCAGAGAGCTGCAATGAGTGGCATTGAGGTAGTTGGTTTAAGAGCAAAACCCAGGGGAAGTACAAGACAATCCACAGCACAAACGCACAAAAAGATTCACAACATGACCCACATCCCAGGTTCTCCAGGACTAGGATCAAGTCTGGATTATGTCCTCATTTGCGAGTGACCTTAAAGAAATGGCTCAGCTGTTCTTAGTCTTAGTTGCCTTACTATTTAGTTGAAAAAGATTCACCAGAGCCTTTTAAAATTAAATGAGCTAATACATTTGCAAAGCTTTGACAAGTGCCTGTCGTGTGGTACCCATGCTCTATGATTAGCGATTACTAGCCGTTGTCTCATTGGTCCAATGTGTGTATGAGTTCCATACCTGTGGATCCAACTGACTATGATTTAAAGCTACTTCAAGAAAGCTTTATTCTTGTTATCATTCCCTGACAATGCAGCATTAACAATATTTGTGCCCTTGTATATTTTGCATTGGGGATTATAAGCAGTCTAGAGGTCATTGAAATTGTCAGGAGAATGCGCACAGCTTAGCTGCCAGCCGCACGTTGCTTGACACAAGGGGGGTGAGAAGTTATTTATATAGAGTGCTGGGGTCAGTCTCCCGCAGATACTGAGGAAAAAGCGTTACCTTAAACAGCAGAGTAGTCCAAGGAAAGGCCACGGCCCGAGGCTGGCTATGATGCTGTGTGGGAGAAATGTCTGAAATCACTTCTAGTTGTCCATTTCAATAGACACCATTCACCTTTATCTCATATGATCTCACCGGATCATACCAATACCATCTCAGGCCTACATCACACTCATTTCTACCTTTCCCTTACACCAGTCATGCAAACTCCATCCTCAGTACCATCAGAATTATTTTGTGTGTGTGTGTGTGTGTGTGTGTGTGTGTGAGAGAGAGAGAGAGAGAGAGAGAGAGAGAGAGAGAGAAAGAGAGAGACCTTATCTCTCATAGACTGCTCAATGTCTTGGCACCTGCTCTGTCTAGTTTTTATGTCAACTTGGCACAAACTAGTGTCATCTAAAAGAAGGAAACCTCAATGGAAAAGCTGCTTCCACAAGATTAGACTATAGGCAAGCCTGTATAGGGCAGTTTTTAAATTAGCGATTGATGTGGGGAGGCTCGATCCCTTGTGCACCTTTGGTCTGACAGTCCTGAGTTCTGTAAGCAAGCAGACTGAGCAAGCCATAAGGAGCAAGCCAGTCAGCAGCACCCCTCCACGGTCTCTACTTCAGCTGCTGCCTCCAGGTTCCTGCCCTGTTTGAGTTTCTGCTATGTCTTCCCACTGGAGGGGAAGTGGGATAAGCCCTCTCCTTCCCAAGTTGCCTTGGTCATGGTATTTCATCACAGCGGCAGAATCCCTGGTTAGTACAGCACCCTGCTTATCATTACAGCTATTTCCCACAGACTGCCAGCGGCTCTCTCCTGTGGTGAGCTGTCCACTTCTCGGTAAGGGAGTCAGTTTGCATGAGCTCTTTCTTCTCCCGGTTCAGGTGGAGACAGAAGACTGACTGCTGTGGTCGGAGAAAGAAAAACTGGGTTTGAAAAAAGATTAGAAGAGATGAAATGGGAGAAGGGAAAAAAATAAAAACTGATCCTGATCCGTGCACACATCAGACTTTCCTACGGGACTACAGAGAGTCGTTGAAGCAAGAAGGTGAGGGCAAGCACAAGTCCTCCGGAGCTGTTAGTGGCTGAGCAGAGAGCTGGGTCCGGTGCCAAGGGCAAAGGCTTGGAAAGTGTGAGAGCTGCGCAGAGAAGGAGCTGCCAAGGACTGAGAGATGTTGCTGGGTCAGAAAAACATCAGAAAAAAAGCAATGACAAAAAAGTGTTCAAAATCAGATTAAATAATCAATCTACAGGCCAATGGAAAAGAAGTAGGGGGTGAGGGATGAGGCAAGGAAAGAGGGAGGGAGAGAAAGAAGGGAGAGGGGAGGGAGAAAAGAAAGGAGCCTAAAGGTGATGTGTGTATGTGTTTATCCCACAAATGAATTATACCCAAAATATGAAAGTAGCTATTACCTATCACTAATAAAAAGACATAATAAAAGCGTCATAATTAGGTTGTTGCCTAATTGCAGTTGTCAAGAGACTTGAATCAGTACTTTACTAAAAGGATACAGAAGACTAATAATTTCCAACTTTAAAAAAAAAAACTGGAGGGCTTATGTCATGTAAAAGTCGTGAGAGCAAATCTCTTAGTATTTTGTGTAGAGAACTTAATTTTATCATCTAAGTGTTTCTCTCCGTCTTAGCTTTCCTCCTCCACTGTGTTGATGAAGGGAGGGACATCACTTTCTCTGCTTGATCCAGGAGTTGTATTACAGTCCCAAGCTTCTGGAGCAGTGGCCAAGGCTTGATATTTTTAGAGGCAGCCGGCAGAGCATGTAGGTAAAAGAGGTCAAAAGTAACAGACACAAGGTGCAGGCGACTTGTGGTTTCTTCTTTGCCCAGTCTGCTTGCTTTGCAAGTGTTGGCCATGGAAGCAGGCCTTGCCTCCCTTCAGATGCAGGAAGATGGGCAGGCAGACCCTACAAGTTACCATGAAAGGCTGCTAATTCATCCTGACTTCACGACCATTCACTGGCTGGTGCTTGAGGTTTACCTGCACAGCAGAGTCCCTGCTTGGTGTGCACAAGCTCCAAGAAACAAAAGGAGGGAGATGGGGCAGAATTTTCTGGTTCTGTGTCTAACAGTAATTCTGGCTGTTGGCCCCAAGTGAATGAAGAAGGCAAGTTTCCAAAAATGGAGACAGATATAAGTGTCACACTCCATGTGAGGTGTGTCATTAGAGCCAGACAGAGTCACACTAAGAAACAGAGATAGATAGATAGATAGATAGATAGATAGATAGATAGATAGATAGATAGATAAAGATGTTTACCCTTTCTTCTTGTGACTGTATCTGTCTATATTACTCTGTGCAAACACACACACACACACACACATTACAACAACAAGCAACAGAGGGGAGAAGCATGACAGTCAGCCATCCATTGCCTTGAGACAAAATGATTCAAAGTTTTCTATCTTCCCCAAAGTCTGCAAGCACAGGAGCTCTCTGGCTTTGGTTCAAAGGGAAAGAAGGACTGTACACAGGGTAAATGTTCCTACCCAGGATGCTTCACTGGTGCTGCAGAGAAATGAACCATAATGTCGGGGAAGCCAAAGGAATTTTTGTTTTTTCTATCTTGAAAAGCTCAGCAAGGGGTATGAAGGAAATGAGAAGCGGCAGAGGGGCTCGCAATATGCTCACTCCTGCCTTTTGCTCCTGGCCTGCAAGAGCAGAGATGTCAAACATTACCGAGGGCAAGGCATCCTTCCTTAGCTCCTGCCTTGGTCTGTTTCCTGTTGCTATGGCAACACACCAGAGACCGAGTAACTTATGAAAAAGGGTTTTGTCCATTCACAAATTCAAGAGTGGGCCACCACTTCTGGTGGGGTCTTTATTGCTGGTTGGAAGTCTATAGGATCCCCTATAGACTTATAGGGGTGACTTCGGCTGTCACATAGAAGAGAGGCTGAGCAGTCTCTCGGGTCTCTCCTCCTTTTATAAAGCCATCAGACTAGGGCCACACTTAAGGTCTTGTTTACTTTTAATCACTTCTCAAAAATCCTCACCTCCAAACAACACATCTGGGTTAAGTTTCTAGCCTCTCAATATGTCACAGAGGATGTGTTGAGAGGAAGATTCAAACCACAGCTGTTCCATACTGGGTTCCTGGAGTAGAGGTCAAAGTTCACGGTCACTCAGTGAGGTTTGCTTCACTGGATGAACATTGGATTGGGAGCTGGCCATGGGACAAGGTGACCTTGAAACAAAGGCTGGAATGAAGCACCAGTCCAGGGTACAGGATGGAGACCCCCCAGGAACGCAAGCATCTTTATCCTATCCAATGGAAGTTGAGTTGTCAAAGGGGAAATGGCTCGACAGTCTTGGCATATTATATGAAAGTCAAAAGCATGGAACACAAATCCTGGTTGTAAGTAGCAGCCATGGTGCCCAGCAGAATAGCCACAAACAGCACTCCCAAGTCACTGCTTCGTAGGCAAATCAAGAACAGTCTGAGACAGAAAGAAAGTCATTGAGAGGTCAGGCACCCCTACTCTGCGCATGGTCAAGATGACAGACATATAAGTACTGCCCTCCCAACTCCCCCCCAAAAAAAACTTTTGGGAAAAGAAAGAAATAAAACAACCTTCAGATATTGATTATTTGAGTGATACTATTTTCTATGTAGTTTCTATTATTGCCTCAAATTCAAATTAAACAGTGTCAAATACAGTAGAAAAGTTAATGGAACTATAATGTCTTAAGACTTAGTCATAGAAAAATGGAAGTGAGTCTCTTTTATTCTCTCCACTCAACTGAATTGTGTCACATGTTAACACTATTGTATGGCATCTGCCGCCTAATCTGTTGTTTGCATGCTAGAAATACATCCCATATTACTATATCATTTCTTCTTAAAAAATCGTAACACTGCAATGGGGTCGTAGCTAGTGGTAGAGAGCTGGCATGGCTTTCATGAGACTATAGGTTGAATCCCCAACATCGCAAAACAAACAAAGGAATAACCATCCCATCGTGAGTGTGTTTACAAACCACAGGACACTAGCTTCCAATGCAATTATAACTGAGAAGTAAGGTCTATGATCTATGAAGTGAGGTCTATACAGCAAGCTTACAGCTAGAACGCAGGCATCTCACTGATTTTAATTTTTAAAGGAAATAGAATAAAATATAAATCCTCAATGAAATATTGCAGATCCACTCAATTCTCAGTCTCTTAATCTTCTTGTTATTTTCTCCAGACAAGTTTCAACAAATATGGTAATATATACTCAATATGTTCAAACCTTCTTGCCAAGAAAAGGAAAAAGTAAAACTTCCAAAATGTAAAAATAACCTGTCCATGGGGGCCTCCAACCACCATGGCTGATCTTTGATGAGTTCTGAAAAGCAGAAAAACTGAAGAAACAAACAAACAACAAACAAAGGAGAAATCAATGCTGTGAACTAACCACTGGGACCTTGGTGAGTCCTAGCCCAGTGTCTGAACGGAGAGCCATGGCTGGCCCTTGCTGGTTTTTAACAAAGGACGTTATCACCTAAAACCAACATGGTTTCTGTGAATGTGTCCTGCCAGGCTGGTCCTCTATTGCTCTCTGGCAGTAATGAAAGACTTGTGAGAGTCATACGTTAGAAAGTCTGCACATGATCTTTAACGAGAAACTTGGTATGATGAAAGGGGTGGGGGAGGGAACTGAATCCCAGTAGCAAGGATTCGAAACTATCAGAGTGGTAGCCAATGGTGACCGGTGGCACTGTGGTAAACTCTCCAATGTGGACTTGGGGCCAGCTCTGGATCTGGCTCTGTTTTAATGATTTGAAGGGAACCGTGATGGTGATTGATAAAATCTTTTGTGGGCAAAATGAGGACCACAGAAGGTCTTAGCAGGAAGATCTATATACTGAATCATGTACAGATCTATACACTGAACGTGACCCAGTGTATAGAAAAGAGTCCTGCTGTTATTGGCGGTGAGTTCTCTGCGTGGCCCTTTCAGGATCCATCAACCACGAAAGGACAACACCAGAACACAAGAAGAGTTCCTTGACATGCAAGGGCACCTGCTTTGGAGTCAGATGTCTCTGGGCAAGTCTACTCAGCGTGTCGGTGATTCTGCTAAGGATCCTGCCTGCCTTGCTGGATGGATGCGAGGACTAAATGAGATGCTAAGGATGCGAAGTATTTAACACATTGCCTTGCCCCTAAGAAGCTCTCAACAGATAATAACTATATATAGCCGTACACACGGTGGCTTAGCAGGAGCATGTGTGAAAAAGACTTGTGGTTTTAATAGACTCCAAGTTCCAAATGAGCCAACGATCTGATGTGGTCTCCCAAAATAACTGATAGGGACTTCAGCTGTCTTTAAAGAGCCACAGTAGGCTCAATAAATGAAGCGACGAATTTTGCCAGACCTCCCCCACCCCCATGTTGGATCCCAGGGGGAGCCCCCCATTCCACTCTCATTATCCCTCTTTAGAAGGCTTCTTATGTGCTGAAATGGTCTTAAAACAAGAGCTCCTCCAGCCGCACCCATGAAGGACTAGGCTCATATAGCCTGGGGAGAAAATTCTTAAGGGCATCATAGCACCTGTTTCAAATATTTTTAGGACAGCCACATGGGAGAGAAATCAGTATTCAACGTCCAGCCAAACTGATATTTTTTAAAAAAAAAAAAAAAGTTGGACTATGAGAGGCTTGGAAGAGGACCCAATTTAAAAAAAAATTAAAAAAAAATAAAAGAACAGTTTTCATTCTATTCTGAAGAGTGTAGTTCAGCCCTAAGCCTTTTCTTTTCTTTTTTTTTTTTTAACCATCAGATCATTATTATGGGTAGGAAGCTGTCTCTCTGAAGACAAACAAACTAAAGCGTTTCCAGAGAGTTTGATCATCTTTGCAGCCTGATCATCAGCCCAGTCTCAGAAGAAGAAAGTTAAATAAAGGAGAGGCACTTCAGTAAAAGCCTGTCGCACCCCTGAGGGACACGGGAGCTCTGTTCATCTTCCTCGAGGTTGAGCCCTGCCCCACGACGGGCTCCGAGGCCTCTCTTGTCCCTTAGCAATCTCCTTGAAGCCGTGAACACATGGGCTGCATTGTGTGTTCTTCCTCACCCCCCTGACTGTCACAGCAGCACTTATGCTAAGATTAAAAACTCAGCTTCTTAGATGAGTGTAAAGGAGGCACTGGGGGGAGAGTTGTGCAAGATAGCTGCTTGATGCCGAACAGAGATGGGGGCTCAAGCTTCTGTGTGCATGGTGTCCTGACCCCCCCGACCCCCATAGTCTCCTCTGTACAGTACCTCGGAACTCTATTTATTTTAAGGTAATAGATTTTATATATATTATCTATTACATATAATATTCTTTTTCTTAAAGAGTCAAAAATCAAGGAATTTGTATTCTGGTCACAGTGCAGGGCCTGGATGGAACAGGCTCTGACTTCTCTCACCTGATCAGTGCATTTAAATGAGAGAGAAAAATAAATGGAATCCCATTCACCGGGCAAATAATAGAGAAAAGCAGAAGCCATTCTGCCTTCTAATCAAAACCAGAAAGCTGTCGTAGCTCTGCTCCACTTCCAAGGCCTGTAGCCCACAGGCAGCCACTCTGCCCTGGAATGAAAATCTGGGCAGCTTGAGGCTGCTTCTGCTCGAATCCTCTGTCCTGAAGGTTCCAAAGTCACGCGTGAAGTGGAGTGAGAGCGGCTGACCTACTGGAGAACTTTGTTCTGGTCACACACCAGCTTAGAATAAAAAGAGCCTCAGTTAGTACCAAATACTGAGGCATTAGGACAAGGACGACTTTGATGGCACTCATGAGGGATGGGAGCTGGAGTTGATACTTATGTTTTATAAGCACTACGAACTTCTCGAGGCAAATCTAAATGCATAGCTGGTGATGCTGAGTTCTGAAAGCCTTGTTTGAAAAGTACCTCGGGGACTCCCCCAACCCCTCCATTCTTCCACAAGACGATATTTGCCAGCAAACTTCAAAGGATCCCGCAGTGATTTTCAATTACTTTTATTATTAGCTCCACAATCAGTCAGCTGATTATATAAAGCGAAGGCAGCAACTTGGGCTGCTCAGGGACTGGCATCAAGTTTCAAACTGACACGTGGTTCTCGGGGAAGGGCACAGACTTTGGAAAGATATTCATCCCACTTGGGTTTTGTTTGACGTTGTTTCGACTTTACCAACGGGTCCTCCAGACACTGCTCTCTTCACCCAAAAGTTAAACTTCAAACAAAAATATTTTAGGGGTTTTTATTTTAGAAACATTTCAATAGGTGGCTAAAGAGAAGGCTCAGAGCACTAGATAGTCTTGCAGGGGACTTGGGTTTGTTTCCGAGCAGCCCCACGGCAGTTCAGGGTCGTCTGGAACTTCAGTTCCAGGAAATCCGACATGTCTTCATGCTTTCTCAGGCACCAGACATGGCACACATACATACATGCAAGCAAACACTCATATAAAATACAACTCTTTTACCACAAAATAAATGTCTCCGGAGCTCACTCACACTGCCCGTTCTCTTTGCTATTGCTCTGGGGTTTTTGCCTTTGATTTTTAGGACTCATTTTAGTATATTGATAGATTATCTCTAATATCATATGAAATTACACAGTCATGAATTTCAACGAGGCTAGTTCACACTGATACAGTAAAACACACAAAACAGTCTGCGGGTTATAGGTCAAGAATATCATCCTGCCTAGGCAGTAGTGGTGCACGCCTTTAATCCCAGCACTCGGGAGGCCAGTCTGTTCAATAAATAAATAAATAAATAAATAAATAAATAAATAAAAAGATTATCATCATGATTTTCCTAAGAATGCCAGATCAGTGAATCAGTAAGGACCACTCTTTCCAAGATTTCAAATGATGACAGTGAGTGGATGAATCTGCCCCAGAATGTGTGGGAGATCTGGCTCCGCCCCTCATCTGCATGTGGTGGCGTGGGCAGAGCAGAGATGCCCTTCCTTGTCACCTGTGGCAGATAGGAGAGCTGGCCCTGAGGTCATAAGAGTGGGAGAGCTGTCGCTACCCCTCACAAGCAAGAGAACTGGCCCTACCCCCTGCTCATCTCTGCAAGGAATGAACTAGCCCCACACTCACATTCTGGGACGGGCTCATCTGCTCCCCTGTCAATAGGGTCAGCTCTATTGTGCTGCCTAGGCAAGGGACCCTCCTTCCTGAGTGCTTCAATTGGTAAGGGGCAAGATCGGTTCTCCCTGATGTTGCCGTCAGTGAGGGGGAGGGGCCAACTCTGTACAGCCTTGTCCTCTTGGTTTTCGATGGTATCGAGAGCCATGAACATCAGCACAGAACATGGGTGCATCAGGGTCATGAACCCAAACGTGGGCCCCAACAGCAGGCCAGGCACAGACATTACCGTGGCCCTGGGTGGCAACCAAGCCACCTACGTCAGCCCATTCCATACCAGTTTCACTGTTGTCCACAGGACTTGAACCATTCGTTCTCTCCCCCATACCACACCGGACATTTGCTCCCCATAATAGTGCTCCTCTGTCCAGAGCTGCAAGGCGTCAGGTAGCCTATGTTTTCTCCTCAGAACCCAGGGAAGACCACCCCTGGCCTGCGTGTGGGTCTCCTTGTCCCACTCAGTCTGTCATGGCGCTGGACAGGACCCTGTGGCCTGTGTGTGGGTCTGGTTGTCCCGCTCAGTCCATGACGGAAGCTAGGCAGCAGGGAACATGTCTAAGTCCTCACTGGTCTTGAACTTGAAAAGGAAACCTAAGGGTACTTTCTCGTGGAAATCACACCATATTTTGTCTTTATAGTGTTTAATTTCAACTGTTTCAGCTTCCAAAGTCAAGCGCTTGCAAGCAAAACCAGTGTGAGGCTGTTCGATGCTGTAGCTGACTGTGGCCTGAAAAGCTTTGCTGGGAAGCATCGCCTAATTCATCACTAATATGGATCCAATAACTTCCTTGGAGAGAATCGGGGAATGGTTCCTTTTTTTTTTTTTTCTTTTCCTTTTGCTGCATACAAAAGCTGTTGCAAAATACAACAATCTTTCCCCACGTGGAGCCCGCTCCTTTAATCATGTTTGATGGGAAACTGTGTTCTAACTCCAAAGCCATGGGATGCCTCCATTCTCTCCACGTTCAGGTTAGCTCTGTCTCATGTGGGTTGCCAACTCTGTTTTTTTCCTGAAAGAGAAAAGGTGAAGAATTTATTCTGCAGGACTCTAAAGAGCTTAAGAAAAGAGTCTTCTGGCCATGTAGAGGAAGTGGAAATTCCGATCCATCTTCCAGTGTGCTGATCCATGAAGTACGCCCGACTTTCAACAACCTTGCATGGCATTTTCCGCATATTGAGCCACGACTCTTCCCTCCCAGGGGAATGGTCAGCCTAGGAAGAATACACAGGTAGGGCAGGCAATAGAGCCACCGAGCCACCCCTGAAAGAATTCAGCTGCTCTGAGAGGAGAGCTATGCGCTGGTCATGCTATGTTCTACCTAAGATCAATAAACTCTCACACTAATCTCCGAGGGTCTGCTCAGCTAAACTGGTGCCCTAAAATCTTTCTCCTCCATGGAAATAAGAATTTGGGAGCCACAAGCCCCTTCTCCATTACTCCCTGTCCCCCTGGTGTTGTAGCTCCTTCCCTGCCAGCAGGCCTCTTGTCTCCTCTGTGGCATCAGAGGGCGGCCATCCTTTGGACATCTTCCGCGCTATGTTTTTCAAGCTGATATTCCTAAGGGAAGGTGAAAAATTAATGAGTTTCCCTAAGTGTAAATGGAGCGGAGGGGACAAGACAACACAAGGGGACCCCTGCTAGTGAGTCTCACGGTGAGGAATCGTTTGGCCTGCTTCGCATCACTGCCAGGGCGCCCAATTCCAATTTCACATGTTAGCAGCTTGAGAGCTTTCGTCAGGCTCACCTGTCGGGCTTATCCCTCACGTGGCTTTCCTTCTTAATGAGGAAAAGCAAGCTGGAAAATGCCACAGAGATGTGTGAGTTGTGATCCCCTGAGAGTTGCATGCTCATCGATTTCAGGGAGCGATCTATAATGAAGTGAGTACATAATTCATTGTTAATGCACAAAATCTGTGTAGAGCTGTAAAAACCGTTCACACTTCCAAGGGCTTCCGGATTCCCTGGGGGGATACCTACAGCGATTTTGATCACGTTATAGATATTCATCCCAGAGCTCTGCCAACCATGCGCCATGACTTGTCCCCAACGTTTACAGTCATCAGAACTGATACGATTGCTGAAGTCCGGTGTCCTCATCCGCTCTCTGTGACTGTGATAAACACCATGGTCAAAAGCGACCTGGGGAAAAGAGGGTTCATTTGGTTTACATTTCCAGACCACAGTCCATCCCTGAGGGAACTCAAGGCAGGAACCTGGAGGCAGGAACTGAAGCAGAAGCCACAGAGGAATACCGCTCCCTGGCTTGCCCCCACCCATTGTTTGCTCAGTTTGTCTTATACCACCCAGGGGTGGTACCACCCCTCAGTTGGCTAGGTCCTTCCATAGCAATTATTAATCAAGAAGATATCTCCCATAGACTTGCCCATAAGCTCTGATGCCCATTTTCTCAATTGAGGTTTCTCTTCCCAGATATGTCAAGCGGACAGAAAACTGACAGCATCTCTAACATGACTCTGAATGCTGTTTGCTAGATTTTTTTCCCCACTAGTCGACCTCAAGGTGAAAACCCAGAGACCCTACGCCATCAACAGTGAGCAGGATCCAGTGGTAACCTCATCTGCACAACAGCTGTCTTGAGTATATGTCACCCCAGCACATACAAGTTGGCCGTCTGTGATCATTAGCTTTCCATCCATGCTATTAATTATGAGGCAGATGGGAACGCTCAGGAAGGAGACGGAAATACTTTAATATGTGGTGGGATTTCCACTTAATTTACGATGCCGCATCATTTTCTCTGTATTCTGTTTCTGCCAGCTCACTTAACCTTTGCATGACTTTGTCTTGGAAGGCAATTCCCAATTTTGAAAATTATATGTACACATGGACCAGTATTGGCAAACAACCCCCCCTGGTCCTCCATATTGAGATATTTCCCCAAGGTCCATGCCAAGAAACTTGCTGTTAGCAATTAGAGACAACCAATGGGGGATTTTAAGAGCCAGCTCTCATAGGACTGGGAGAAAGCAAGCTAGCTGCACATTGCTGGCCAGGCTCTTGGGTGGCTGATGCTGGAATGTTGATTGGAGTACATGGGTGTGGGGACAGAGTCGCAGAATTAGGCACAAGGGCACACCAAACTCTAATCAGGCCTGAGTCAATGCTCCCTAGGAGCTCCTGAACTTGACTGGTCTTGCAGAGTTGTCCCCAGGTAGAGTGAGGGGCCAGGGCAAAGGCTGCTGGGAGAGCATCCCACAGTGACTCCAGTTCAGTAGCTGTCTTCAGCATAAGCTTCTTCTGGGCCAGGGACTCAGCTGTGAGCCGTTGACAATTCACATCCCCAGCTGCTCTGCAGTCAAGGATGCTGAGTCCTCAGGGTATGGTGAGCCGCAATGACTGCTGGGAGCTGACCACATATACTCTCCTTGGTCAAGGTCCCCTCCTTCTGTCTAGTCATAAGTCCAACCCTTTTGCTCTGTTACTTAGCTAAGAATATGACCAAGTGATACCTGGGTCAGGATATACCCTCCTCCTAAAAGTGAGAGGATATCTTTTATACTATAGTATACAACTAAAGGTAGGTGAGTTTTTGCATTCAAAATGCAACTGGATTTACCAAATGCTGCTGTATCAAGAACATCTCAGGGCACACTGTAGTATAAGGCCAGTGCACAGTCCTGCCCATGGTGCCCTGCACTGAGTCTTTGAGAAGCAGCAGCTTCCACTGGGGCCAAACCTGCCCTTCTCGGGAAGTGGCTTACGGCCTAGACCTTGGGAAGTTACCACTCTTGATGGACCATAGTTGTCAGACTAGCACTAGGAAACCAATCTTCCTTCTTTTTAAACTATTGAAAAAATCATACTTTCCTACCATAGACGTAAAAGCACAGTGGGTCTCTTCTTCGGAGACAGCCTAGAACTGGGACGTGATCCAGCCTAGCTTTCTATTCTGTAAGGTCTGTGGCCCCAAACTTACACTCTCTGGGCCCCAGCTTTCTCAACTCCGGAGGTGTTTTGTGGGATGGGGTTAATAACCTTGCACACGGGAGCAAGTCCTGTCACAGAGAGAGAACACTAGAAGCAAACATTGCGCTCACCTTGGCATGTTCTCCATGGGCCTTATAATCATCTCACATCCTAGAGATGCCAAAGGGCTTGCCAGCGATGGCCTCGAAGGAGGAGGACAGGATCAGGGCCAGCATGCAGCCTTCTTACCTCCTGAGCCTGCATCTAGTCCTGACCCTGCACACATACTCATGACACTGCATGGGGGAACTGGGCATGTGGCTCGGTCCCATGGAGCCTTTGAGAAAGCTAGTAGTGCTTGTCAGGGCTTGGAGCCTGTGCGCTGGAAGCAAAGTACTCTTCAGATCTGAAGGACTATTGTTAAAAAAAACTGTTACCTACGTCATTATGCTAAAAACCTACCTTGGGATCCAGGAGAGAGAGGAGAAGTAATTTGTTGTGTGTTGCTAATGCAATTACCGACTATGCACAGCCGTTCGGGTGTGCAGCTGTCACAGAGAAGATGGAGGATAGGGGCGGGGAGAAACAGAGCCTTTTAAAAAGCAAATTACTATGCCATGTATTTTATATTATTTCCTGCTCTGTGTCTTTAATCAGTCGAAATTGAGAGCTCTTGTAATTGCCTAGAATCAGTGGATAAGCTCTCAGCGCGCCCAAGTGCTGCAGGGCGTACAGTTTCCCTACCCTTTGGTAGGTATTCATTTCCAAAATTTCATTACCAGCCCACATGTGAGTCATTCCCTCCCATGCAATCCACTTAAAACATCCACCAGGAGGGAACCCAGAAAAGGCCGAGCCTATTCATTTGGGATGTTGGGACTTGTCCAAGTGACACAGGAGAGGAGGGCCCGGCAGGGTCCCTCTGAGGAAGCCAGCAGAAGCTATGGAAATATGTGGTCCTCACCCACCACCCTTCTCAGGAGGTACCCTTAGACTTTGCTGTGTGCTTCCCATGGAGTCGGGAATCAGAGAGGCAGGACAGTTAGTGAGGGAGAATGGACACGGAAGAATGGACACAGAAGAAGTTCCTTCACAAGATGATAAAAGTTAAGACTAGGGATTATCAAGAAGCAACCCCTACGCCATGTGCAAGCTCCTCTGGTAGGCAGAGCAGGCTTGGGGCTGGAAGTCACTCGGTGTGTAAGAGGACTGACCACAGAAGCCTGATGTTCTGGTTAATTTTGTTTTCAGCTTGACACACCTGGAAAGAGGGAACCTCAGCCGAAAAGGTGCCTCCATCAGATTGGCCTGTAGATATGTCTGCGGGACGCTTTCTTAATTACTAGTTGGTGTAGGATGGCCAAGGCCGCTGTGACAAGTGGGTTTGAGCTGCATAAGAAAGGGACCTGAATAAGCCAGGGCGAGCAAGCCAGTGAGCAGCCTTTCTCCATGGTTTTTGCTTTCAGTGCCTGGCTTGGTTTCCCTTGTTGATGAATCATAGGCTGTAAGATAAACCATTCCTCCCCAGGTTGCTTTCAGGTTTTATCAAAACGACTGGACTAGAATACTTGAGGACCCGAGTTCTGATCCCAGAACCCATCTAAAAAGCTGTGGCCGTGACCCCAGCAGGAACAGGAGGACTGGCAATGCTTGCTGAACACCAGCCTAGCTCCAGGTTTAGAGAGACACTCTGCCTCAAGGGGACAAGGCAGAGGGCGACAGAGCGGAACACCTGATGTCCTCTTCTGACTTCCTCACAAATACACGGGCACATGCAGAGGTGCATGTACCCCTGCCTAACATATATCACACCAACACACCCATCCTCTTGCCCAAAGATACACACACCTGTTGGAGAATATTATTTTAAGGTGTGTTACCTTAGCTTATGCTCTGCAACATTTGTTTAATGATGCGATTTAATGATGTGATTGATTAAATAAAATTCACTTACGGTCAATGTAATTATTCAGCCACAAATAAGCCTGCACTTCTGGGTTCTAGAGCCATGCACAGGCAGACAAACCCTCAGGCAAGTGCCTGAATGATAAACGGCCCTGCATGACCCACGTGCATGCATGCGTGGTTCCATCCACATATGACTCAGCTAAACCCTTGTGTGCGTGCATGAGCCCATCATCTGCATATGACGTAGTCACACCAACCCCCTGTGCGCGCTCTCTCTCTCTCTCTCTCTCTCTCTCTCTCTCTCTCTCTCTCTCTCCACACCGATTCCCCAGGCCTGTACGCACCCCCTCTAATAAACACCTAAGCGGCTTTGTTGCATGTTCTGTGTTTCCTTCTTGCTCATGCCAGGTAATTTCAGTCAGGAGCCTGAGTCAGCAAATAGCTGACAGGAAGTTGTAGGGAGGAGCCAGGTGGAGAGCGTTTATAAGGAGGCGGGGAGCGCCACAAGGACTTCTGGGGGATGTGAGGAGTTGAGCTAGGTGAGCTGCTTGCTATTCAGCCTCTCTGGGGAGCAGAATTCTACTTCAACCTTTGAATCTTGAGTTCTTTAGAGAGACAGAGACTTAGAGAAGTTCCTGTTGTCGCTTTGAAGAAGTTGGTGCCTGAGGGAACAGAGCTTCCTCGGGCTGAGCCTCTGCTGATAGCACCGGGAGTTGAAGTTGCTGAGTAGGACAGCCGCAGCTTAAAAGGCAGCAGCAATTAAAAAAGAAAACATCATGTTCCTGGTGCAAGTGTGCACACATGTGTACTCACACCCATGCCTATCCACTCACTAAAACAAAATAAAAGGAAAACCTGCATCTAGCTTTGTTCTTGCTACCAAACTCACAGACACACCTAGATTTTTTCTCTGTCTTAGGGTTTCTGTTGCTGTGAAGAGACACCATGGACACAGCAACTCTTATAAAGGTAAGCATTCAATGGGGTGGCTTACAGTTTCAGAGGTTTAGTCCATTATCATCATGGTGGGACATGTGGCATGCAGGCAGACATGGCGCTGGAGCTGAGAGTCCTACATCTTGATAGCTGGCAGCAGGAAGTGAACTGAGACACTGGGTGTGGCTTGAGCATATTGAGACCTCAAAGCCCGCACCCACAATGACACACTTCCTACAACAAGGTTGTACCTACTCTAACAAAGCCACACCCCCAACAGTGCCACTTCCTGAGCTTATGGGGGCCAACACATTCAATACACCAATCTCTGGTGATTCTAAATCTAGTGAGTTGATAATGGAGATTGAACATCACTCACGCACGTCCCAACTCGAGGTTGATAAGAAGACCTCAGTTAACGGAAGCCTGCTTACTGTCCCTCCTGCCTGTCCCACCTTCCTCGGCAAAAGGCTTCCAGACTTCAAACCGCCTCACAGTACACTATCGCAACCAAAATTCCAACTAGCCATGGACTCCATTCTAGCCGGAATCAAAAGAAAGAAGATGGAAGCAGGTCGGTGTGTTTTCCAGCAGAGCCAGCCCCATTTCAAACTGTTGTCCAAGAAGTCCCAATCAGAGGCTTTCAATTACAGCCACTGGCAACTCCTAACAACAAGGGAAATTAGGAACACATGGACATCTACAGAGGCGAAAATGGAGTTTTGGCAGACAGGCTACCAAAGGCCTATGGCATATTTTGCCTCTTAGAAGTACGCTGCCACCAAATTCTTGGCAACCCTCTAGACCTTAGGCTCTGTGACAGTAAAGATTCAGCCCTAGCCCCACCTAGCAGTACCCAGTGCACCTTGATATACAGAGGAACCAGCCGCGTTAGAATCGCTACTTCAGTCTGGCCCAAAGCCCCACTATGTTTTGAGACAAGGACAAAGGGGTCGGTGGTTTAGCTGGAGAGGTGGCTGCAAGGCTGCACAGCGACTGTCCAAAATACATTTCACCCAGAACATTCAGCAAAGACCCACCAGCCACAGCAGAAAAACGGGTCAGAATGGAAGTACATTGCACAAATCTGGCTAATCCCAATCAACTTGAACCAAGAGCATACTGGGAGGGACGGTAGAAGGAGTGGGATGGGGGGGGGTATCTGGAGGACAGGGGCCATTGACTGCAGAGACAGGAAAGACTCGGGGTTCCCAGGCTTATGGGGTGAAAAGATGGAGACGGCTCCATTGTAACTAACAGGGAAAGAGATGGAACGAGGAATTTCCACAGAACCGGAATAGGACAGACTAGAAGAGGAGGGAGAGCCCTAAATCCAGCCAACAGATCACTGGAAGCCCTTTTAACCCACTGGTGATATGCGCGCGGACAATCTGCATTCTCGGTAGAATTGTTTCTATTCCAGACTGAACAGCCAGAAGAGAACGTGGGAGAGCAAGCCGTCTAAAGCTAACGAGCTTCTCTAGAGCCCCCACTGAAGTGGGGGCAGGGGTGCCGTGCTGAGCAGGTCATACTGCGAGGCTCTGATCTCTGGGAAAACAAAAGTCAAAATGAGACTTTAAAAAAAATCTAAGGGCTTGAAGTTTCTCCTCTTCTCTTCATTTCTGGCTTTAACGACCAGAGCTGTTGTTCTTTCTTCCTCCCTCCATTCCTTCTCCCCAACCACCCTGTTTAGATACCACAAAACTGCAGAGAACAGCTGCATTTAGGGTCACCGTGGGGCTGCTCCCCCCAACCCTGGTGCTATACAAAGTTAACGATGGACAAAAACATTTGGAAACATTAGAGATCCGAATTGTTCGGCTGAAGACCGATATTCATGGGCCACAGCACAGTCCCTAGCTTTCTGGATTACCTGCACAACTCAGATCTCCTGACGTCATTTTGCTAATGGTTATTTTTGCCAGCATTTTTCCATCCAATTATTGTTTTATGGCTGTTTTACACAGTTTCCGAAACAGGCACACATTTGATTTATGCAGTGGGATGCAACATCAGTCCTTGCCTCAATTATGAGTCAGAAATTCATATGGGGATGCTTCAGACAAATTTTCATTGTCAATTAGTCTTTGAAAACAGAGAAGATTTAAAAATCTTGAGTCCTAAGAGATCCATAGCAAGCTTTGAGAAGATATTTTAAGAACAAGAAAATGTAGCTCCTCTCCTTTGTCTATTACTAATTCCACCTCTCCCTCACAAAAATCTTGCTTTTATTAAAATGTTTCACTAATGTGCTGCTGTCTGTTTTTTCCCCATATTAAATTACAACCTGATGGGCTTGTCTTATTAAGACTTTTCAAAGCACTGGCAAAATTCAATAATATTGGAAATAATAAGATATACTGACCCAGATAAAATAATGAAGTAGGAAACAAGCAAAATACCCAGAATGCCAAACTCCACTCTTCCCAGGATCTACAGTTTTAGTGATTCATAATCCATTTCTACAACCGTGTCTGTATCTTCAAGAATTCGTTGCTGGTTTGCTTTTGGTTCCTTTCTGTTTTCTTAGAATTTTGAAATTGCATATTGTTGCAGAGAAGCAGTTCCTGGCTTGTGCCTTTGCCAACTGAGCCCACCATTAGTTAGCCTTGTTGTCCCCGAAGAACTTCAAACACTTGAGGACGTAATTGTCCCCACCTCATTAACTTTCTAACGAGTAAAGTATTACTGCTAACATATCGAGATGTCTAGGCAGCTTTTTATCTGTTTAGGAATTGTGGGCTAGGCCTTGCACCCACTCATACCCCAGTCAAACCTCAAGGCATGAGGACTTAGGAAAAGGCACCCTCCAGGCTACCAGCGTATTTGTCAGACTGTCCAGCCCACACCTGTTACAGATGGAGGGAAACCTAGAGGTTTGCAGATCTGTCTGGAACCCCAAGAACTCTAGTCTGACTCTCTGATGTTCCTCTGGGTATTGCTGAACATATGATCTTTGTGTCCCGGATCCCATCATCTCCTGAACTTTCAAAATCGATAATCTCTGATCTACTGATGTAACATTTCATGTACTAGGTGAGTTTATGAGTCAGAAACATGCACCGTTTCAAGAGTTTTGATTGGCATTTCTCAACACATTTTAAAAGCACTCCAAGGTTGTAGTCTAAACATGGCCAAATACTTTTCCATAGACGCATACCATGTAATCCTAGAAGCCAGCTCTAGTCTGCATTCATGAGCCAGGTCCAAACATCCAGCCAGAGAGCCAAGCCTATGCCCTCATGACTCCTAGGCTAGTGGAAAATGGCATTCAGCTCAGTATCACTGTTAAGCATTTCAGCTCTCTCACGGTCTAAGGGCTCATTTCCAAAACACAGATATAAGCGATATCCACTGTGCGTTCCCACTGAAGACACAGGCCTGACAACCAGCAAAAACATCGCTTATCCGAAAAGCCGACTTTGTCATCTGGTGCCATCTTAATTCCAACCACTAGCCCTCCTCTGAGGCAAAGCGCTCGCCCTTGTAGCATGAAAAGCGCACGTTGCATAGGCTGAACCTTACTGGCTTCTTGAACCATAAAGGCTCTCCCTCTCTGCTCCCAGCCAGGCTCAAATCCGTGGCCACCAACCAGACACAACAGCAGCAAGCAGTCAACAATAATCCGCTGGAGAAGATGAGCAAAACACGGACAAAAACAAAAGAGAACTGACTTGCATTTTAGTTATTTTGTTTGGCCTCTTTCTGTAGGTTTGCATCCCGATCCTGTAGCACACTGCGCGTGAAGATGCGGTTTTTGCTACACTTTTTTCACTCTGGGCTCTGAGTCCCCTGCCAAGGACCTCAGCTGCAGCCCTTAAAGGCTCTTCAATAGGAAGATATTGGATAGAGCCGTACCCCCCCCCCCGCCCCCGATTCTTTAATTCTGACAGACCAGGGCACCTTAGAAATACCCTCAAGTAGCAACTATTCACAAGTGCTTTGCCTCCCAACGCTCTCCTGCTAAACAAGAAGGACTCAGGAGGCTCAGAGCGTGTGTTTAATGAGGTAGTTGCTGCTGATGGGTGATTTCAATGATGGAAGCGAGCTGGGGCTATACAGTTATTACCTTGGACAGTTTTTGTTTGGTTGGTTTTGATTTTTTTGTTTTTGTTTTGGTGGGGGGATTTGTTTGTTTATTTTGGTTTCGGTTTTGGTTTTTGCTAAGGAATCTTGATGATTGTGTCTAAAAGGCTCTGGAGTCCAGCTGTAGCATGAATAATAAAAACCCAGAGACAGATATTGGGGTTCAACCTGAAGATCTGAAAAAGCAAAGCAGCCAACCATTAGAGAGACCTTTCATTTTTACCAATGTTCAGACCAAAAGGGCAATTCTCGGACTGCCAAACCTCTGACTCCACACTCCACTGAGTTCCTGTCTCTTCCCCTCTATCTTCCTCTCTCTGCCCAGCCATATCACTCCTGTCTCCACCTCCCTAGTGCTGGGATTGAAGGTGTGTGATCCCAAGTGCTGGGATCACCTTTGTGTGCGCTCTGTTTCCGTTTCAGACGGAGTCAATCTTGTATAGACCAGAGTGGCCTTGAACTCACAGAGATCCCTGTGCCTCTGCCTCCAAAATCCTGGGATTAAAGGTGTGTGCCCCCACTCTCTGGCCTGTATGCCTGACTAGTGTGGCTGCTTTGCCTCTGATCCTCAGGCAAACTTTATTATTAAAATACGAATAATATACCACTATATGCAGTTGCCCACCTGGAAGTCTTACTCTATCATTCTCCTGAGGAACGTCGGTCTCTTCTCCAGGCTCAAGCCCCTGAGTGCTGAGGCAGGCCCTGTCACAGCTACCTACTGAGGAGGGGGCTGTGGTGAGAGTGGAGTGACTAGTGAGGCCTCCCCCAAGCCCCCACCCGATCTTTTCAGACTCCGACAGTGATTGTCCATCACACAGTGTTTGTTTCCCATGGGTCTCCCAGTCCAGGGCCCAATTACAGACCTCACTCACAGTGCTGGGAACTGCTCTATTGGGCGTTCCAATTGGAGGTATGTACAATCTGTCCACGTGTTTTGGAAAACCTTGTTCACTTCATCTATACCTGGACATCCCCTTTAAACTACAAGATTCTCTATGGGCTGGGGTACACACTGGAGGAAGCCTTTACCAGTTTTCTTATTTCTGTTGACAAGTACATCCATTCCTGTGACATCACCTTCAAAACAGTACTCTGGCCACCATTAGATGATGTGTATGCTAGACACTCTTTGTCATTTACCACATATATTATGGGATAGCTATTCTTACTTCTCTGCTCATATAATCATTTTAATTTATTGTGGAACTAATACTCAGGAGTATGAGTAAGCCGCCCAAGACCACACAGCCTAAAACAGACCAGGCAGGTACTCAAAAGTCAGTTCCTTCTGCCAGTGGGGCCCTGCAGATCTAAGTGGCCTGCACTGCCATCTGGGGCAATGGTGACATCCAGACTCAGCTGCTGCTGTCTGGGTTCATGGTCCTACCGCAGCTGGGATCTGTGTTGAAGTCCTGTGTTGTCACCAATGGTTACACAGAAGCCGGGGATTAGGGCTGCAACCTGTGGCCTTGTTCATGTCTGGGGGCCATGCCACCACCAGAGCCATCCTGATCTGAGTGGCCTATGCTTCCACTATGTCAAGCACCATGTCTGGGTCCATGGTCCCGGTGCATCTGAGGTCTGTTTTGATGCCTGTGGCTTGTGTCACCTCAGAGGACTACAGGAGCCATTCATGATGAAATCAGAGGGTCACGCTGAACCACTCCTGCCCTACGCTGGACACGGCAGCAAGACAGTTGGCACCAACTCTCACGGTAGAACTGACCCCTGCCCTTGGGAGAGACGGCCCTACCCCTCACCACAGCTAGCGAGACTGACCCTTATGGCGTGGGTGTAGGGCATCTGGCTCCACCCCTCACCTAAGGAGGGGCAGCCCTAGTGGGGTAGCCCTGGACTGACTACCCCCGGGGCCCGCCCTCCCATCTACCCCATCTAGGACCTGCTAATGCTTGTGAAGGGACCAGTCCTGCGGGACAATACCTGCTGAATCTCCTTGACTCTGAGTGGCCGCGGGACACCTGAGAGGAGTTCCAGTGAGGACCCAGTGATGATGGTGTACGAGAGACCTTGAACCAGACCAGCGACTCCTTACAGTGAATATGCATTTGCAAATAAAGCTGATTGGACAAAAGGGTCTACTGTGTGACACAGCACTGCTCCCAGTACCACCAGGCCGAATGAGGAGGTGTTGGAGAGGCGGGAAAGATGGAGGAGCAGAGAGGGTTTTTCAGTTTGTTTTTGTTTTTAATCTTGTGGGGGGAGGGGTTTTCCAGGTTTTTTTTGTTTCTTTTTCTTTTTCTTTTTTGTTTGCTTCCTTGTTTTGTTTTGATTTTTTATTTTCTTTGGGGGCAGTGCTACAGGGATGGTGAAGGATATGGAGGGACTGGGAGGTGGGCAGAATTGGGGTGCATGTGTGAAATTCCCCAAGATTCAATAAAGAAATTAAAATAAATAAAAAAGTGTGTGTGTGTGTGTGTGTGTGTGTGTTATCCCCAACCTGTAATTAACCTGCAATTCAAATTCTGGTGGGGGAGGGGCTGCTATGGAGCACCCCACATTTTCCTGTACTCAAAATCAGCAGAGTATTTTTAGAGTCATGCTTGGGCCTGGGCCCTTGTACAGCTCTGCTGTATGATCCAGAGCTAGAGTCCAAGGAACGACATACTAAAAAGATTTCAGCTGATTCTACCACCCAGTCACTCAAGTCTGATTGAGTGCTATTAAATACTAGAATATTCAACATATTTGCTAATATCTATTAAATAATCTATTTCCTCTATATGTACTTCCAGGCCCTATAAGGGCCAGCACCCCCTTCTGAAACTAAGCTAATTTGTGATATTCCTATTTGGTTTATACTTCTCTGTATTTTCTAAACCTAGTATTTTTTGAAGGATGATCTGCAGGCTGTCTACATCAAAGCCACCTGGTTTGATTCTTTAAGCAAATGAAGATTCCCAGACCCACTAGAGACACTGGAGTCTCCCTCAAGGGGGTGGTATCTGGGAGCCATGTTTTCACCAAGCACCCTGAGTCAGCACCATAAAACAGAAGGGGTAGGGCTTGATTATGCTTACCCTGACTGTCCGATACTCCCTAGGACAACACAGCCCTCAACATGTACGTCAGTTTAGTAACCACTATCAGATCGTTGCCTTTGTGAAGCATACAAAACACAGGCTTCATTCTGTTCTATGTTCATTTCTGCTGCTGTGATGAAATGTCTGACAAAAGGCAGTCTAGGAGAGAGGGAAGTCACAGAGGCAAGAGTTTGAAGCAGCTGGTCAAGAGCAAAGAAAGAATATTCGCATCCCTGCTTGCTCACTCACTGTTTAATACTCAGCTCACTTTCCCTACTCTTACGTAATTCCGGGCCCAGCCTAGGGAATGATGCCACCCATAGTGGGTTTGGTTTTCCTATAGCAATTAATATAATAAGATAATCCCCCCCATGACCACAGCCAACCCGATCTAGATAATTCCCCACTAAGACTCTGTTCCTAGATGATTCTAGGTTGTGTGAAATTGAGAGTTAAAACTAATCACACACACACATGTGCATGGAGAGAGAGAGAGAGAGAGAGAGAGAGAGAGAGAGAGAGAGAGATGCTTCCACTTTAAACTCTTCTTTAGTTGAGAAAACCGTTTAGTGTGAGTTTTTGTTTGGTTTTTGGTTTCCCTTCCTTTTAACAATATTAGTTGAATCATAGAAATCTTGAGGTCAGGATCAGTGGGTCCTGCTAAGCTTATTTATACACGAGTTTAACCCAGAGGAAGCTTTCTCTGCTGCAGAAGCCAAGTGTCTAGGTGCAAGTTTTTAAAAGCACAAATGTAATAATTGGAACTATTACAAATTATGTTATTGCCTGGGGTGGGTGGTGGTGCACATCTTTAACCCCAACACTAGGGAGGCAGAGGCAGGTGGATCTCTGAGTTTGAAGCCAGCCTGGTCTACAGAGCAAGTTCCAAGACAACCGGGACTATACAGAGAAACCCTGTCTTAAAATAACCAAAAACCAACCCAACAAACAAACAAATTATGTTACTGAATGTATTAGTGTTTTGCTTTTGAAATGTTTGATGTCCCGAATTGGTTTGTAATTTTCTGTATTTGCTGAATCAAGTATTGTTGTTTCCCGAAGCACAACCTACAGACTGTCTATTAGAACCAGCTGGTTGAATTATTTGAGAACAATGAAAATCCCACCAAATGCCAACGTATACACTTGTAATCCTAGCATCCAAGTGGATACCATAGGAGAACTGCAAGTGTAGGCCCAGACTGAACTACATAGCAAGACCCTGTCTTAGAAAACCAAAACCCAAACATAAAGAGAAGGAAGAGGAAGAAGAGAAAGAGGGGAAGGGGGGAGGAAGAATAAGAGGGGAGGAGGAAGATATCTCAGATTTGCCTGAGCCCTACTGGATCTCATAAACCAATTATTCATGTAGGAGAATAATGGATGAGGAGCTTACAGATTCATGATATTTAATTTGTTTATATGAGATGCTTTGCCTTTGTATACATGTGTGCACTGTGTGTGTGCCTAGTGCCCATAGAGACCAGAAGGGAATGTCAGATCCACTTGAACTGCAGTTAAGGATGGTTGTGAACCACCATGTAAGTGCTGGTAACTGAACCCAAGCCCTCTGTAAGAGCAGCCAATACTTTTAATCACTGAACCATTTCTCTAGGACCCTGGGAGCCCAATTTCACATCTTACTCCAAACTGCCCAACTCAGAGCTTGTCTCTGGTCCCTGAATTCTTAGAAAATGTGTCTGGCGCCTATTTTATAAGCTTCTTGATTAACGAGCCAATGTGTATAAAATTGCTTTGCTCTTACACTAAGGTTCCATTTAGTGTACAAAGCTTATTATATTAGCAGTTAAGTGGCTTCTTTTGGCAAATCCAGAATTGAGTTGTGATGTTTTCTGGCAGGAAATGTTCGCTGCAGTCAGTCAGGAAAGGAAACGCAGGTGCACACATGCAAGCGTCCACAAGTTCTCAACCTTGTGGTGCAAATTTCCCTCTATAAAAGTGGTTCTCAACTTGTGGGTCGCGACCCATTCAAGGGTTGCATATCAGAGGTTTACATTACGGTTCCTACTGTGGCATGGGCCTGTCCTGATGCCTTGCTCTTGCTCTGGAGGTTCATTTGTGTAGAATCCCCTGGCTAGCTCACAGGCACTGGAGGCTAACAGCACCTTGGTTAAGCTGCAATGACCTCATTCTCCTGCATAGAGAAAAGTCCTGTCCTGCCAACTCCTCTCCCAATCTGACTTTTAAATATGTCATGGTTCTTTTCTTCAGCACAACCATGAAAGCTTGACTCTTCTTTGGAGCTCACACGGTGCTCTTGAATATTCCAAAGGCAGGGGGAAGTAGGAATGATTTCATAAAGTCATCCATCCTAGAAGGGAACACCCATCAGCAGCAGCACAACAGTCGGCACTCCGTGGCCCTGCACGCTCAGCGGCCCTGCACGCTCCGTGGCTGCACACTCCATGGCATCGTGCATCATTTTGCACATGCTTCTGTGTTTTATTTCATTCAGTCCTCACCACGAGTCAGAGGGCTGGTATCCATCTGCATCTGTGCCACATAAGGGACTGGGACACACGAGTAGGTTAAAGCTAGTCATGGTCAGAAGGGCAGTTTACCCAACCTGTCAGACTCCAGAGCTTTTCTTTCAACCACGTGATAGATTAGGGTGCTTTTGTGGAAACAAAATAAGGTGACACTGATACCTACTTCGTGCTAGTTGCGTACTTGACAAGTTGGACACACTTTACGGGTAGTAAGTCACCCAGTCGGATATCTAATAAACCATTATTTTGCAGAATGAAATAAGTTAAGCAATTCGCCTAAAGTGTCTAAAGTAGGAAGTGGAAGACCCATATCCTAAAGAGAGTTTGCTCTGCCAGTCAGTGCCCACCTCCTGGGTTGTTGTGCCCTGACAGCAGTAAGTGGATGGTCTAGAATAGAAGTTAGAGCTGATTAGAATGGACGTTAGAGTTCAAGGTAAGAGGAGGTGGAGGAGTCGGGTGTGGGAATGGGAAGGGTGGCCGGGGGCTCAGGGATGGGGATAAAGGAAGAGGAGAGATTTTGCAGCCATGGCATAGAGAAAGGCCCGTTTAAGTGCAGCCCTTTCTCCTGAGCACGCTGGAGGACCCGGACTCCAACCCTGGAGGGCGCTGTGAGGCTGGGCCTGGATGAAGTGGAGCTACCAGATTGGCTGCACGGAGTATCAGAGCAATCAGCAAAGGGTCAAACGTAGAGCCAAAAGCCACAAAGAATACGTGACACCGGGCAGATCCAAGTGACCACCAAGAGAGACAATGGTCTCCAAAGCGAGAAAACTTCAATGAGGTAGCAGGATAGCCAAGGAAAGACAGACATGGGCTGGATTTTGAGGCTTTGGTGTGTAGAAGAAGTCACCGGCATATGGACGCAACATGGTCCCCAGTGCCAGTGGAACGGAAAGGGAAGGCTAGCCCCTCCCATATCTCTCCTCAAACTTCAGATCTTAGTTAGTCAATCATGGTGGGCCTGATTTCCCCCGAGCTCTTCCCAGTCGGGATAAAGAACTCAGTGGTCCCCAACACGGAACTGACTAACACGTCCCTTTGCCCTCCACTCCGCCTACTCTGACAAAGCACAGCCAGCCACCGAATTCGTTGACGGGTTCTGCCGCAAGAGAGCCTTGACTCTGAATATCAGCTTCCATAAAACATGTCTCACTTTGTTCTCTCACAGCCCGTTTCCCTGGACACCCACATTGCCATCCTTATGTAAACAACGAGGCTTTGAAGCACCAGGAGCCCTGCAAGGCGGGGGAGAGATCAGAATGAGCTGCAGGCTCCCTGGTGTGAACTGGAGACTGGAAATCTCTCATGATCTCCATTTGTCTTTGTGAAAGTAACAAGTGTTCCTTGTAGAAAATACACGAACACTTCCAGAAAACAAGCGTTTTCCCGCAGAGATAAGCAAACATGACGCCTAGTTGAGAGCGGTTCTGGTTCTGCACCCGGAGAGTCACGGAGAACGCGAGAGCCGAGAGCGTGGTGGCTTACAGCATCACGTCGTGTGCAGCTTTCTTTCCTTGTGGTTCTTCTCATTCTGGCACAGATTGCAAGCGCATTCGCTGTAAGCATTTTTAGTGACCGTCTACCGGATCGTCAAAGTTCCCTACTGCCCTCATAGTAGGCTGCCGGCTTGAAACTCGGCCTCCTCGGTTTCCTCTGTCTGCCTTGGGAAATTTAAGGTCTTGGTTCTGAGAACCAAAAGATTCTGCTAACTTAAGCCTGGGAAACAGAAAATCCGGGTTTGGCTTGAGCTATGCCACTAATTCCCTGAGCAGCTGCGGGCAATCACGTCCCTCTGTGTAATGCCCCACATCTGTCGCGTTATACTGTCCCGTTTAAAGCGGAACCGTGTGGCAACGGAGAAGGTTCCACCTGGTGAGCCTTGGCCCTGAACTCCAGAGCCCAGCCCAGCGTGGGAAGAACTGGTCATTCCTATTGAGTGACAAGCACCACACCCTGTGCCAGCCATTGTGCAAAGCACAATACACCCTTTAAAAAAAATAAAAAATAAATTTAAAAAAAAGTGACTCCTCCCAACATCCTAATATAGTAAGAATTATTATAATTTTTATGTGGCAGAAGAAAAAGCTGAGGATCTTCCCCCAGGACTGGGCTCTGGAGCCATACCCGGCAAGAGAGCACTCAGCCTGTTGCTTTTCAACACTAATGGGCCTGTCCATTTCAGCAGCAGGTGGAAGATTGTCCAGGAGGCAAATCTGTTCAGTGTTCAAATCAAGGAAAGGAGTGAAAGCAGATGTAAGGCAAGTGGGGGGGGGGGGCTGTGGAATGGTGAGAGCAGGAGCCAATCTGAAGGTGGGGGCCCTGGTCCTCCTCACTCCGCTGTTCGAATAATTAAATTATAAAACCATGTGGCTCAGGGCATCTTCTTCATCCTGCCCCCACCCCAGCACACACAGGGAGATGGTATTTTGAGTCATGGTAACCGCCCCACAGATTCAGGTCTATTTTTGTTTCTGTAGACACATCCATCCACGTCTCCTCCCCTCCCCTCCCCTTCTCTCTTCTCCCCTCCCCATCCATTCTCTGCTGTGGGTCCCTCCCTCCCACGCCCACACAACTGAGCTCACACAGAGGCCTCGGAATAGAGAGCACTCCCTTCCCCGCCTCTCTGCCTCCAGGATGACTCACAGGTTGCACAGAGCAGCAAGATACAGGAGGGCTGGTCCCAAACTACTATCTCTTTACTTTGTTCTGCCCCTTCCCAGGCACCCAGAGTCAAGGGCTTGCATCTCAGTTCCCATCAGACCTGATATTATCTCTTCGACATCCAAGGGACGCTCAAGCATTCTGGAGGAGGAGGGTGGGGACAAGATGGTGGGCAGTGTGAGTCTGTCAGGAGGGTATGCTACCCAATCCAACTGTCCCAAACCCTGTGTGGCTAATGAGCACTTGAAATATGTTTAGCCCAATCCAGAAGTGTTATATTGTTAAATATCCTTCAGTTTTCAAACGTTTCAAACAGAAATATATATGTGCACATTTATACACATATCCACTTGCATAAGATATATCTCAGTAAGATTTTTAATTGTCAGAATTATAATATGTTGAGCACATCAGGTTAAGTAAAATATATTAAAAATCAAGCCAGGCATAGCAGCACACATCTTTAATCCCAGCACTTGGGAAGTAGAGGCAAGAGGATCTCTGTGAGTTCAAGGCCAGCCTGGTCTACATAGAGACTTCCAGGATAGCCAGGGCTACACAGAGAAACCCTGCCTCAAAACGGTAGAACAAAAACATATTATCAAGTTTACCAATTTCTTCTCACTTCCATTATCTGAACACCAGGAAAATATTCAGCTGCACATAAGGTCTGCATTAAGCCTTTACCTCTGTGTGGCTGCACTGGATTTGGCAACATTTTTGCCAACCTGAGTAGCCAGGCAGGACTTGGGTCTACTCTTTCTGGAGGCCACTCAGACCTACGTCACCAGCTCCCATTTCAGTGGGTCAGTCATTAGAGATCCAGATATGTTCAAAGTGACTGTTCCCGCATGCAACAGTTCTGGGGCACTGTCTGTTTATGTTTCTTTAAAGTCTACCCTCCTACCCCGCTATCCTTTGCACATTGGGAGAGAAAGATACTCCCTCCACTTTCAAAAACTCACTCTCCTTCCAGAAGGATGTGTCCCTCCCAGGTGTCCAGGTCTCCTGCCCTGCATTCCCCTCTCCTCTTACATCCTAAATCAGAAGCCTCCTTCCTAGGAAAAGCTATAAGAAGAAAAGAATGCATCCCCAATGGACCTGAATCAAGTCCCTTTCTGTAGTAGCTCTGGGTACTGCACATGAACCCCCTTTGGCCAAATCCCATCATCCTCTGGCACACTGGATTGCAAGAAATAAAGGCATCATCCATGAAAATGTGACAGTCTATCTTTCTCCCGGGCCCTCCCTGCCTGCGGCTCCTCAGAGAATCCTGTCTGGGTGCACACTGCTGCAGTGGGACCTGAGGACCACTCAGACGGTGTAACCTCAGAGTGTGACTGCCTCTGGACCACATCAGCATTCTTAGATAGGAATCTTATCGGGTATGATGCCACGTTTGGGGGACAGGATCTGGCGAGCTGGGCCAATAGATCTTATGAGTTCCCCAAGTGAGTGGGGAGCACACTGAAGTTGTGGGGACACTGCTGGCTCAGCAGCTGTCTCAAAGCCCAGCCAGGCTTCCGTCTTCCTCGGCGCTACCTGTGAGGTGGCTGCCATCTCCTTTGCGGCATCATGGCTGCCCTCCGACCTCTGATGAAGCCGAAGATCGTCAAAAAGAGGACCAAGAAGTTCATCCGGCACCAGTCAGATCGATATGTCAAGATTAAGCGAAACTGGCGGAAACCCAGAGGCATTGACAACAGGGTGTGGAGAAGATTCAAGGGCCAGATCCTGATGTCCAACATTGGTTACGGGAGCAACAAGAAAACCAAGCACATGCTGCCTAGCGGCTTCCGGAAGTTTCTGATCCACAACGTCAAGGAGCTGGAGGTGCTGCTGATGTGCAACAAATCTTACTGTGCTGAAATTGCTCACAATGTTTCCTCCAAGAACCGAAAAGCCATGGTAGAAAGAGCAGCACAGCTGGCCATCAGGGTCACCAGTCCCAACGCCAGGCTGCGCAGTGAAGAGAATGAGTAGATGGCTTGCATGCGTGTTTTATTTGTGTTTAAATAAAACCACAAAAACTGCCGACTTGGTTAAAAAAAAAAAAGCCCAGCCAGTGCCTCACTTTGCTCTCTCTCCTTCTAATAACTCCATGTTTTGTTTCAAAATAACCAGCCCCTTCTCAGCTACAGGTCTAGAAAGTTCCCTTAGTCCCCCAAAGGACCCAGACCTGATCAATCAGACCCCAGCATCACCCTGGCCAGAGTGATGGGTTCAGAACTGCAACCAAAATAATTTCAGGAGGCAGCCATGCCTGTTGACGTGAGTTTCACAGTCAGGCCTGGGAATGTGTCTCTTTGCTTCCTCCTATCCTAAACCTGAGTTGACAGAGACTCTCGGCTGCCAGCTCTGCCCCTGACAATGTGTACCTGCAGCTGCCACCCAGCACCGCTGTGACAATGAAGAACAGTGATGGAGCACTTCAGAACAGAGAGGAGGCTCAGGGTGTCGGCAGCTGAGGCACCAAGGTCTGGGCTCCAGGGTGGGAGGATCTTTACTCAGGGGCAAGACCCTGACCGAGCTTGTCTGGGTCAGGCCCATTGTGCTTAGATCTGGAGAAGCAAATGGAGGAGAAGAGGGGAAGGCAGGCAGAGAGGAGTTCAAGTGCATAGCTTTGAAATCTCAGGAAAGAACAATTACCTGGTGACCAAAAAAGAATACTCAGCTAAAGAGGCTCAGTAAAACCTGAGAGTGTGTGTTCCCCCTTTGGAACCTTCAAGAAAGTAACCTCCGCTGGAGACTTCAGGAATAGATCTCCCCAAAGCAAAGTTTCCTGGCCTCCATCCCACCCGGCCTCATAGATGTGCAGTATAACTCACCATGGAACCAAATGTGTGTCCATCACACTTGAAACAATTAGTCAGAGGCTTGTTAGTATCCCCCTCCCTCACAGGGACCCCGCAAGGGCAAGAAACATAGGTTCGTACCATTGATCCTCTCTTCTTAATCCTATGATCCTACACAAGTCACCCTAATACCCAGATCAGATCAAACTAGACCATGGCCAGGTATAGTGATGTGTGCCTGTGACCCCTGCATACGGGAGGCAGAAGCAGGATTACTGCAAGTCTAAGGCCAGCCTGGGCTACATAGCAATAGTGTCTCAGAAGGAGAGTGGGGAAGTAGGGAAGATGGAAGGAAAGGAAGAAAGGAGGGATAGAGGGAAGGAGAAGGATAGAGGGAGGAACACAGTGAAGGAAAGAGAAGGGGGAAGGAAAAGAAGAAAAAAAAAGAATGAAACACAGAAAATGGGTTTCAGTCACGTGATCTCCGGGCCTCTTTCGTTGTGACAGACGCCAAAGTCCTTGTGGTACAGAGTAGGGTGGAAGGTGCCAAGGCTTCTCTTGGCCTCTCTCCGCAAAATGCTAACCCTGGCACTGGCTTCACCTGCCTTCTGTCCTCCCCGTCCCCTGCAGCTGGTACAGCACAGCGCTTGCCACTTAAGGTCTTGGGAGTGGCTGCATCTGCAGGGATGCGAGCATCTCTACCCTGGGCGAAGGGCATCCTGCTTCCTCCAGGATCAGGCTTCTTGGTGAGATATGGAGTTTCCTTCTCAGGGACATGGGGACCTCCGGGCAGCAGTCTTTCTTTCTCTTCACAGACAGATGGATATATGGAGCCTCCTCACAAAGACTACTACCCAGTCAGCAAGGCTGGGGTGAATGGCACTTCCCCAGCATCCTGTGAGAGCTGGGATGGTGAGGATGGGACTCTGGCAGCCTGAACCTTCCTCTCCACGGCTAAGTGCCTGGGGAAGCTGCAAGTTGAAAGAGTTTTTGAAAGTTCTTGCCTGCTGACCGAGGCCTCCACGCAGCTCGGAGAGACTGGTTGTCACTGGGAACGTTGAAGAGTTTTCTCTGATCCAGATCTCTATGAGGACAACTCCAGGCAAAGCCACAGCTGAAGGCAGAACTTGAAAGATCCAGAACTGAGAAAGGGATTGGATGAGGCCTGTCCTCCAACTGTCAACTGCCCGACTCTTGGGGCTTGGCCATTGCCTTACACACTGCTCATGGCTGCAGGGCCCATCCCCTGCCTCCTCTGCCCGGTGGTTGGATTGTCTCTGTTGTCTTTTTTATTTACTTCTAAACATGTATCTGTGAACTTAGATCAGGTTCCCTTTTTTCACTCATTCATTCACTTTCGCAGTTTTAACTAAATATGTGTCCATGATAGAGAACATGTGTTCATAACAGAGACACCCACAGCAGTCAGAAGGCAGAAGCAAGGCCAAGTGTGGTGGTACATACCTTTATCTCTGTACTCAGGAACCAGAGACAGGTAGATCTCTGTGACAAGATCAGTTTAATCTACCCTGTGTCAAAAAAAGAAAAGGTAGATGAAATGGGGCACGGACGCTTAAAAGAAATCCCACACTAGCTCATAATTGAGATATAAATAGTCGTTGATTGGTGGGTAAACTCACAAATAAGAATCCTCTGCTTGACCGGTTGAATCACGCGATCAAAAAAAAAAAAAAAGCGACTGGTGGAAAAGGAGCAAGGGGAAGAGAAAAAAGGGCCGCAAGCAGGTTTGGCTTCTGCATATAAAGTATAAGAGGCCACGCCCCAGTAGGCAGGTAATTACAAGCTGTAATACTTCCTACAGCAGGTAGAAGATACCCAAGTGTCCATCGGTAGGTAAACAAATGAGATATAACGTGGTGTATACATGTGCAGTGGAATAATACGCAGCCTTAAGGAAAGAAAAAAATCGGACACAGGTTACGTACATAAAACACAGAGAATACTATGAACGGACAGATATTGTGTGATTCATTTATATGAATATGCATGCATGTAAAGGAAACAGATGCACACAGAATAGTGGGTGTTGGTTTTCAGGGACTTCGGGAGTGGGAGAGATGGGGAGTCAATATTTAATGGTTACTGAGTTTCAGGTATAAGGTGAGAAGTTCTAGAGAATGGTTATGCAATAGTGAGAATACACTTAATGGTACTGCACTATACATTTAAAATGGTTATATTAGCAAATTTCATGTTATACGTATCCTCACCATAATTTAAACAAAAATTTAAAAGTTGTCCTTTATTTATTTTCTCTCCACGTGCATGAGTGTTTTGCCTGCATGTATATCTGTGCGTTGTGTGCATGCAGTGTCCAAGGAGAGCAGACATGGGGGCTGTGTCTGTGTGTATGTTTGCCACATGAATTCTGTGCCCAAGGATACTGGAAGAGACTATCAGATCTCTTGATACTGATACCTGTGCATCACATGCATGCTTGATGCTGTGGAGGCCAGAAGAGGGGGTTGGATCCCTCGGAACTGAAGCTATAGACCCCTCCTTATGAATTGCCATGTGAGTGCTAGAAATCGAACTGGGGTCCTCTGGAAGAGAAGTCAGTGCTCTTAACTACTGAACCACCTCCCCAGCTTCTAAACAATAAAAAACTTAAAAGTGAGATGCAGACAGTAGATGAAGTCCACAGGAGGCCAGTCTTTGCAAATCCCATTTCATGTGTCCCACATGTTCCAGTGGCAAGGCCACGGTGCCCCAGAGAAACATGGGCAGGCTGGTCATTGGCCCTCTAATGGGAGGAAGGAGAACAAAGAACCAGTAAGAACATCCAAGATGTTAGTGTAAAATTTGCGCTGTCCCTTTAAGAGACAGTGCCACCCACTCCCTTCCCCATTCACCTAGGCAAGTGGATCTTCCTTCTGCTTCCAACCTGAGTACTTCCTTTCCATTTCTCTCCCAAAGAGTCAGCTTCTGCCTCTCTCCCTTCTCCCCACTGCTCCCCTTGCTCCCCCACCCCGCTTCTCTTTCTCCCTCTCTCTCTGCTCTTCTCCTTTCTCTCCTTCCCCCCTTTTCCTTCCCCTCCAAAACTTGCTAAATAAATACCCACTTTCTCTGCATGGCATGTCTAATAGGTCTCTGTCTTTCACCCACCTCAGCTGTGGCTCCTCATGGGACTGGCTGTCCTGCCAAGGCTCCCTGCCTGGGACCAGCTGCCTTCATGGCCCACCATGGTCTCATGCCTGCTGCCCACTGCCACCACTCAGGGACTTGCACAGCTACCATTGGTCCCGTGGAAACCAACCAGATCCACGAGGTAGCTGTTTTCAGCCTTTGCTCCCCGCCACAGATTGTGTCGTGGCTCAGCAACAGGGTGGATCACACCTCTAGGTCTCTAGTTATGTTTAAAACTTCCACAGCTCAAAAAACATGGCTTCTCCATTTAACACATGACCGTTGCCATTTTGACAGAGGTCAGGTGACCTTACCACCATCTTAACTGAGGTCAGGCGACTTCACCACCATGTGAGAGCCAGGTCAGGTGACCATGTCCTGCCATCTTTACTGAGTCCACCATGGTCTCATGCCCACTGCCCACTGCCGCCACTCGGGGACCTGTGGCATTTTATATTTTATTTTTATCATAACAGTTAATCAAGCCTCATCTAGAGGCCCAGTAACTCTGATTTCCTGACCTGGGTGATTGCCTGATTTTTCTGAGACCATCTTTTGAATTGTATACTCACAATCTAGTTGGAGAAAAGAGTTAAAAAGCAAAGGAGATTGGTCCCAGAGAAAACCTGACTGATGTGGGATTCCCCTCTATATGCTGTGAATATGTTTTATTACCATTGATTAATAAAGAAGTTGTTTTGGCCAATGGATTAGCAGAGTAAAGTCAGACAGGAAACTCAAACAGATATATAGAGAGAGTAGGAGGCACCACGTAGCTGCTGAAGGAGAAAGATGCCTGCTAGAACCTTACCTTACTGGTAGGCCACAACCTCATGATGATACACAGATTAATAGAAATGGGTTAATTCAAGATGTAAGAGCCAGCTAGAAATATGCCTGAGCCATTGGCAGAACTGTGTTGTAATTAATATAGTTTCTTAATATAATATTAATATAGAATAATAATCTAGATTATTCAGGTCTGAGCCGTCGAGAAACGGAAGAGCAGTCTTTGTTTACATCTGACCTATTTAACAATTGATGCCTCTGTTCACTCTGCCCACTTGGGCCTTCACCCAGGAAACCTTCCCTGAACACTCGCTGTGTGTCCAGCATGGCTTGCCCCAGTAGGGTGGGCTCCGTTCAGCAGCCGTTCCCAAGCCTCTATTCAGCAGCCTTCCCCAAGCCTCTTTGAAGTGTGATCTCTAATATTTCTGATCCGATCGAGGCACTTGGTGCTCTGGGGATCTTTTGCACACAAATAATGAGAGTGTGGGCTGTTAACAGAGCTAATTCAAGGCTGCAATATGTTTGTCTTGTTTCCCAAGCACCACATAAGTTGCCTAGTATACGGTCACTCGTAAGGGATGGGTGCGTTCAGGGATGAATGGGGGATAGATGGGCGAGTGAGTGGACGCTGGGATAACAGAAGTCTTCCTTTGGGTTTAGCAGAAGGAGATTCTGAAACAATGACTTGAGTGACCAGAGGAGATGCTGATCGACGAGGACAGAGAACTAGGCAGGAGAGGAAGCCAGGAAATAATGTGCTACCAAGCTGTGACGACACTCACCTGCTTTGGAGGACACCATGAAATGTAGCTTAGGACCAGAGATCAGAAGATAAAATATGGGAGTCGGTTCTCTTTTCCATGCGGGTCCCAGGATCAAACTCAAGTCAAGCTCAGAAGCAAATTGTCCTCGGCAGCAAGGTATCAGGCAAAACGCATCTTTGATGCACCAAGTCATCTCACTGGTCCTAAGCTACATGTACCAGTGAGATGACTTGGTGCATCAAAGATGCGTTTTGCCTGATACCTTGCTGCCGAGGACAATTTGGTACATGTAAGTTTACGTGTGTGTGCACAATCACATACACACACACACATACATAATCACACACACACACTAGAAAATATTAAAAATATTTGTTTGATTTTAATATGGTTTGGAGGTGTATCACCCAACACACGGGAAAGCCGGGCCTTTAGCCTGTCTTACTCAGCACTGACTAAGGGCGTTGGAAGCACTTCGAGAGAAAGGCCTGGGTCAGAAGTCGCTTACAGACACAGAGCCTGAAGCAGTGTCTGCTGAGGAGTCAGGGCTGGTGTGTCTCCACTCAGCACTCAGTGTAATGCACAGGACGCTCTCCCTGCAGTGGGCAGGGCCATTTCCCATAAAAGGGTCCCAGTCACCCAGTCTCCACTGAGGCTTCCAGTAATTCCCACCCTTCCTCCCCGCTCCCCTCCCAGTTCCCTGAGGGTGGCAGGAGAGTCATAGGCCACTGTGAACTGGGAGGCTCATCTTGTCCCTCTGAGAGCTCTGCAAGGATGGCCAAGCCAGTCCCCAGCACCCTGGGAACACCAGGACGTGTCAGGGAGGTGCACAGTCCCCTCCTCTTGTCACTGTGCTGAGACAGATGCTCCAGACAGCAGCACTGGCCTTGCTGGTTTAACTGATCAGTGAGTGTGGGAGGGTGAGCCACCATGATTGGTTGTGCCTGGAAGAGGCACACAGGGCTGTTCCTGCCTATCAGGCACACCTGTGGCTTCCCAGAACAAGAGGCTAAGTAACAAGGTGTGCTCAAGTCTAAATGACAATGTCAGGAAGTCCATTGACGTTCTGAGGACGTATTTCTTACTGGCCCTGCCAAGAATAAATATGGTTCTCAGCTGATAGCCCACCGAGTGAAGAACAGTGGGATTCCCGTCCTAATGAAACTTCAGCATGGCGCCTCTAGCCCTCACACCCATCAGAATTCAAGAGACTATCCGAAGTGCTGCCCTAGAAATGACTCTGGTTCCCCCAAAAATGGCCCACTGGACCCACTTCCAGGGAAATCACCATGCTCCCCAGTATGTTAAAGACTCTCCAAAGTTCATCAGTTACAGATAAGCTAACCGAACTCTTGCCAACTTTGTTTAATAAGTGTTTAGCTTATTTGACTTTGAACTCATTTAATCAAGTGATACCAACAGGCTCTTCAGAAAATCCCCGAGGAGAGTCTGCAGCTCGTGCCCCTGCCCCCTGGTAATGTCATCTTCCCAGGCCGTCGGGTCTCTCGCATGTGGCTGGCAGAGCTCACCAGGAAGGCAAGGCTCTGAGCACCTTTCAGTTGGACCATTTCTCACCTGAGGTGAACCATGAGGAACGAGACTGTGTCTCATCCTTCAGGGACACGGGGCAAGCTCACTGTGCAGAAGTGGCTTCCCCAAGCAGACCCACTGCAGTACACTTCATCTGGGGATACTCAAGGAACACGGAGAGCCAGATCATATCGCCGTCTGGGTGCTACATGGTGACTTCAGGCCTGGGAGCCATGTGCCTTCAGCTTGTCTCTGATGACAGGCCAGTGTATGAGTTTATTATTTACAAGCAAGCAAAACAAACAAACAAACAAACAAAACAACCCTGACTCTGACACCCACATTGTCTGCCTGGCAAGCTCCCTCTGTCCTGAAGATGAAGCACAAAATCTTCTGTGGAAACTTCCCTGAGTCCCCCTTCCTTTGTCTGAATCCTTTCATTTCCTTATCCTTGTCTTTACTCAGTTGGTTATCACACTGAACTCTACACAACTGGCTATCACACTGAAACCCACAGAGTGTATTACTATACTGAACTCTCCACAACTAATGACCATACTGAACACTACACAGCCATACGTAACTCTGCACGGTGTATTTTACTATACTGACCTCTACACAGCATATTACTATACTGAATACTACACACTGCGCCTCCCCCTAGGCCTAGAGAGGATGCTATGGTCAGAGATGGCTTCCCATTCGTCTTTGGTACCCAGCATAGCGCCTGACACATGCCAGACACCTAAAATATCTTTGAGTGAACCAATGTCATTAAGGAATGGCAGTTTTCACAAATATAAGAATAGAATGAGTGAACCTGGGCTTGACTGTGGGTTGGTTTTGTAGAAGGGTTGTGTGTAGAGAATTAGATGTTGACAGCATCCACCGGGCTGGCTAGAAAAGAAGAAGACTATAGGCTGATCCTCTGGGAAGGTTCCAGTAGCAGAGAAGATAACACCCCTTCCACGGCCATCCAGAGACCAGGGTAGGAGGAAGCCATGGTGCCTGTAGTCGCTCCAGATTTATTCTGCCTCTGCTGGGACCCTTGCCCGGGAGCATGAAGCTCAGCACCCAGGAAATTAAAACCCAAACCCCGAAGTCCTGTGCCTGATGTCAGAGGTGTTTCAGCCGCCTCCGTGAGGGGGCTGGCTAGTGAAAGGTTCAGAAGCATGGCTTCTCTCTCATTCCCAACACCAAGCTTACTGGTCTTATCCTTCGGGTGGGCACCGAGCCTTAAGGATTCAGTGACGTCTACAGGAGTCTGAGAAAAAGTTTCCAGCTCATCGCCCTCTGTGATGCAATACAGAAAGCAAAAGGCAGTCGGATGCCTCTGAGAGGGACCATTGTTGAACTAGTCACCTGAGGGCTTGTTGCCATGTGTGAGTGATGTACACAAGGTGTCCCACGGAGTTAATCGTTCCGACACATTGACTAACACCACTGTGAAACATCCCCACCCTGTCCATTCAGAGGTTGGGAGTCCCACACTGATGCCCCTGTCTTTGACAGCACCTCCTCCCAAGGATGAGGCAGACTTGACTAGAAAGCAAGAATTGTCAGGTACCAGGCTACAGGTCTTCATAAAACAGTTTTCAGGCCACATCCTCCCCCTGGGACAATCTAGTGTTTGGAGACTATGCCAGTGTAAAAGTATTCGGCAGAGTTCTGCAAAGAGGCCTGCCCCTCGATAGCACAGTATTGAGAGTCAACAGCCCCAGCCACCTTGTAGAAAAATCGTCTGCCTTTCCTCACATTTTCATTGGGCTCCAGGGAACAGTAAATGCTCCAAGCTCCCAGCTCCCAGCTGAGTCCCTCTCCAGGAACTGCCCTGCTCTCCGATCACGCTCCTGAGACTGCAACAAGTCCACACCTGATGAGTAATCCATGCTAGTCCTTTGTCTCAAAGTGGGGCAACCCAGAAAAGCCACACCGAAGCCAGGGCTCTCCTAGGAATCAGCAAATCCAGGGCTTTTCAGGTCTCGCTCTGGGCCTCTAACCAGATGCCACATGACAGTGTGGATTGGAAAATCCGTAGCTCTGAGGACATTTCCTCCCATTCAGTTACAGCCAGTCCAAGGGGTTAGCATGAAGTTAGCAGGACAACACTGGGGGTGAGCTTCCATTGCGGGAACAGCCGTGACTAAACATGCATGAGATGATGACACCAGACTCCACGGGAAGCTAAGACCACAGGGTATGAGCAGCCTGTGACTGTTGACTACTGTCAGTGTGTCATCTAGATGTGTCACTCACTGTCTCTGAGCAGAGCAGCCATGACGTCATCAGACAGCCAAGCTGACTCACTGCCTCCAGAGGTGGCCTGCCATCTTCTCTCTTATCATCACTTCATCTCTCTGGGTCTTGGTTCCTCTACCTCTTCAAAGCGGAAGCCATGTTCAGACTTCCTACAGAGAGGACAGACATGCATCAGATTGTTTCAGTCTGTACGCCTCCCTTGTCTCCTACTATTGAATGGGTCTAAAATCCAGCTGTCCTGACTGATAATGTCCAAGAACTACCAAAGATGATGGGTTCTGTGTTAGACAGTTTTTCACTGCTGTGACAAACCCCAGAGCTAAACCGTTTATAAGGACAGAAGGTTTATTTGGGCTCATGATATTGAGAGTTTCAATCTATAATCCCTTGGCCTTGCTCCCTGAGCCTGAGACCTCCTGGTACGCCAGCCCACACTACGTGCTAGAGAAAGCTGCTCACCCCATGGAAGGCAGGAAACCAAAAGAGAAGGAAGGGGCCAGAGTTCAGTATCCCTTCCAAAGTCAGGCCTCCTGTGGCCTAATTTCCAATCAGGCCCCAGCTCTCAAAGGCTCTCCCACCTTTCAACAGAATCATGACCTCAGGAGTAAGCCCTTAACACATAGGTCTCTGAAGAACTTTCCTGATCTAAACTATAGCAGGTAGCTGCCTTCAACTCAAGGGCATTCTTCCATTTTCTGTTAGGATGAGGGACTTTCTAGGCATTGCCAAGTTCTTGGATAAATTCAGCACACCTTTGGGAAGAATTAAGTGAAGCTTCTGATAAACCTATCTCCTTTTTGATATGAAAATTAGCACAAGGTTGCTTTAATCAGCAAAATAACCTGAGTTAAGGCTGTTTACCTCCTGTAGACAGAATAGCTTACTTTGTATGTCTGCCTGTGTGTACAAAAGTGTACATGCTCACTGGATGCACACATATGTATAGGTAAACATTGTATAAAGGCATACGTGTGTGTGGGGGTGTGTGTAAACTAGAACTTGATATCAGGTGTTTTCCTCCATCCATCTTCACCTTATTTTTGAGTCAGAGCCTCTCACTGAATCAGGAACTTACTGACTTAGCTAGACCAGCTAACCAGAAAGCTCTAATGGGCTGCCTGACTGCCTCGTGAGTGCTGGATTACAGGCACGTGCCACTGGGTCCCGTTTTGGTGAGAGTATTGGAGATGGGAACTCAGGCCTTGGTGTTTCCATAACAAACATTTTCCCAGCTAAGTCTTCTCCCCAGTCCCAGAATCGTTTACTTTTAAGGGTCCTCACATCCATGTCCCACAATCATTTCTCAGCCACATGATTTTAGGCGGCTACTGAGAATCCCTTTGCCTCAATTTCCTTATCTGAACCATAGCAATAAGAAGGGTTCCTGCTTTGTGGGATGCCAAAGTGACTAAATGTGACTCTGCTGGTGTGTGTTTGAATGAAAATGGTCCCCATAGGCTCGTACGTTTGAAAACATGGGCCCCGGTTGATAGAACTGATTGGGAAGGATTAGGAGGTGTGCCTCTGGGAGATAGACCACCTCATTCCCAGTTAGCTCTCTCTGCCTCCTCTTGGCGAATCAAGATGTGAGCTCTGGGCTTCTGCTCCAGTGCCGTGCCTGCCTGCCTGCTGCCTGCTCCCTGCCGTGATGGTCACGGACTCTAACTAACCTCTGAAAGTGTAAGAGCCAAATCAATCCTTTCTGTTATAAGTTGCCTTGGCCATGGTGTTTTGTCATAGCAATAAAAAAGTAACTAAGGCAGCTGGCTAAACATTTGTGTCAGAGCGACTGGCAGAGGACATATTTATTAAGTGCAAGGCACTCTTCTCACTTCTTAGGATGAACAAAAGTGTGTGCTTGGTGGATTGGCTGAAAATTCTAGTTTGGTTGATATTATTAAACATACAACCATAATGAAGACATGTAGATTGGCCCAAACACTCTGGCCTTCCAAAAAAATGTTTCGGGAGTTTGAGATGCCTCTACTAAGAGGAGGTTAAAAAAGAATCAGTCAAGACATCCAACGGCAACAGAGCCAAAATAAAATTCTTAATTGTATGCTTAATCTTCTGTTTTGAGCCTTGAGATTTAGGGGGTCTTTCAACCCAGCTCTTTTTATGAAGTCTTAGGAAAGAAAGCAGGTTTGTCTGCTACTCATGGTCTGCATTGAGAAAGGCTGAGATGGTCTTGTGTTTTAACACTGAGTTATTTGACATTTCCACGACCTTCATTTCTCGGGGTTTAGGGGAGATCATTAAACCTGCTTCTGCCGCGTGCTCTGCCTCTCCTTAGAGAAAGCTGGACTGGGCTGCTGGAATTGGGCCTTGTAACGTCAGTCGCACGCCGACTGCCAATTTCACAAGGTACATGTGCCCCTGCAGAGTAGCTGCAAACAACAATATCCGAATGCTCATCTTGCCACCCCCAGTGATATGGGGGCCCGTTAGTAACGAGGAAGGATGAATTTCTCTGGTTAGAGGCCTAGCAGTTCTTGCTAAACAGTTCTTGACAAATTGTTGACAAGAAAGGAAGAAAGGAGAGGGGGAGGAGAGAAGTGGGAAGGAAGGAAAGGAGGAAGGGGAGGATGGAGGGAGGATAAAAGAGGTGGGGAAAGAAGAGAAATGACCTGCTGAATGAGCAATTTGAACGTCAGTACACCCCATGGTCCAAGCCCGGGGCCTCTTTATCACTACATCCCCAAGGCCTTGCTTGGTGCCCAGTGAGCCCTCAGCAGGTGTTTGCTGAATGGGTTAAAGTGAGCAGCTACCTATGGCTATAAAGTAGTGGGACCAATTTTACAGATTCACATGAAGACCTGCCCCAGGAGTTCAATACTCAGCCTTAAAGACAGATCAAAGTGACTCCACATAGAGTTCAATTATGACACAGCGTCTGTAGAAATTGGATCCTGGGGCCTCCTCCCAAGTACCAAAGAGCATAGACATCAAGCCCCTATTGGCTTACAACCTATGTGTATCTCTCCATATTCTTCAGTTACCTCTAGATTCCTATGGTGCCTAATGCAGTGCCAGTGATCTGTGGGTAGTTTTTATCTTCGCTGTCTAGAGAATAACAACAAGGAAAACGTCACTCTGTATTTAGTACAGGCTCCACTCTTTGTAAGCGTTTCTGTCAACATTTGGTGGTGTCTCGATTCTGAGCCACTGATACAGTTCATGGACTGCAGTATAATTACCCTTATTTTATACAGGAACAAATGGAGACTAAGTAAGCTGAAATAACTTGGCCGTGGCGAGACATTCTTGGGGGAAGGGCTGCCCTCTTCCCACCCTCCAGCCTCAGGCCTAGAGTAGCAAGGTCACTGCCGCTGTTCTGCTGGACACAAGAAGATGGTCAGAGATCATCTCGTTTTCCTCCCCATTCACAGCTAATTCTGGACCCCCACAGAAGTAAAGCATCTTGTCCCGAGGCCACATAGGTCATAGCAGAGAACAGTGTTACTTGCAATCAGGTGCGTTATCTCTGGGCCTGAGTAGCGTGCGATCGTGGGTTCCCATCAATTCCAGCCTCTCCAGAAATCAGTGTGATTGCCTGTGATTGGATAGAGATGAGTTGTGAGCAGGGACACTTCCCTCGCACACCTGTGTCAACACGCTGCCTCCTCTTGGAAAGCACCCTAGAATGTTGGGGGTAGAATATCAGGTTGTAGACTGAAGATTTCAGGAGCGCTGAGGAAAAGAACACACTAATGGACATCAGAGGGGACAGGTCACCCCTCCATGCCAGTAGCCTCTAGGAACAACACCTTAGCTCTGGCCCTGGGCTGAGAGATGTGGACAATGGGAGTCATGGACGATTTGCCCACAGCCATCCTGACTTTATCACTGCAAATTCTGCATCATAAGAACACCCTCAGATCCTGACCAAAGGGCCGCGTGGCCACCCAGTCTTTCCCTTCTGCCTCTCCTACACCACACATCCACAGGAGGAGAAGCAAACAGGATTGTGTCCGAGAGAGATGCTCTACTAAGAGTCACTGGTTGATGAGACACACTGGCAGGTTCTCCCTGGACTGAGCCACCATCGCTAATATTTTGGAGCACTCTCCTAGGGCCAAATGGAAGGGCTGGACTGGGTGATTGCGCTGATCCCACAGCACCCCTGCGGGGCAGAGCTTGTCACTCTCCCACCCAGGGTGGGATCTAAGGCTCAAGGAGGGGAAGCATGTGCCCAAAGCTCACAACCTAGAAGGTGGCAGAGGCAGAATCTAGATGGTACAGAGTCTGGGGTCACTGTCTCGTCACTGTGGTGCCTCAAAAGTAGATGAACACTACTCCTTCCCAAGGAGGGGCTAGCCAGGTATAATGTGGCATGTCCACAGTTCCAGCACTCCCAAGGCAGTACAGCCTGGGCTACATAACAAGACTCCATCTTTTAGGCAATGTTCAGGATGGAGAAAGGGATGTGTGTGGTACCCATCTGTTATTTCAGCTACTTGAGAGGCTGAGGCAAGAAGATTGTAAGTTCAAGGACTTCCTGAGCTACAGAGCAAACCCAGATCCAACTGAGCAACCTAGTGAAAGCATGTCTCAAAATAAACAATAACAAAAAAATGTTTTTAGGCCTGGTGGTGGTGGCGGCTCACACCTTTAATCCCAGCACTCGGGAGGCAGAGGCAGGCAAATCTCTGTGAGTTCGAGGCCAACCTGTTCTACAAGAGCTAGTTCCAGAACAGGCTCCAAAACTACAGAGAAACCCTGTCTCAAAAAACCAAAAAAAAAATTAGTTTAAAACTACTGAGTACTAATGACAGAGGACTTGCCTGATGTGTCCAAGGCTCTAGGTCCAATCTACAGTACCAGGAAAGCAGAAGAAGGGGAGATTTCCTATCATGGGTAGCAGGAGAAGACAGACACACACATCCCAGATGGAACACGATCATGGCTGTCACGGAGCTGTCACCGCGGTACACCATCTACTGAGACTTTCATCAGGATGAGTCCGTGTGCTGCTGTTATTGCCCATGATCCCACAATGGCTGGAAGAGGTCAGGTGCTCACCACAGTCACACACAATGGAGCTGGAGTTGAATCCCAGTGTTATAACCTTGGGAAAGGGCTGACAGCCTCTGGGTCAAGAGCTCATCTAGTTACCTCTAGATAGGAGTGGACCCAGTGGAAACCGCAGGGCACCCTGGATGGTCACTGTCTTATGCCTTGCTATCAGCCCCAGACCCCAAGGTGATAACTGTCTTTCTGCCCGGCGATGAGCCAGAAACCATTCCAAGAGCCTCTCAGGGCAATGCAGCTTGTTCAGTCCCGCATGGCGTAAAGGGTTTTTCTTTGGGGATAAACACCACAGTTCTGAGCTATTCTAGGAAGCTGCTTTCCACACCCACCGTCAGCCCACTCACCCATCATAGCTGCATGCCTGCTGCTCCAACTATAGGCAAAGATACATCACCTACCTACACAACAGCCGAGAGGGAGGGAGCCTTGTCTATCAGGCAGGCTCATCCTGGAGCTGCCCCACCTACTCCATCAGCACTGCAGAACCCAAAGCCACCATGAGCATCCATACCTTGTGGAGCTGGCTTGTGTCTATGTTGTTCAAGGAGACAGCTGTCTGGAAGTATAGCTGTAAGACCCTCGGGTGGGGGGATTCCACGAGACTCCTGGCTCCCCCAGTCTCCCACACTAGACGATAGCATTGCTCCGGTTCCTAAGCAGCAGGGTGGCCTCTAGGTAAGGACACTCCCTTCATCAAGGTGGAGTGGCCTGGCTGGGATGGTGGCCTGTGACAGTGACCTGACGACATCTGCCACACCATTGATTGCTAGCATTGATTCCGAATCTGCCTGGCCAGGTGAGTGCCCCTTACCTCCTCACTGCTCTTCGTGCATCCTTCCTGAAGTTTCCAGATAGGAGAAAGAGAATGACCTTCCCCCAAAGAGGAGGACCATTACTTGGTCAAGGGTATACCCGGTAGCTGCAATACCCTGCTTGGACCTCCAAACACGGTCTCAAGATGGGCCAATCCAGGGGTGCAGATAGGATCTTTAGAAAATAGAATGAACCTCGTTGTATCTCCTCCAACCAAAGGAGAGGAAGAAATTGGAGGAGAAGGGAGGGTTGTAGTCCTAGGTGACCGGCAAAATCCTGCAAGTCACACAGGCCAAGAAGGGCTCTCAGGCACCAGCTGGGCAGAAACGCAACAGTTAAGTTAGAAACAACGGAGCTGGCCTGTAATGTATTTAAAAAGACCAACCATCATTGTTTACCACATTCTAGGCACTGAACAAGCCGCTTTATGTGTGCATTTAATGCCATGGCAACCCTAGGAAGGGTTATCACCATCTCCATTCTACAGATGTGGAAAGTAAGGCACAGAGGGACCAAGTTTATTCCTTCAGATCACACAACCAGAGAATGGCACAGATGGGGTTTGAACCCAGGATGTTTCAGGGCCACTGTGGGAGCTCCAAATAGATGAGGGGCAGAGGGTCACATCACAGACTCCTCAAAGAAAGCAGATGCCTGGGTCTCTAGGGCATGGACCCTTGAGGGGGGGGCGGGGTGTCTGATGTTGTAAAATGTGGGGTTTCCTTTCATTTTACAAGCTGCCTTGGGGCCCTGTCTGCAGGGCACCCACAGACCCAAAAGGCTGCTTGGTGGAGAGAATTGCCCAGGCTCCCAGCAAGAAACTGGAACAAGAAAAGTATGTCATCGCTGACGCAGCGTCTGACACCCAGGTCAACTGTAAATGCGGTATGTTACCCTGCTTTCCAAGTGGGGTCACGCGCTTCACTTTTATCTCCCAAATCAAATGTTTTCTCTGTCTGTGCAGAGGTGACAGTGTGTGCGTCACTGGTCCAGGCTGGAACTGCACAGCCTAACTCTGCAGGTCTCTAAAGGGTCACACTTGGTTCGTGTCCCCTACGATTAGTGCCCTCTCTCAACAAGCCACCACCCCGGGTACCTCTTAAGCAGTCAGCAAACCATGTTCTGGCATAGTTAGCCTGACTTAGCATCCACTGCTAGCAAGAGGTCATTTGCCTGGTAAAAGAACACCGGTAACCAGAAGCAATGTCCACGGCCTGTCCCTACATCTAAAGACCAGGCCACAAGAGTATGTAAGTTGAGGTGGGGAGAAACCGCAGTAAAAAACTTCTCCGTTGAATGTTCCCTGTATGTCAGGAACATTCCTGCATTGGCTTCCAGAAAGAGATGCAGTAAGAATGGAATTGTCTGAAGCAGATAGGAGCCCTGGAACATACAAAGATTAAACCACCTAGTCTGTGCACGAGGAGCCAGGAATGTATCCACACTGCCTGAAGACAAAGACTCTCTTTGACCAAATTCCAACCAGGCTTCTCCCAGCCTCACTGAATTAACTCTATCCAAACCATGGACTGTCACGGCGTGAACAAAACATACAGGTCTCCAACGGTTCAAGGTCACACCCTTAGGATGGTCCCCTACCCCAAAGAACATGCCTGGGAAAATTCCCACTATTGGAAGAATTTAGTGATTATTCCAACCAAACCCCGTCTTCTGGCTTGGGTGGGAACCCATCTTGCACAGGTGAGCAAACCAAGTGGGGTTCACATGGACCAGTCCCAACCTCCTGTCTTTGTCATCTTTCGATCCCCTGGCTGTACGAAGCCCCCATCTACCTCCCACTCTGACTCTCTCACCTGCTGACCCTTGACCCCGTCCATATCCTCTCTCCACCACTGACCTTCACAGACAAGAGTGAATGAAGGAGGCTTTGGGATTCTACACTCCTGATCAGTGTAGGGTCAGATTGCTTTCTGCTTTTCTCTCTTTTCCAAATGTTAGGAACTAAAAATACATCACTCCTGCCTCAAGTGGGGGTTATTCCTAAAAATAAAAAGGAGAGATAGGTTTTTGAGTAAAGCATATAAACCCAGGACCCTCTCTATTGTGTATTTCTGAAGCTCACAACCAGGTTTCTGGCCCCTAAAAAAAGTAATCACACATCTGGTGGAATCCCACCTCTTTGCCCATTCCTCCCATTTTCCTCTGCTCCTTGCTCCACTGGTGACACCCACCTCCCACCTGACAAGAAACGAGTCATTCTTGGCCCCATTGAGCAGCATCTCAGCTATGTCCTCTAGGATGTGACTGGCCGAAAGGCAGTTGATAAAACCAGAGTGAACAGATTCCTCCAGGTGGCCACCTCTTGGGAAGGGTTTTGCCAGACACTGGACCAACATAGAAAGCAGCCAGAGCCTGGAAACTCCAACACTCACCCTGAGGAGACCCAGGAGCTTCCTCTCAATTATGGTGAATAAGTTACCCTTACATACCTCTACTGTTAACACTGTCAATCAGCTCTGTGCTGGGTTCCATGACAGTCACACACACACACACACACACACACACACACACACACACACACACACAGAGAGAGAGAGAGAGAGAGAGAGAGAGAGAGAGAGTGCCAGGCCTGCAGGGAGTAACTGTCCTCTTGTGTCTTAGTTAGGGTTTCTATTGCTGTGAAGAGACACCATGACCACAGCAACTCTTATGAAGGAAAACATTTCATTGGAGTTGGCTTGCAGTTCAGATGTGCATTCTGTTAACGTCACGGCGGGAAGTATGGCAGCACACAGGAGGCAGACATGGTACTGGAAAGGTAGCTGGAAAGTTCTACATCTGGATCAGCAGGCAGCAGGAAGAGAGAATGACGCTGGACCTGGCTTGAGCATCTGAGACCTCAAAGCCCGTTTCCACAGTGACACACTTCCTCCAACAAGGCCACACCTCCTAATAGTGCCACCCCCTATGAGCCTGTGGGGGCCATTTCATTCACCATGTATGAATGAGCGTTTGTGAAATGAGCACAGCCAGGTTAAGGACGCTAATAACTCATACTCAACGATCATAACAAGGCCTTCCCTGGGTCAGGCTCAGGGGAAAATGCTTTCCTCTGGCCTGAGTACCGATGTTGACAAAGAGTTGACCTTTAGGTAAAAACAGTCACACAAAAAGAATACCGAGGCCAGCTTGCTTGTGCGGGTGACTCACTCCTGCAGCGGAAAACCCCACCCACTGATATTAACCAGCCTGTGTCCTTGTTCAGTCACTGCATGTCCTGGCTGATGGTGTGTTTCCATCTGAACACACAGCCCTACTCATTCCCAGCTTTATGTTACTTGTGTCTGTTGTCTGAAGTTTCCTGTCCTTCCCGGTTCCAGCAATCACTAAGTCCCAACAAAATCACACAGAGGTCTACATTAGTTATAAACTGATTGGCCCATTAGCTCAGGCTTCTTATTAACTCTTATAACTTATATAGCCCATTATTAGCCCATTATTCTTATCTGTGTTAGCCATGTGACTCAGTACCTTATTCAGCAGGGTGGTCACATCTTTCTTCTTCTGTGTTTGGGTTGGGACTGCAGAGGAATTGGTTTCCTCCTTCCCAGAATTCTCTTGTTCTCATTGACCCACCTCTACTTCCTGTATGGTTGTCCTGCCTATACTCCCTGCCTGGCTACTGGCCAATCAGCGTTTATTTAAAATATAATTGACAGACTACAGACCATTCAGGTTTCTAGGACCCAGCCAATTGGGTGCTGGCACAGGCTTCTGTCAATACCGGCCATACATCCCTGATGCGTGATGAAGCACATTTAACTCACAACAGCCAAGACTCGCTCCTATGCGCAGAAGCTGTGAGCTGCCTAGTCTCTCCCAGTCGGCCAGTCTACACAGTGAGCAGCACCCTCTTGCATGTGCTCACTCTCAGAAGCAGTGTCCATGTGTTTCTTCCCTACATGGCCTCCTGTAAGGACATCTACACAGCCAGAAGTTCTGGAGGACAGACCACCTACCATTGCAACAACAAGCAGGCTTGTTTACTGTCCATTATGAAAACTGTGGGCTCGTCTAAGCTCAGGATTCCTCTCTGCTGATGTAACACGCCAAAATGGCAGAAAGCAGTCGTCAGCCTGAAAATGCCCTCCAGCTAGGGCTGCTTTCTAATGCAGGTGCCCTCTGAACCTGTCGTTAGTCACTGTGAGAAACAAGGCCCGAGGGATCTGCTCAGATTTTTGGTGTTCTGCATGCTGCTACTGCTGAGAATAATAACATGTTCTTTCTCCAGGTGTCTTGTGTCTTCTGCCAGTACCCATAATACTAAACCAGACTAAGCTTGTAGCCTGTAGGGGTGGAGTCAAATTTCAGGACGTTCTCGGCCTGTGCCACTCAGCCAGTGGGCATCCGAGTTTGCCTTCTCCATCAGGGCACTTGGTGTTGTTTTCTTCTCTGTGGCTAATGTTAATGCATCTTGACTAAAGCCACGCTTGCTGGACTGAAAATAAGGGGGAAGTTGCTAAAAATGGCAAAAGTAATGACAGTTCAAGGCTCCTTCCTCAAAATGGTTAAAAAGTCACATTCAGATCAATAAGGAAAATAGGGTTCTTTTAAAAAGAAAAAGGTGGGCCCGGAGAGATGACTCGGTGGTTAGGACTCTTGTCTCACTTGCAGAGGATGGAGTTCAGCTGTCAGCCCCTGCATGGTGCACTCAGCCATCCATAACTCCAGTTCCAAGGGATCCAACAGCCTCCTTCTAGTATTTCGGGTACCAAACATGCACTTGGCTCACATACATAATTCGTTTATTACTGTCCATCTTGGATTTCATGGTCTAAGTTGATGAGGACAACTGACCAGATCTCTTCCTCAAGAGGGCATCAGATCTCATTACAGATGGTTGTGAGCCACCATGTGGTCGCTGGGAATTGAACTCAGGACCTCTGGAAGAGCAGGTCCATATACACAAATATTCATACCACAGGCAAAACACTCATACATATAAATAAAGTATTTTTTAAAAGATACAACACAAAACATCAGAATACCACTCTCTCTGGCCTGGGACAAGGAACAGTTGACCGAGAGAGACAGAGAGAGACAGAGAGAGACAGAGAGAGAGACAGAGACAGAGAGACAGAGAATGAATATGTATGGTGTGTGCACCAATGCCACTGGGGACACATCTTTGCACCTCTCTCCTGTACAGTATTTGCTAAATAAGACGCCCCTCTTTCTTCATATGGCTTAAATTATAAACACCATGGAGATCTGTAAGCCAGGATTCATCCCTGATTGCAGCCCTGTCGTGGGTTAAACATTGCCTGGGATCGTACAAGCTTGGCCATAGTTAGACTTCGTTCTAAAATACCACTCACCAGCAGAGTAATTACAAGGTTTAGTCCACAACGTTTCACACAGTTACTCCCTTTCATTTTGTTTTCAGCTCTGGAAAACAATGACCATTCCACGAACAATAAGTTCTGAAAATAGAGCATTCGCAGGAAGAGTTTAGTAATCAAAGTGCACAAGAAAATTAATTTGACTCACTTTTTCCAGGCTAAGCTGTCCTTGTGCTACCTGGTGACCAGACATAACCAAGCCACGGGAACAGATGTGATCGAGGTACACGAGCCAAGGCTTGGTGCACAGGCGTGTGCTTCCCTCTCCTTTCTAGATCCCTTTAACCTCACCCATCAAGACCGCTAAAAGACGTGTGTGTGACGAGGCTTCGTGCTGTGGGACCCAACCTGTAGTGGCTAGAGAAAAGCCGCCCCCAAACTCCCTCCTAACTGCTTCCCTTTGCGATGAGACCCAGCAGTGTCTTCTGAGGCACGCAGGGTGCTCAAGGAAGGAACCCGGCCCCAGGGGTGGGAGATGGTGACACTCACACCAGTTCTTTCCAGTCTAGCAGAAACTGGAGCAGGGAATAAGTACATGCACACCAGTGACCCTCAGGGTCGTATGTTCTTAGGAACTAAACACTCAGACCCCTGACAGAGTGGTCCAGGGAGGGGGAGGTGGTTTCACCGGAGCTGTTTGTCTATTTACCATTTACACACAATCTCTCTCTCTCTCTCTCTCTCTCTCTCTCTCTCTCTCTCTCTCTCTCCCTCCCTCCCTCCCTCCCTCCCTCCCTCCCTTCCTCCCTTCCACCCCGACACACACACACACATTTTATTTTTTATTCTCATTAAAACACCTACAGGCCCTGAAACTCTCCAGGCCAAACCCTACACACGTGTGTCTTCACAACTTTGATACAGCCCTGTCACGGGTTAATCATTGCCTGATTCTCAATTCTCTGTTCTACTCTGGATTTTGTTTGGTTGGTGTCTCCCCACTGGGTCTCTGTCTAGTTCTTTCAGCATGGTTGGTTGAACAACTTTCCTTTGGGGAAATTTCCCAAAAGAGATCCTTCCCTCTTCAAATACTTACATTCTTGGAAGTTCAGTTTTAAGAGGTTCCATTCTGCTTCCCACGAGTTTTTTGTTTGTTTGTTTTTTGGTTTGTTTGTTTGGTTGGTTGGTTGGTTTGGTTTGGTTTTTCGAGACAAGGTTTCTCTGTAGCTTTGGAGCCTGTCCTGGAACTAGCTTTTGTAGACCTGGCTGGCCTCGAACTCACAGAGATCCACCTGCCTCTGCCTCCCGAGTGCTGGGATTAAAGGCGTTCACTACCACCACCCGGCTCCCCATGTTTTCTTTAGAGCGTCCTTTGGCTTTGGTTGAAGATGATGGTGATTATTTTAACTGATGACTCTTGAGGAATTTGTCATTGAAACCAATGCCACCCCCAACTTCATCCCAGATCCCTTTCCTTAACTAAAGTGGTATCCCTGGAACTAAACTCTGTATAAGGCAGGAACGGAGACACCTCCTGTGTAAATGACAGGAGAAATGTGGCAACCAAGGGACTGAAGGACCTTTGAGCCACCAGGGAAAGAGGTGGGGGCGTCATGCCTTATCCAAGCAGCAGTCATGTTTTGTCTGTAACACGTTCACATCTCTAATCTTTCGGCCTTGCCACCCCCTTTAATCTTGTCATGAGAAACAATTCCCAGTGTGGAGAGTTCTGACTTTTTTTTTTCACTACATATTACAAAAACTCGATAGTGGTCACATTTTTAAATGTCTATATGCTGCTGGCATCTCTTCGGACTCCCTAGAGATGATGGCACTGTCCTTAGAGAAAGGTTCCTTTACTCTGTGAGTTTCTGGATGGTGGAAGTGATGTTCCCTAGGTGGCAAATCCTTATGGGAGCATTAGTTCCAAAACTGACCCAGTTTGCCAAGAGAAGTCAGTTTCCTAAAGTCAGAACTAACCTCTCATCTGTCCCCACCCCTGCCCTGACAGGACACAGTTCACCAGAGATTGAGAGTCTGGGAGTAGCTTGATTGAGAACACACAGACACGATCGCTGTTGTAGAACATAAACTTGCGGCAGATGAAAGATGAATGCAATCCTAGCACCAGGGTGAGACCCGAGAGTCTTACTCTTCTTCCCTTTAGGTCAGCTAGGGAATTAACAAAGCGTTCATGAAACTCCAAAGACTGCGACTCCAAGACAGTTGAAGGAAACATCTTCCAAGTGGAAAAGATGCAAGCATTGTAATCCTTTTGTGTAGGTTTACGTCCTGTGTTATTGCAAAGAACGTGCTCAGATGAATCTCAAATACATCTTCATCAACGGCCGTCCCTCCTCCAACGTTCCTCAACAGAGGTGGCTCTAATGAAGCTCCCTGCCCAGGCACTGAGAAATTCATATCTCAGTGTGCCAGGAAATAATGCAATCATGGTTTGCAAATGCAAATTGGGGCGAGTCTCTAGACTCAATAAATAAAGATTTATGAGATTGCCTCATTAATATTTTGTGCAAGCCGAGGCTCACACAACCGGAGTGAGATGAAATCCTCAGTAGCGTCTTAAGTATCCAGCTCATAATGAGATAGGGAGAAGCTGCCAGGCGGACAGGATGGAATAATGGGTTCCCACTAACAGGAAGCTCCGTCTCCGACAAGATGCATTTAGTTCGGTTTGTCAGAGAAAAGCTGTATGCACACCAGTCGCCATTTTGTGGGCCGTAAAAACAGAAACATAAATTGATGTTTCTCCTGGACTGACGTTTTTGTCCTGTCAATCTAGCAGATACTCACAGGGAAAACACAGCACATTCTAGGCAGGATGGAAATTTTAAATTCTCATCACAGCCTCATCTCTTTTGTTTGTGCAACTTAAAGAGAGAGAGGAAGTATCTATATGAGCTGAAGCTGCACTGGGAACATAAAACCCCAAAGAGCTTGCTTCCTTTCATCTAACACTGTTTTTATTACGCTTTGGATGACATATGTGTGAGCGAGCATGATTTCAGGAAGCAAAATGCCCCACCAGGACCAAGCTAGATCAATTGCTTAGAGAGCTATACAAATGCATCTAAGAAGCAGCTTTCAGTGCCGTTCTGCAAGGAACATTCATTTCTACCCCAAGGACACTGGTGATTTCTTTGAAACATGCTGACCCAGTTCCGTCAGGGTGAATGCGCCCAAACCAACACAATTCTTACGTCTAGGGCTTCATTTACCGTTTCTATCTTTCTTACCCCCAGGGAGAATACTCACTGGCATACAGATTTCACAACACCTTAAAAAAAAAATAAATAGCTAACTCAACTCAAGTGGACAATTTAGAAAAATTGAAATGGAAAGAGAAAGTCTTCGTCTGTGGAATCGCATATGGAGCAGAATGATGTGACTGAGAAGTGACCCACCGTGGGCTGCCGCTTCTCAGCGGAAGGCAGCAAAAAGACAGCCTGAGAAAGTGCTGTCCCTTTGGCCCTGAAGGTGGGCATGACCTTGCCTATCCCCAGGGTGCCATACTGAATCTATGAATCTATTAACATTACGTGGAAAGTTCCAGAAATAAACTATGCCTAATCTTACCTTGCACTGTGCTTTGCATAGACTGACCAAGTCCTGCACCCTTGACTCTGTTCCGCCTGGGAAGTGGGTTGACCAGTCCTCTCGTCAGCCTATCCGGTAGCCCAGCCACCGTTTGCAGTCTGACGTCAGCGGTCCCTGTGTGCAGTGTGTGTGTTCGACTAACCTGCTCTTACCTAACACTGCCCCTTTCCCACACAAGAGCAGGGATGCTGACAGGCGCACCGGAGAGAAGCAGCAAGATGTCTCAAACAGGAAAGGGTGAAGGGTTTTGTCTGAGGAAAAAAGGTATGGGAAAGTGTAATGGTCCAGGAAGATAGCTTTGAGAGAGACCACATTCGTGTAACTTTTGAGTACAGTATGCTGTTGTACTCAAATCATTCGACCTTATTAGTTGCTACCAACTTCCTACTGTGCCTGCAGTAAGAATGGGAACAGAGTATAAATGGGATTTGGCGTTGTCTGTGGTTTGAGGCTTCCACTGGGGTTCTTGGCAAGTTCCCCAGTCTACCCCCAATGAAGGGACATGGAGAGGGGGTGCAGCTGCTATGTCCACACTGAGTACTGGGTGCTACATGTCAGTAGTTTGTGGGGATTCCCTTCTGCTGGGTACCCCTTCGTCGGTCAGCTCTGATCATTCCACTCGTCTTGCCTCTTCGGATGTCTCGACCCTTTCTCCCTCCCATCATTGTGGGGAAAAAAGGCACAAGTCTTTCCCAAGGATGCCACACATTGAGGAAACTGTGCTACTTAGGAGTGACGTGTGTGACCATCCAAAGCTGCCTGTTGTCATCCTGGCTGTGGCCGTTCAGACTCGCGAACTTGCCTTCTCATGTGTAAGGTACAGTGCCATCCCATGACACCTTATTACAGTTAGTGTCCGAAATGTCCCAGACAGGCTGTGTGTTTGCACAACTGGTCCTGTTGTAAAAGACTGAGGGATCTTGGGCCCTAAGCTCCATTGGAGTGGAGGGAATTGAATGTTAGGCTCACCCCCAGTTCCAGTCTTCCTCACTGCCCCAACCACAGTGTGAGGCACTCGGCCACATGCTCCCAGCTGGCACAGACCGAGCCACATTGGCTGTCCCGCCTTCTCCCCGACAGTGGCTCCATGGAAACCTCTCCTCCTTTATGTTGTTTGCAAAGGCATTTTGTCACAGAGGTGAAAAACGCTAGTAACTTACACCTCAAATCCCTTGCCAGCTCAGACTTTCCATCCGGAGCAAGGCTCCTTTGGGAGGCCAGCACCTGTGGCTGTCAGCTCTTGATTTACAGCTAAACACATGGTTTGCCTGGAGCATCCTTTTTCATTAGCATGGATTTATTTTGTATAACTTCACATTGATAACAGTTCACTTTGTAGTCAGGACAATAACAATAAGAACCTTTCCATGAATACAAAACCACATGAAATCAGGGTGACAGGCATGGTGAACACATTTTATGACCGAAAAGTTTTGGAAAAAAAAAATAGGTACTTTAGAAACATAAGTGATCGCAAATGGTGCCTTTTATTAACAAACAAACAAGCAGAAAAGAAACCCTGCTTTTCTTAAAATCTCGAGTTATTTTTCAATTATATTAACCTGCAATCAGGAAGAGTCGGCTACCACTTCAATGCCAAGTCACCGCTAACCTTCAACAACTGCTGGAATGCTTATCCCCGGTGCAAAGGACGAAAAGTGCTGGCTTGTTTTTAGGAAGAACCACAAGGTTCCAGAAGGAGTCAGATCCAGAGACTGGGAAGTTGTGTCTTGTTCCTGCACAGCTGGGAGCATGCTGACGACAATGGCTCAATCCCAAGAGCTGCTGCTGCAGGACAGAACGTCAGCCTGCAAAGTGGGCATGAGGTCCAAGGCAGGGCCATGAAGGTACTCAATCTGCCACCTCTTCTCTACTGCCTTTATGAGGGGTCATTCCCTGACCTTCTCTGTTGCCTGTTCCAGCTAGACTTCCAACACCCCTCCTCCTGAGCCAGCGCACTGCTCCCTGAGCACAGACTCAGTGTCTGGAAGCTGGCAGGTGGTAAGCACAATGCATCGAATGGGCTAGCAACTTTAGGGATGTGCAAGGTTCTACTAAGTCAGACACTCTCGTGTGTAGGCGGGATTTTCTGTCCCACCAGCCAGTTCTCAAATAACCACACAGAGACTTAAAACTAATTATAAATTCTCAGCCAATAGTTTAAGTTTGTTTTTAGCTAGCTCTTACAACTTAAACTAATCCATTTCTGTTCATCTATGTCCTGCTCCGAGGATCATTCACCTCATCGATGAGCTCTCATCTTGCTCTGCATCTTCTAGCATCTCCTTGCCACTCTTCCTCCTTCTCAGCTTTCTCTTAGTCTGGTTCTCAGGCATAGCTTTATTCTGCCTAGTCATCGGCCAATCAGCACTTTATTAACCAATGAAAGTAATGCATATTTACAGTGTACAAAGATCATTCCACAACACTCGTGTCCAAGAGTTCAGACATACCTGAGACTGCCTGCTCCTCTTTTCCTAGAAAGTTCAGTCTTTCTAGAACTCAGAGTCCCTGTGATCATTCCTAGATCACTTTTCAGACACTTCTGGGCATCACCGAGACATCTGTTCTCCCTGTGATCCCTAATAAGATGGTCCTGGCATTGTCCTGCTTTCAGAATATCTTGCCTAGCAGTTGGGAGCTGCCCAGGGACTTCAAAGCCTGTTGAAGAACTAACTGCCTGAATCTTGACCACACCACAGCCACTGGTATGTCTTTGTCTTTCGATCTACACTCTGGATCCTACCCTCCAACAGGGCCACTGCCATAGCCTCAAATTTGAAGCTACTGTCACCTTACCAATATCAGGTAATAGTGTTGATTGATGATATTCAATACCTTGTCCTAGCCCAGGGGCAGGACTGCAGACCTACTCCAAGGGAGACGGAGCAATTTTCAGACACAATGCTAGCAGCCCTGTGGCTCTGCAGTCTCGTAGCCACTGTTTCTCTGCCTGACATTGTCAGCCTTGTGGTGTTTCCTGAGCACCAGGCATTTGTAACATCTGTTTTCTCCACTGTCTCCTGGCCTCTGGCACTTCATTTCTTAGTCAGGAGGGAAGCAGATTCCACTCTGGCACCCAGAACTCCAGAAGCCACTTGAACTGTAGGCAAAAGACTTTTGTTTATGCATTCTAGAATGTTCCAAGGAAGTCAAGGCATTTCTACAAGGAAAGATGTTACTCATCCCCGTACGACTCCAGCCAGTATAAGCTGCCCTAGGCACTGAGAACAGTTTGTAGGCCCGTCCGTCTTGCATTCATTAACCAGTGGTATTTTTAAACACATATATTTGTTTTAGCTTGGGAAGACAGGACTCTTCGGAATTAACTCCAGTCTAGCAAACTGTAGTCCTAGAGCTATGACCAAGCCTGTGATGGCCTAAGAGAACAAATTATGGCCTGGCATGGAGGCACATGACTTTGGTTCTAGCACTCAGCACTAGGGAGACAGAGGCCAGGAAATCTCTGTGAGTTCCAGGTGGGCCCAAGCTACATAGGAGACTTTTGTTACTGCTTTTTGTCTCAAAGGCAACGACAAACAGATGCACTATCAAGATCTCTTGACTTTAAATCATTAGGAGTGGTGGACTTAAGTCATGGGATACTAGAATGGGAGAGCCACGGAATTTATACATTTGTCAAAATCCACAGAATGTACATAATAAGTAAACTTCAAGATAAGCTACAGATTTTGGTCAATAATAACATATTCATGTTGATTTACTGCCTGTGACAAACATACCTACGTAGCTCTGGTCCGTGATGGTTGGAGACTGAGTGTGTCAGAGGTTCAGGGGGAACTCCATGTACTTACCACACAGTTTTGCAGTGGACCTAAATCTACTCTAAAAAAATAAAGTCTAGGTTCTAGGGAGAGGATCCATTAATGCTTGTCACACAGCCATGAGTACCTAAGTTTGGATCCCCAGCAGCCACACAAAAATCTGTCAACTGTGTTGGACAGTTGAAACAGGAGGATGCCTAAGGGTTCCTAGATAGCCTGCATTAGCTGAACCAGTGAACTCCAGATTCAACAAGAGACCCTGTCTCGACAAACAAGGTGAAGAGCAATTGAGGAAGACATTTAACATGGATCTCTAACCTCCACCCGCGTGTACACTCCCAAACACATATTCGTGTGAACGTGTATACATACATGTACCAGACATACAAAAAGTTTCTACTTCTGTTAAAAAGACAAGTCATCAAAAAATGAGCAATTAAACATATAACTAATGAAATATTTCATTAACAATAATTTATAAAGGCCCAAAACATAGATATAAACATATACTTAATTTATATTTCATATGCAGAAATACAAATTCAGAGGTATAGAGAAAAGAATGAGAAAGATAGGCATCAAAAATGCCTATCTAGGGTTTCAAAAGGCACAGAGAAAGCCTAGAAAGGATAAGAGAGACATTTGAAGAGATTATGGGAAGAAAATTCCAGGATATTCCATGCATTCTCAAATCTAGAAGCACAATGAATTTCAAACAAGATAAATAAATACAATGGCACACCAAAATACATCACAGAATTTTAAAAAGAAGAAGAAAGCTTGGCATGCAAATTGAGGAGCTAGGGATGCCTCTTCAGAGCAGCTGGAGGGCTGGGGAGAGAGCTCAGTAGGTAAAATCACTTACTGCACATGCCTGATGACCTGAGTGTGATCCCTGGAGCCCAAGTAAAGGTGGAAAGAGATAGCTGAAGCAGTATCAAGGGAGAAATACTCACCAAACAATCACGAGAAAACAGGCAACGTTTACAATTGCTGCCAAAAATACCTGGGTATAAGTTTAATAAAGGTAGACAATCTTAGAGAAGAAAATTATAAAATTTTATTATGACAGCCATTAAGGACCAAAATGAAATAGAAATCCAAGCCTATGGATATGAAGATTCAATATGATAAAGATGTTCACTGTCTTCTAGTTCATCTAATTTCTATTGAACATAGTCAACTGTTCCAATAACCCAAACCATGCAGACAAGAAAATAATCAAGACCAAGTTCTTGTCAGAAGACAAAGTGTACACCTGACACAGGAGAGTTGGGAAACAGACCCAAAGAGGAAAAAAAAAAAAAAAAAGATGAGAAAGTACAGGGGCTCCCGAGGGATCTTCAAGGACAAGACGGAATTAATGGGTCGCCTTAAGTCTTTGGTTATAATCAAAGGTTTTGTCCCAGTCTAGCTGAGAGCCTGAAGTTGTATTTGTGATCCTTGAATAGGAACTTCCAACACTGAATATAAGGAACTGATGAGGTTTTGAGTAGATGCCCATTCTTAGCAAGGAACCCAAGCCTAGGCCCATGGGAATAAGCAAAGCCCCCTCCAGGTATGGCTCAAAGACACAGCAAAGCCTTGCTCTGGGCCAAGAGCAGTGTTCAGGAGCAGTTGACCACAGCAGCTTCCTCCTCCCAGATGACAGCACCCGAGGTGTTCTTCCTTCCTATGCATACATAAAAACCAATGCTGTGACTACATCACAGTGAACACACCACACCCACCCCAGGTTTTCCCTACGTGTATCTGTGTGTCTGTCCTGTCTTCATCCCTTCATCACCCCAGTCAAGACATGGTGACTGAGGCAGTCAACTCAAAAGAAAACAAAAAGGCAAGTGAAAAAGGAAAGATAATCATAATATGTCTAAGATTTGGCTGTAAACAGCTCTTGATTCTTGGTTGAGTACTGCCTTCCCTCCAAATTATTGTGACTCTACCCTGAGAGACTGGAAGGAGGTCAAAGGTCAGGGCAGGTGGGGAAGGAGGGAGCAGAAGTAGACAAGACAGATACATTCTCATCTCCTGTAGCAGAAAGTCTGCGGACAATGTCTAAAATGGAGAAACAGGCTTAGGAGAGGACCCTGCCCAGTTCTCCAGCACCCACATGCAAGTCATGACTGCTGAGTCTGATTCCAGTGTATCTGACCCTCTCTTCTCACCTCTGTGCTACACTTATGTATAAACTCTTGAAGGTACACACATAGAAACAAACAAGTCAACCTTTAAAACCGAAAAATCCTAAAACAGCAGCTATAAACTTCCAACTTAGAAACATTTGCCAAATCATTCTCCCCAGTTCCACCTCCCCCCCCAAAAAAACCCAAAGAAATGAAACTTCTGCATATGGGGAGAAGTTCTCAGTGTAATATCGAGGCCAAGTCGCTATTGGGTTTTAGCCATCTAGCATCATTATGTTTAGGTTTGTTTATGTGTATGTTTTTCCTGAATTTATATATGAGCCTAGTACCCATAGAGGTCAGAAAAGGGCATCAGATCCCCAAAATCTGGAATTACAATTCTGAGCCACCATATGGGCACTGGGATCTGAACCTGGGCCTTCCACAAGAACCACAAGTGTTCCTAATCTAGAAGCCATCTTTCTAGTTCCTAGTATTATTTTAATTATATGTGTGTGTGTGTGTGAGAGAGAGAGAGAGAGAGAGAGAGAGAGAGTGTGTGTGTGTGTGTGTGTGTGTGTGTGTGTGTGTGTTACTTTGCTTAAAAATTAAAATTTAAGTTTGAGAGAGACAGAGATAAATCAACACTGTGTGTGGGGTGGGGGAATGTGTCTGCTCTCATATAAACTTGGTAACCTTTCAAGAGGTCGAGAATGTTCCAGACAGGTCCTGCAGATATTGCTTCTCAACATGACCCCTCTCCAGGTAAGTTTAAAAGAGAGTTTCAGAATATTTCTCAGGGCAACAGTCAAGGCAACCCCAACCAATTGATAAGAACTAACATGCAAGGTTAAGCAACCCTATCTTTCGTCTTAGGATAAGCACAGGCTTAGCCCCCACACCCCCTAGAAAGCAGAGCACGAAGCCAAGGCTGACGTGGCAATGCCTTGCTGAGGTACAGTCCTAGGGAAGCAAGAGTGAAGAAAACAGGAAAGAGAGGTATAGACTGAGCGTGAGTACTGGCATGCGTTACTCAGCTCTAGTGCCTGAGGCTTCAAGAAGATGTGTCCATCAAAGTGACATGTGACAGTTGCTGGCCAGGACAATCCACTGTGTGGGAGAGGAACGAACCATGTATCTGCACAGGCTTGCCCGTCTTCAGCTTCTCACTGCCAAAATCCACCTGGGATGGCTCATCTTCCTCACCATTGATCTGACTGGATTTGGAATCACCTGGGAGACATGCTTTCCGGCATGTCTGTGGGTAACTGAGGAGGAAAGACACGCCCTGAGTGTGGGTGGCTGCTCTTGCAAGCTTTCTGTTATCACGATAAAAACACTCTGACCAAAAGCTGCTTGGGAGAGGAAAAGATTTATTTGCCTTACAGATCATAGTCCGTCATCCAAGGAAGCCAAGAACTGACACAGAGGCCATGGGGGATGTGGCTTACTGGTCTGCTCTGTACGATCTGTCCTGTCTCTTTAAGAGACAAGACACACCCACTCCCCCCCCCCACTTCCTCTGAGGCAAGCTGATCTTCAGCTTCCAGTCTGAGTCCCTCCCTTTTCTGTCTCTCTCCCAGAGCTGCTGTGGCTCACCCCCCTACCCCCATGTCTCTCTCTCTCTCTCTCTCTCTCTCTCTCTCTGTGTGTGTGTGTGTGTGTGTGTGTGTGTCTCCTCTTCTCCCTTTCTTCGCTTTCCCCTCCATAGCGCACTAAGTAAATATCCAACCTCACTCTGCATGTTGTGCCTATTTGTCTGTCTCTCACCCGCCACGTGGCTCCCTGACTGGGACCAGCCACCTTCAGAGACCTGTGGCATGGTCTCGCGGCATGCACATCTGTCTGTCTCTCATGGGATTTTCTCCCTGCCTGGAACTGGCAGCCTTTATGGCCTGCCATGCTCTCAGGACCCGCTGCCCACTGCCTGCTGCCACTTCGGGGACCTGCAGCGTGGTCTCATGGCACTGCCCACTGCCACCACTGGGGGACCTGCAGCGTGGTCTCATTGCCCACTGCCCACTGCCACCACTGGGGGACCTGTGGCATTTTACTTAAACCATAACATGCTCCTCAGGCTCATGGTCAGCAACCTCTCTCATTTTGCCCAGACCTACCTGCCCAGAGAGGGCACCTTTCATATGGTCTGGGTCCTCTACACCAATTAACAGAGAAAATGACCCCGCGAAAGAGCCACAGACCAATCTGATGAAGGCAATTCATCAGCTGAGGTTTCTCTCCCCAGGTTGTCAGGCTGACAACTGAGATTCGCTGTCACCGTGACCAGATTATCTCATGTTCTGGGGTCTGAAACTGGAGAAAAGGAAAACCAAGAGAAGGCGAGCAGATGCCTCACCTTCTATGACTCCTGACTGGAGAACATGAGCAACTTCTTCCTGCTCATGACGTCACAATGTCACCACCCTCCCAGCCATGACAGGCTGTGCTGTCAAACCACGACTCCAAATGAATCCTCCCTCCTTAAGTGGCTGTTGGCCAAGTATTTTATCACAGCAATGAGGAAGGTAACTTAGCCTAAGGAAGTAACTCAGTCCCCGCACCCTCTCCCACCTGGCTAACCTGTCCCCACTTCTCTAAGCAGCCTCTGGGAGTGTCACAGTCTTTGGAGGTCCATCTGAAGACAATCACAGCGTCTCTCTGCCCAGGTAACTGTAGGGGTAGGGACAGGGACAGGACTGGCAACTCCGCTATCAGAAGAGCAAGGGGACCCAACAGATTGGGAGCATTATATAAACTGAGTTTTATATAAATATGATTTTCATAATTTTTGAAAGTCTAAGATCATATAGATATTCATAATATAATCATATGTCTTTACATAACAAAATTGGAGTGATATACTTAGAAACAGTTACTTTGACTACATCTAAGTAGTTATTTTCTATCTCTCCCTTCCTCCTCCTTTCCTTTCTCCCATCCTGCCTGACTTTCCTAGATTAACCTAGAATTCACTATGTAGCCCAAGCTAACCTGAAATTCACTGTGTAGCCCAGGCTAACTTTGAACACATAATACCCCTCGTATTTTAGCATGTGCCGAGATTTACAGATATTAGCCAACAAAACTTTATTTCCTGTATGAAACAAAGAAAGTGATATAAGTGCTGGCAAAACTATATCCTAAAGGATATTTTCACATAAATAAACTACAATAAAATGAAAGAGACAATAAAAATTTTAAAGTAAAAAAGATCAACAAAAAAAACCTGTAACATATGATACAGCATATATGATCAGATATATGTTTAATAATGACAAGGGAACTAAATAGGGAATCTACAAAAGAAAAAAACGTATTTGTGTGAAAAGTTATTTCAAATAGAATACTATACACCATTTTAGGGCACAAAATTAACAACAGTTTAAATGCTAATCCCTGATGCTATTGGGAGTGTAAGGAGAAGTCTCTCTGCATCCGTGGGAGGCACACAACCCATCCAGCCTTGGGAAAGGATGGTTCAGAATGCACAGCACTGTCAACTAAGTTGCATGTCCTTCCTCAACATTTGGGCACTGGAGCCCCGGGCCCCAAGGTAAGGTATTAAGGGACAGCACTCTTAATCTGGTAGTTAAGAATAAGTAGGTTTCAAAGGTGAGGCCCTAATCTGATAAGACTCTTGTCCTCCTAAGGAGAGGAAAGGTCACCAAAGATCTCTGTCAGCATGCGGTGGAAGGCCATGTGAGGACACCGAGGGCGTCTGCAAACCTGGAAGTGAGGGAGGCCTGGGTGGAAACCAAATACGGCTGGAACATTGATTGATCTTGGAGTTTCCAGGCCCTAGAACTGCAAGAAAATAAATCTCTCTTGCTGAGCGGAAGGCGTTTTGTTCTCGTGCTCTGGTAGACTCAGTGCTCTCTCACAGGCAGAACCGCTTTTCATGTGTGCGCCACTCAGAGAGGCGCGCCTCTTCTGGGAATTTAGCCTAAGGAAATAAACAAGAGTTTTCTGCAAAATTTAGCATGTTCTGCTAGTGAGACTCAATCAGATGCTGTTCCCGACAGAGGATAATATATACATCACTAACTTTAAAGTGTAAGGTAGAAAATATGGAAATTTGATGCTGTGTTTTAAGTGGGGAGAAAAAAAGCAAGTAATAAAGTAGTATCCTTGTGTCCCTAAGTTTATATGCTAGGGTAGCAAATATATATATATATATATATATATATATATATATATATATATATATATATATGGGCTTAGCAAAGTGTGGTGACACATACCTCTAACTCCTGCACTTGAGAGGTCTTAGGAAAGTCAGGAGTTCAAGGCCATCCTCCCCTGCACACTGAGTTCAAGGGGAGCTTAGGCCTTATAAGAACCTGTCTCAGAAAGCAAATAAATAAGGATTTACAGCCTCCTGTGAGAATGACTCATATATGCCAGCTGCATGGCTTTGAGCAAGTTGCTAATTACATAGGATACCGCCCCCTCTCCCATCTCATCTATAAAAGCTCCTGTTGTGACAATTAATTCAGGTAACGAGGGCATTTCATTGATGGGCTACTGAAGTGGTAGCGGTTAAAGTCCTCAGTAAAGAGGTGAACACTCAACAGAGTGGGGACTCAGCAGAGTGGAAACTCAGTAGAGTAGGAACTGAGCAGAGTGGGCACTCAGCAGAGTAGTAATTGAGCAGAGTGGGCACTCAGTAGAGTGGGCACTCAGCAGAGTGAGCACTCAGCAGAGTGAAGTACTCAATAGAGTGGGTACTTAACAGAGTGGGCACTCAGTAGAGTGGGTACCCAGCAGGGTGGGTACCCAGCAGAGTGGGCACTCAACAGAGTGGGTACTCAGCAGAGTAAGCACTTCGTAGAGTGGGTACCCAGCCGAGTGGGTACCCAGTAGAGTGGGCACTCAACAGAGTGGGTACTCAGCAGAGTGGGCACTCAGTAGAGTGGGTACTCAGAAAAGTGGATACTCAACAGAGTGGGTACTCAGTAGAGTGGATACTCAACAGTGGTAATTCAGCAGAGTGGGTATTCTTCAGGGTGGATAGTCACCTGAGTGGGCAGTCGCAGAGTAGGAACTGAGCAGAGTGGTTGCTCAAGACTCCAACCCTGTAAGGATTTCTGTCCTAACTCTAGCTGTTGCTACTAAGGGTGTGACCCTTTGCTTCTCTGAGCTTCAGGTTCTTCATCTATGAAATGATGGCCCAACCAGCAGATCTCTGAGAACTCCTGTACTGTGACTCAAAAAGGTGAGAAGTGATGTTGTGTCCATAAAAGGAGATATCATAGCTTTAAGTAACATGAAAAAAAGAACTAACCTCCTGCCCACTGGCTCCTCCTCAAGAGGCCCACGGTTGCTCCCACCTCATGTGCAAGAAGGTATTTTCATGTTAAATGATTCTGCCCTTCCCTGTGTGACAGCACCAGTTGCTTTCAGAAATGCCGATTACAAAAATACATTACAGCCAAAAGCTACTAAGCATTCAGCCTTGCATTTAAATTAATTTTTATTTTAATGAATCCCAATAGCACCCTCATTTACTTGAAAAATAGTAACACTTAGGTGGAAGACACTTCATTCATCTCCCCTGAGGACGCAGTTGGCATCCTTGCAGAGCCATCGAGACCACTCCAGTACCCACCATTTGAGAGCCACGGAGACAGGGGGCACTGTGGGAAGCTTCTCAGGGCTCTCCAGGAAAGGGGGGGAACCTGCTTCCTATGACTCTCTCCAGGTTGAGCCGAGACATGCAGTGTGCTGTAGCTTCAGGAATATTGTCCCATGGTGTGAATGCCAAGTATATTGAAAGCCCCTTGGCATCCACAGGGATGTGTGAGGTTAGTGTCTGCTCCAGAACAAAAAGGCAGTCCTCAGTAGAACTGGAAACGTGAGCTTCAGGCGACAGTTTGGATATTTCCCCTTCAAATTTATCATCTGAGAGACGTACCCTAATCCAGAAGAGGCCACCCCTTAAACCAAAACCAAATTGTCCGATATGATTGTTCGGCACACAAGGCTACAGATGGCTACGGAAAACTCTGCGTATGGCCTGAAAGACAGTCTGCAAGGGGCTGGAGAGACTGCTCAGAAGAACACTTGCTGCTCTTGTGGCAGAGCCAGCACCTACATGGTGGCTCACAAGCATCTGTCACTGCAGTTATAGGATATCTGAAACCTCTAGTGATATATTGTTTGTGTTTTAACAAATAAAGCTTTCCCGAAGATCAGAGAAGCAATGCGGCCAGCCTCTAGAGAGACTTTTTACCTCTACCAGTGCTCAGACCAAAAGGACGATCCTGTCCTCAGACTGACTCCTTCAGGCTGCATCTGTCTCCACCAAACCTCAGACTGCACTGAACTCCTGTCTTTATTCCTTATATTCCTCTCTCCACTGTCCAGCCATATCGCTCTTGTCTCCACCTACCTAGTCCTGGGATTAAAGGCATGGGATCCCAAGTGTTGGGATCACCTTTGTGTGAGCTCTGTTTCTTTTTTAGACAGATTCAATCTTGTGGAGCCCAGGGTGGCCTTGAACTAACAGAGATCCATCTGCCTCTGCCTCCCGAGTCAAGGGATTAAAAGTGTGTGCCACGACTGCCTGGCCTCCAGTGGCTTCTCTCTCCACTCTGATCTTCAGGCAAGCTTTATTTGTTAAAACACAAACAAAATATCACTACAGATACTCTCTCAGACACCCAAGGTGTATATACATACATACAGGTAAATACTCACATACATAAAATGAAAATCTATCTTAATAAAGGAGAGAGAGACAGTTTCCAGTCACCCTACATCTCTTCATCTTAGCTTTGTAAAGCACGACGGTGAAAATCGTACCAAATTCAATGGTGACTGTTAGCTAAGACCTGCTAAAGGCTCCTGGTATCCTCCAAAGCACTAGGGAAATGATACAATTGTTACTAGACCGATGGTGGAATTTTTTCAAGTTAAAAAAAAGTAATACCTTTTTTCAACCTCTGCTAAAGTCTGGCAGCCCAGAAAAAAAAACCTGTTAATGCCAAACAAAAATGACCGGTTTAATCCCCTGCCACGTCCATGCCTGTTAGTCATGGTACCGTGTGCATAAGAATGACCTGGAGAAGTGGAGGTTGTAAAATCCCACGTGTCTGCTCTCCTCCAGACCTGGCAGATGAGCCATTCAAACCGCATGCACAAGAGCAGCTCGCTCAGAATTAGCTCAGTCTAGAATAACAAGGAGTCTGGTTTGACTTCCCTGCTCGGGGAGAGAAAGGTCCACTGGTGTCTACCTTTCCCTAGATCGCAAAGCTAGCTTCTTGCTCATTCTTAACAATATGATTTAAGGATTAAAATCTGTGTTCCAATTTATATGCTAGGGAAAGACCCTTTGCAAAAACTCCAAGAGCTCACAGGCAAAAATGAAACAGCTCCATTGATATGCAATCTTTTCTTTCCTTAAGAGCATACTTGCCTTGGAGGAAATAATAATTTATTTATATTATGTAGGTGAAAGTACTCCCATAAAAGCTCAGTCTCACCAGCAGAATCATCAGATTTTCAATTTATTTTGCCTAGCTTGATTACCAATCACATCTACTCCAAATCACCTATGAATACCCCTTTAAGATCCCCAAGCATCTTGTTAGTCCCAGTTTGGGAGCCTTGAGTGTATCTCCATGTGCACAGGATTCAGACCTAAGACAGCTGCAGCCCTGTGTAAATGCTAGCAATTGTCGCCGCTGTACAGAAAGCTGATAGACTTCAGACTGCTATCCGATTATCCTCCTTGGAGCACCACCTTAGAGGCTCAGTGAGAACACCCCTGAGAAAAAGATGTATGTATTCAGAAATAAAAATGAAACAAGAGGATGCCTGGGATTTGCTTCACAAGGAAAAAAATGAATTGTAAATCATCACAAGCTATATGTGTCCTTAGAGACAGATATGGATACGGAAGTGGAGAGACGTGGGTACAGATATTGTATTGAGAGAGTGACTGAGATAGAGATGTGGGCGTGGCTGTGGACAGAATGTCTTTCAGAAGCAAAGAGACCATATTGGGCTTGATAAAAGGAGCATTTCCGCCATCTTTGTGTTGTATTTCTGTTACTATATAATCTTTTTACAATAAAATGTTTGCTTCCTCAGTTTTCATGTGTGGTTTGGTTTCCATTGTTGTTTTATTTTTAGGGAAAAGGCTGCAGTTGTGATGCTCACAGTAGGACTATAAAGCATTGTCTCTGCAGTCTGTTTTAAAAGCAGACAAGGCCTCTTGGCAAGGCTCACTTCGTACAGGCTTAACCTTCCTACTTCATCACCTTCCTTCGAGGGTCTGGTTCATTACTCTTCACAGATGATTGTCTAAAAGCATGAACTCATAAATCTCCCAGTTAAAGTTCATGGTTTCCCTGCATAACGTCTGAGACAATTTCTTGAGTACATATTTTTTGGTTGGATCCTCTATGTATTTGCTGTCTAGTCCAAGAGACTCTAGGTCTCAAACAGACAGCGACAATGACTGTCTGGTTTGTCATTGTGTACCTAGTACCTATCATAAAGCTGGTATGTAAACATATATTGAACAAATAAATGGTTAAACCAGGATCCATGCAGGAAGACAGATGAATGAATGAATGAATGAATACATGCATGTATGAATGAATAAATGGCTGAACCAGGATCCATGCAGGAAGACAGATAAATGAATGAATACATGCATGCATGAATGAATAAATGGCTGAACCAGGATCCATTCAGGAAGACAGATGAATGAATGAATGAATGAATGAATGAATGAATGAATGAATACATGCATGCATGAACGAATAAATGGCTGAACCAGTATCCATTCAGGAAGACAGATACACAAATAAATAGCTGAGCCAGGATCCATTCAGGAAGACAGATATCTCCAATTAGATCTGTTAGACTCTGAAGCACAGGCCAGGGGCTAAGTCAACAAGCAGATCAATAAATATTTGAAGCAGCCATGAATAACTTCTGTTTAAATTCAAAGAACTCCAGGAAACACTGACATGAGATTCCAGACCTTGAAACCAATCTGTCTCCTGCAGATGAAGAAATTACGACTAGAGAAGTCACGCTGCTGGTAGGCGGCAGAGTCAGAAGCCTGGATCCTAACTCTCAGGTCAGCATGCTCTTGCTGGCCCGTCCCTGCTCCTGCAGTATAACTCAGACACACTCACAGTGATGGCTCCAGAGGTTCTGCTCGGCTTCTGCTGACATGGAGGTCTGGAAGTAAGCGAACAGGTGCCTCTTTGGAAGGCCTTTGAATAGGTTATTAAATAGAATAGATGCAAGCCTCCTTTGACACCAATATTCCTTTAATTGCAGAGGCCTCCCTAATCTCAAACCAACAGGAAACTCACTTCCTTTCTCTGACTTCTCTACCACACATATAATGTTCCTAAGAGCTAAGTTGGAGTTTAGTGATCACCATTTCTTTGGTGTGTAAGAACTATATGTAAATGCATGCAAAGCACCTGCTATAATAATTATATTTATTGAGTACTTACTGTCTACCTGAAACTATCTAAAGACTCTCTACGATGTGGCTGCTCAGTTTTCACAGCAAGCTTATGAGAAAGAACGAGGAAACTGAGACAGAGGCTTAAATGGCTTCTCATATTAGCAACTATGGAGCTGGGATTAGAGCCAGGTAGACTGGTTCCAGCAACCACATTCATACAAGAAAGCTGTTTATTTCTGTACTGTATAGGATCAGAGAGGGGCACAGTCCCAGGGCTGTCAAGTAGACTCCAAATCCTCACCAGGTGGCTTTGACCTTAAGACCAAGACACTGCTTGTCTGAGAGACACCCTCAGCAAACAGGGAGGCCAAAGGAGGAGGAAGCTGCCAAGCTCTTTCCTATCACTAGCCCCTTTTCATCCTAAAAACAATATCAAATCCATGGAAGAAACGGCAAGACAAATATGCAAGCAAGAACAAGCCTTTCAGCTCTGTTTATCAGCTCTGGAGGCACGCCACGGCTCCATTATCTCCCCCAGCCAGCCAGAAATGTCATGAACGACAACAACCAGCGAGACGAGACGTGATGTTGGCCTTTCTTTTCGAATTCTCTTTATTGCTGAAGCGTTAATTGATCCACGAGAAAAATAACAAAAATAAATATGCTCTTAAAGATAAAAATATCGGGTTAGCAATGATGGTGATGGTGTACTCAGGAGGCTGAGGCAGGAGGAGCGTAGGTTTGAAGACAGCTTGGGATACCACGCAAGACACTGTCTCAGAAAAAAACAAATCCATCAAAGCACTGACAGCACAAACATTGCCAGCTCTGCTTCTCCACACAATAGAAAAGAAAAGCAAGGCCACTGCTTGGGTAGCCCCCTACCAATTTCACCAATTTCAGAGACCTGTGGTAACCTGGAAAGTTACTTAGTCTCCCTGAACTTTGGCTTCCTCATCTATAAAGTACAAAAAAAAAAAATGCTAAAAATTGATAGCAGGTCCAGGGTAAAACACAGAAACCTATTTTTGGTAAGCAGATGTAACTCACAAAGGATTTCCTGAGCAACAGCCAGGAAGGTAATTAAGTAAGGAATTTGGGGGATGGGGGTTGGAGGTCTTTCAGTGTCTCCTCTCTTCCTCCACTGTTCCCAAAGGCCACCAGGAGGTGGGTGGGGGATGCAGGGGACGGTATAAGCTGGTGGGGTGGAGAGGGAGTGTGCTGGTCTCTAACTGTCGAGATAAAGGCCTTGAGCTTTCAAGATAAAATCTGAAATGAATGAAAACCGGAGAGTAAACAGCTGTCACGTGGCCTGTTGTGTCTGTGATAAGTTTCAATTAAAAATTGCCCCTAATACATCCAAAAAGTAAAAAAGCCTGGTGAATTCCCCTGATTGTTCCCTTAACGTGTTACCAAGGAGTTATTGGTATCATTTCATGGCTCCAGCACAAATGCCTCGAGGATTTATTACCGGGTTCACATCCCCTCTCTTTTAATGGATGTTTTCCAAGCAATGCATGAGTATGGGGCTCCCGTCACACGTCCCTTGTGGTGCTGGCTAGAGCGAGCTGCTCAGCAAATGGTAACAACTCGGGCTCACCAGTCTTGACTTATTTGAGGCGGAATGTTCCTAGAAGGACTCGGATGGAACCCTTTTGCTTCCGACCCCTGACAAGATGAAATTGAAAAGTTAATCATAGCACCCAAGTTTCATATGTTGTTCTACACATATGTTATATTGCATTTTAGAAAGAGACCTTTTGTAAATTGCTAAATCCAACGAAGTGCCCCAGGAAGGTGGAAGTGTGTTTAATTAAGACAAACTATCAAAACATTCTTTCAGGAAAAAAAAAATTACTTATTTAAAGATTTAGAAACTGCTTAAATTGAAGACTCGGGTTTTTTATGTGAACATACTGTCAATAAAAAATCATCTTTCTAGGGTCTGTGTGGCTGACCTAGGGTCTGGTCTTTAACCAGAGGCTATTGTCAAACCCCATTAGCTACTCTGCCTCCATTGGGAGGGAGAGCATCCATCATGCACTGGTACTTTGTGACAACCAAAAGAAAGAGAACACCAAATCCACTGGTCCACTGGCCTTCTTAGTCAAGGAAAAGAGGGCCAATGTCCTAATATCAGCGTGACCAAAGAATGTGTAGAAGGCAATGGGGTGGGTGTAGTGAGACCCGCTACATGGTTTTTGCCAGGGATGGCAGACTTCATTCAATAGACATGACTTGTTTTTTCTGGATGTTTCCCAATGTCACTTTCCATATAGAACTAAAAAATAAAAAAATTAAAAAAAAATCTGTGCATTTTGGGGGAACTAAGTGACCCAGTTAGTAGATAACTTTCTCCCATGGAAATCCAGTCCTGATGGCCCAAAACTGATGCAATACTTTCAGTGTGCACCTGACTGTAAAGGAAAATGACACAATAAATACCTTTAATATTTTTTAACTATTTTTATTTTATATGTGTGCGGTTTTTGCCTTGACACATGCTTATATGTCCCATATGTGCCCGGTGCCCACAGAAGAATCAGATCCCCTGGGACTAGAGTTGTATATGGTTGTGAGTCACCACGTGGGTGCTGGAAATTGAATCCTGGTCCTCTGGAAGAGCTGCTAACTTATCTGCTGAGTCATCTCACCAATCCCAAAACCTTTCAATTATGGTATAGCATAGGAGCATCAAGACCCACAATCTTCGCTACTTTCTCATTTTTTAAAATTCTCAGATGACACTAAAAAAAAAATCAGCATGCCATTCTTTCCTGTGCTATCTGACTTGTGATGATGTCAGTGACCATCAGTCTGACCTTCTTGGCAGACGTTTAGCACAAATTCCCCTGGCTCATCAGACTGCCCACTACGTAGAGCTGAGTCACTCAGACTTGAATACATCCCTAGAGACCCATGGGTTCGGATCCCAGTGATGGTGCTGACTCGGGAGACCTGAGATGGAGACCAGGCTTTTATAGTTCTAGCAATGCTCCCTGGTGTTGCTGAGCTGAGTCACACACTGGACATAAATTTCCTTAATAATGCCCTCTAAAACTTCCAGCAGGAAATAGAATCACCTGAAAAAATCGCCTGTGATCTGGTTCCTGAAAGATAGCAGTGACTGTTTTGAGAGAGAAGTTGATTTTTTTTTTTTAAAGACAGGAATTCTAAAACCCAGATATAGTCTTCCTAAAGGCTACATCCACAGATAGGCATTGTTTTAGATCTCATGGAGAGAGGACCTTTCAGGTCGACCAGTATTGACTTCAGGAAATGATCCAAAACGGAGCATAGGGAATCATTTAAGGCAAAGCACCAATCCAGCACATGCTCCGGCTACACTATGGATGTCTCCTTGGCTCTTTCTCTGCAGCAAATGTACATAAACAAATTGAAATGTGATCTCTTTATTTTTGAAAATCTCTTCCTGAGAACAGAATTCAAGTTCATTTCCTTGCAACGGCTGTACAAAGTTCACTTAAATGTGGCACACCTAAATAAGATTTCTATAATTATCAGAACTTATTCCTGTTGAAATTATTAGCCTAGAAAGACTGGACCATGGAGATAAACACCAAAGGTTCAAAATAGTCTGTTTCCTTTATGAGGACAGCAGGGTTCTGGTTTTGGTTTGTTGTTCTTTTGGCTCTTCCAGTTTATTGCATGAAGAAGTTATACTAGTCCAAGTTAAAAGTGAGCCCCAAATGGTGACATTATACAAGCTGTGAGGTTTATAAATTAGGACAAGAGACGGAAGGGAAATACTTTTCAGTGCAAGGGAATCCTCATTTATGCTTCAGAGAGCCACAAGTACTTAAAAGCCATGAATCCTCAGCTGATCATCCTAAGCCTGCCAGGCCAGTCTCTACCAGGAACATCCATGCGCTCTGTGGAATTACTTCTCCATATTTTGGATGCTCATTAAGAACATTGCTGCTAAATTTCTTCAGCAACTGTTTCATTTGTTTCTTTTTGTCGTCGTCATGGTGATTCCTTGGCCAGCAGTGAGGTTCTTCCGACTGTCTCACTGTTGAACTCTTATGTGGCAAACTCACCAGTGCCAGCAGAAGCCGGTCACCCACCATATTTGCATCCATCAACAAAGGTGTGGAGAGAATGAAGGTTTTCCTTGGTGGTGGGAGAGAGGACAATGGTGCTGGGTTCTCTCCTTCTGCCATATGGATCAGAACTAAAGTCAGGCTGGTTTGTTTTGTTTTGTTTTCGAGACAGCTTTGGAGCCTGTCCTGGAACTGGCTCTTGTAGACCAGGTTGCCCTCTAACTCACAGAGATCCTCCTGCCTCTGTCTCCCAAGTGCTGGGATTAAAGTGTGTGCCACCACCACCCAGCGGTCATCAGGCTTAGTAGCAAGCACCTTTACCCGCTGAGCCATCTTGCTGACTCCATGCTTGTGATTTTGACATTTACTTTATTCTAATAATCTTGAAACCCTTCATAATCATTCCCCTGACTATTTTTAAGTCTGTTAAGGGGATGGATGGCTTTACTGTTTGGAATGGCTTTACAGTTTGGGATTTATTTATACTGAAATACCAAAAAAAAATAATTTTTCTCCAATTCAGGTACATACTAAATAGAACATGGTAATAATACATGTTTATTAAACATAATACATGTTTGTTAAACATGGAGCTCTTCTTACTGAGGAGAGCTAAGCTCACCAAATGCATGCTTAGCAGGCTCAGACACAAGCATACTTCCCTATGCATATAAGGAAACTAGTAACAAAAACCAGTTGAATATATTCATCCCAGAAATATTATGATCTGCACTACACTACTAATGAGAATAATAATTATTAATACATATAATAAGTCAGGAGTATTCTAAGCATCTTGTACATGAGCAATTGTTCTTTATAACAAGTCTACAAAGCAGGTACTATTATGGCCCTCAAATCACAGATAACGCTAGGAATTATTAAGAGGTTAAATAATTAATTCAGCATTAAAAATACTAATAAGATCCAGGAAGTGGTAGTACATGCCTTTAATCCCAGCACTTGGGAGGCAGAGGAAAGTGGATCTCTGTGAGTTCGAGACCAGCCTGGTCTGCAGAACAAGTTCCAGGACAGCTAGGACTACACAGGGAAATCCTGTCTCAAGAAAACAAAACAGAAAGACTAATAAGAAGCAGACCAGGTTTTCCTCTCCAACAGCCTACCCCCGCACCCTGAGCTCCATCACATGCCAGATGCTGCCCTGGGAGGTAATGAGGATCACCAAAAGTGTCCATCGAGACAACAAATGTGTGCACTCTCAGCATTTCCACCGGGACCCACCCACTCCTAGGCATCAGAAATGTGACATCCTTTCCAACAGAGCTCAAGTTGGAACTCAGAACCTTCTAAACCCAGTGCTCCAGGCATCCATCATCTATCCCTGGGACCTGGCACATGGATCAAAACATGTTCCTAACTGACTACACGAAACATATCATTTGTTGATTTTAGAATTAATGCGTATTCAAAAAGAGGTCATTTTTGCTGGGCAGTAGTGGTGAATGTCTTTAATCCCAGCACTTGGGAGGCAGAGGCAGGTGGATCTCTGAGAGTTCGAGGCCAGCCTGGTCTACAGAGTGAGTTCCAGGACAGCTAGGATCGTTACACAGAGAAACCCTGTCTCAAACACCGCCCTCCCCCCAAAGAGGTAATTTAAAACTAACCTTAGCCTCAACTCTGTTTAATAATCCAATTCAGTCATAGGCACCAAGTTTTAGCTACTGCTTCAAAGATTTTCACATCAGACAGAACTGCAGCATCTGGATGTGGAGGTGCACACCTTTAGCCCCAGCACTGGGGAGACAAGAGAAGGCAGATCTCTTGAGGCCAGCCTCATCTACACAGGGATTTCCAGACCGGACAAGGCTACGTAGTGAAGCCTTGTCTCAAAAATAAATTAATTAAAATAATAAACTATTGTTGGTAATGATGATACTTGTCAGGGCTAAAGACATGGATCAGCAGTTAAGTGTCCTAGTTACTCTTCCAGAGGACCCGGGTTTGATTCTCAGCATTCACATGGCAAATTTATAACTATCTGTAACTCCTATTCCAGCACCCCTTTCTGGCCTCCACAGGTTTTTTTTTTATGCGCGTGGCTCACAGATACACATGTATTCAAAACACTCATGTACATAAAATAAAACAATAAAAATATTTTAAGTTCATAAACAACTTTAAAAAATAAAACAGGACTTTGAAGATGGCTCCATGCATAAGGCAAGGGTCTGAGTTCAAGGCCCCAGGATCCATGTAAAAAAGCCAGCACAACAGTGTGTGCCTGTAATTCCATCACCGGGGATGCAGAGCCAGGAAACTCCTGGAGCTGGCAGCCAGATAGCCAGACAAATCGGGAAATTCTGGTTTCGGTGAGAGACTGTGGCAAAAATACAGCAGAGAGTAAAAGTTAATATTGACCTCTGGCATACACACACACACACAGACATACACATACAACACACACACACATACACATACACACACATACACACACACATACACACATACACATACACACACACATACACACACATGCACACACACACACCACACACACACACACACACCACACACACACACACACCACACACACACACACATACACACATACACACACACATACACACATGCACATATACACACACACATACACACACACACACACACTTAAAATATTTTTTTAAATGCCAAGATGAAACATTTGTATGACTTGCACGGCTGGTTATTGGCCAGGACCGGGCTGATCTCTCTGTTGCTCGGGTAATGGTTCCACTCCACAAGTTCTTCTTCCTTCTGTCATCAGGTGGGCTGAGGTAACTAACGGCAGAGGCAGAGAGAAGCAGAACACACCTAGGCTGGGAACGTACACATTGTCACGTTTACTCTGTTCTCTTTCAGATAAACACACTGCCAGAAGGCAGAGAAAACATTCTCTGTCCAATGTGTGTGTGTGTGTGTGTGTGTGTGTGCGTATGTGTGTGTGTGTGTGTGTGTGTGTATGTGCGGGGTGTGGGGGTGTGTGCGGGGTGTGTGTGTGGGTGTGTGGTGTGTGTGTGTATGTGTGGTGTGGGTATGGTATGTGTGTATGTGTGGTGTATGTGTGTGGTGTGTGTGTATGTGCGTGTGTGTGGTGTGTGTGTGGTGAGTATGTGTGTGTGTGCATGTGTGGTATGTGTATGTGTGTGCGTGTGTATGATGTGTGTTGCTGGGTGTGTATGTGCAGGCTGTGTATGTGGTATTTGTAGTGTGTGTGGTGAGTATATGTGTGTATATATGACTATGTGAGAGTGTGTTTGTGTGGGAGGGGTGTGCGTGGGATGTGTGTGGTGTGTGTGTGGTATGTGTGTATGTGTGTGTGTGTGTATGGTGTGTGGGGTGAGTGTGTGTATGTGTGTGTGGTGTGTGTGGTGAGTATGTGTGTGTATATATGACTATGTGAGAGTGTGTTTGTGCGGGTGTGTGTGGGATGTGTCTGGTGTATGAGTATGTGTGTGTGTGTGTGTGTGTGCATATGAAGGGAACTGCAAATTCATGTGACAGAAAAAGCTTGGCCTGGCTGGGGGGATTGAAGAACTAAGGCCAGCGTCACAGGAGTTAATATGTCTAGACCTAGATTCTTAAGCTAAGATATTTAATAACAATAACATAATAATAACTTTCCACAACAATGAGGGGGAGAAAAGGGTTAAATAAGCCATTGACCTCAGAAGGCTCATTACACTGGGATAGTCTTCTTGTTGGAAGAACAATGGCATTAAATTTCGCTCCTAAGCACCAACGTTTCACTGATGAGCACCAGCAAACACCCTTCACTGTCACGTGACTGCACCTTTTACAGGGACTTTAAGCAAGCAGCTTTGGAGATGTAATTCTTCATAGTCTTTATTTGTTCTTGAAGGGAATTTTCCTGAAGCAGAACACATCTTAAAGTCAAGTACGAGCCCTCCAGAGGTAGACTGCTACCTTCCACATACTCCAGGGGAAGCAAAATAATTGGATTGTGTTTCCTCATTCATGACCACTTAAATATTCATTTTCTGAGGTTACATTTTAGTGTGTTTTTATGTTTTATTCAGGACACAATGTTCCAGCAAACGGCACAAGCCTAAATCAATGGCTTATACCGGCATTAAATATGCCATTAGCACGCTCCTTTCCAGAAATATCGGTGAGAAGTCGTCAACAAACCTACAAAGCCCTGCTGCGTTTGAAATAAATGATAAAGTAAGTACAAGAAGTAAGAGAGGAGAAAGAGTTTGAGAATATCTAATTCCCTACATGGTCGTTACTGTTGTTATCGTAATCGTTAGAGCTGACAAGGCTCAGGCTATTTTTCCTGGGTCGTTTCGCTGTGGTTCCCTTCACCCCTAGGGCTTAGATGCTCAAGCATGATGTGACTGACACCTTAGAGCCTTGGTCTCTAATACCCACATCACCCTCAGCATTTGAATCCACACAGTGCATTGCTGGAAAAAAAAAAAAAAGCGATATTGACAGCCAGATATACTCACCCAAACCATGACTGCATGCAACAAGCTTACCAAATTTGTATCTATTTTCATTCATCTGTTGAACAAACTAAGAATTTTTGCCTTTAAAATGCAATATATGCCACGTGGTCTGGAATTGTTCTCAAAAGTGAAAATGCGAAGCCTGTGATGGTAGCACAGGGAAGTTGAGGAAGTGGGAGCTGCTGGGTACAGTATAGTAATGGTGAGAGCCCGGGCTGAGCATGGTGGCGCCCCTGAGGTCAGGGGCCAGCTTACATAAAGCTCCTACTTAGAGGAGGATGCCGTGGGTCATGAGTGCTGACGGCAGAGAGGGGAACGGGAACTTAAATAGCAAATGGAAATCGTCAATTGCATCTCTCTTGAGCTCGTTTCTACTTCAATCGTATTCGCCTCTTACACCCTATCTCCTCCCAGATTCTCCAGTGAATGAGACTTCCCTCTCACACACAGAGCCCGGCTAGTGCTGCCTATACACGCATGGGTGCATGCGACCATCCACGGGAACAAGAGAGACCTCTTAATCAGAAGAAATGATAGTTCATCAGGCAGTATGACGGTTTAATCTAAACCACCCTATAAAATTAACAAATGCTTTTCATTTGATCAGCTATAACTTGCCAAAAGAGAATCTCCCCAAAATTAGGGTTGGGGAAGAATTTTATTTTTGTTTTCTAAGGAGAATAAAGGGTTTGGCTAAGGAATCCAAAGACCACTGGACAAGTGAGACATCTAAAGGAAAAGGACAAATAATCCAGAAAAAATGGCTCAATAAAAAGAGTAAATTTACCTATTGGTATATCACATTTCCAACAGGATAAAATTCCATAAATCTCCCTAAGAGTTTGTTTCTGCTATTCTCTACAGACATACAATGCAAATGGTCTTTTTGTAGTCCCTGCCCAGTTAAAGATTAAAGCTATCTTTGGAGTTGGAGTGTGGCTCTCCCCTTCTCTAAACCCAAGTATGCTAATTAAATTAAAATCCAAAATCTCTGTCTCACGTTGGAAGAGCCACCTGGTATGGGACAGAAGAAAAATAAACATTTAAGGACTGTTTTATTGCCACTCATCTCACAATCTTTTGTTTTCATGTTGACTCTTTCAACAGTTTTTCTTAAGGTATAAATAGTATCTCAAAATTTGTAAGATTAATATACTTATATTTTAAACTTTTTATCATGATATTAATTCTAGAAAAAGCTTTCATCTGCCTTCCTGTACATAATTTCATATTTGAGTCTTTATCAGTTTTCTGCAGTAAACCATGAACATGCCTAAAAGCAGTACCGAAGTCTCCAAATGGAGGATGGGGCCCAGATGGAGATTAGATTCAGAGTTATTATTTTGAAAAAAAGTGGGGATACAGATATGATAGGATAAAAGTGCTGCAGGAGCTCCTTCCACTCCTTCAGCCAATCGTCGCTGAGTTACCAGCCCATGGGGGCATGGTCTCTGTGTCTTTAAAAAAAAAAGCAGCAGTTGTCCTCCTCTCCCTCTCTGGCTTCTGGCTCCTAGACTCCTTTCCTGTTCGCGCGGAGGGGCTGTTGTCTGGTATGGTAATCTGTAAGTTTTTTCCCCTTTGAATAAATAATCATTCTATTAATCATAATTCCAAACTGGTGTGGTATTATCTGTGATTTACGCCTTCATCTGGCGCCCAGACCACCAAAGAGGCAGCATGTAACTTGCCCAGCTGAGAAAGGTACGGAGCCATGTGGCTAATGTAGATAAGGATAATGGGGTAACATAAGTTATAAGAGTTAACAAGAAGCCTGACCTAGCTCTTTCCTCTTGCGGCCATCGCTGGATCGCAGCCACCAAAATGAAGTTCAATCCCTTTGTGACTTCTGACCGGAGCAAGAACCGCAAACGGCATTTCAATGCACCTTCTCACATTCGGAGGAAGATCATGTCTTCCCCCCTTTCCAAAGAGCTGAGACAGAAGTACAATGTTCGATCGATGCATGACGAAGGATGACGAAGTTCAGGTTGTCCAGGGACACTACAAAGGCCAGCAGATTGGCAAAGTAGTCCAAGTGTACAGGAAGAAATACGTCATCTACATTGAACGGGTGCAGCGAGAAAAGGCTAATGGCACAACTGTCCACGTGGGCATCCACCCCAGCAAAGTGGTGATCACCAGGCTAAAGCTGGACAAAGACCGCAAGAAGATCCTGGAAAGGAAAGCCAAGTCTCGACAAGTAGGAAAGGAGAAGGGCAAATACAAGGAAGAAACAATAGAGAAGATGCAGGAGTAGGGGCGTCTCATACAGTTTTCATTAAAAACTGCTTGAGAAAAGAGAAAAAAAAAAAAGAAGCCTGACCTAATGGGCCAATCAGTTTATAACCTTATGGAGTCCTGTGTGTGATTTCTTTTTGGGATTTGCTGGTTGTGGGATACCGGGCAGGACGGAAACCCCAACAAGCCGGTCTTCATGTTACATAAAAGGGTAGATTATTGAATCTACTCTGAAAAGGAAAAATAGAGGATATAGACATGATAAGATAAAAAGGTAGATTATTGAATATATCTATTTTTAAATATATATCAACCACAAGTTTTAAATATTTTACATTGGATTGAACTTTTGTATATTGTTTACAAATTTTGTATGTTGATACAAATTTGAGATTAATTTTGTTAAAACATAACATACATGCATTTCTAATCTTGTTCAAGATATTATACCTGTACAGCTCAATTAACAATGTGTTGCAAACTTCTAGTTCATGAAAGTTATTATTACCAACTGTTTAGGATAACAAGGAAATGCAGGTTAGTAATTAGTCAACTATTACAATTAAACTTGTAGTCATACTTGGTATGTTTTCAAGGTCAAACAGAGATATATTTAAATAGATCATCTTCAAGCACTTCAGAGATCTACAGAAAGAATATGGCATTTAAGATGCTTTAATAACATAGGTTTTTTTTAATGGTAATGAGGCATGTCTGCTCCTAGCAGCACCAATCTACTTCAAAGATGATGGACATTGAAGAAATTTTGCATGGAGTTTACTTTCTTTGTGGCAAAAGTAAGCCACTGGGCAGGAAAGTGTCCTTGCCTCAATTGCTGACAGTATGCTGTCCTAATTGAACAAGCATGACACAAAAGAGAGTAACTACAAAATCTTGTCAAGACAAGACAGGACAGTCCTTCAAAAATCCTACTTTATAGAAAAATTTGTTAGATATGCTAGGCCTGTAGGCCCAAGATGGATGCCCTAACATTACAGAGGAACTTTGGGTGACTGTCCAGGCAGCCAGCTGTTTCTGTCATTTCTAGCATTTCTGGAAGTCGCTTGCTTGCACTTTGTGCTTACTCACTTATTATTTCCTTCTCAGGTCTCTGAGGAAGTTGAAGACTAAATAATTATGAATTTCCTCATTTATCAAACTCAGATTAAAAAAATCACAAAAGAAATGTAAAGTATATAAGGTTGAGAGATATCAAAAGATAGTTTTAGATGGTAACACAAGCTATGATAGAAACTAAATTAGGTACAGTACTTTAGACTCACCAAGACAGGATAGATAATGGAGTATTTTCTCTGAATTTGTCAAATGCAAATGGACTAGACATTGTTGATATACTTATTGGCTATATATATTGTACTGATTATATATTTTTTTCTTATATTAGCTATAACATACTTTTTATATTAGACAAAAAGTGGCAATAAAATGATATTTTGTTTATGACCTAACAAATAAGACTTGCATGAGGATCAGAGTGTAAAGCTAGCTGCACTAGTCAACCATATATGCCAAGCAGTGATGGCACACACCTTTAATCCCAGCAACCACACTAGTTATCCATAGAGACTAGGCAATGGTGCATGCCTTTAATCACAACACTAGAGAGGAATATAAGGCAGGATGAGACAGACTTTCATCTGTCTCTTTCTCTCTTTCAGTCTGAAGATTTCATAGAAATAAGAGCTCTCTAGTGGTTGACTACTTTGTTACTCTGACCTTTCAGGTTGAATCACCAATATTTGTCTCTGGGTTTTTATTTATGCTACAGAGCAGTTAAGGGTGCATGCTGCTCTTTCAGAGGATGGGAGTTTGGTTTCCAGAATCCATGTCAGGTGGTTTACAAACACCTGTAACTCTAGCTCCTGGGGATCTGACACCCTCTTCTACCTCTGAGGGCACTCACACTCATTTGTACATGCACGAGGACATACAAACATATATATATAGATATAGATATATAAACATTATATATATATAACATACAAACAAAATAAACCTTTTCAAAAAATAAAAAGTTCTTTAAGGTTTTAATGAACATTTTCTTTAAATATAAATAAGGAATGTTTGATAGGTTCGTACATGTATACAATGTGTGTTAATCATATACACTCCATTCTCCCCTTCCAACTTTCATAGGATTCCCCCAGATACCTGCTTCTCCCGATCTTAAATCCTCTCTTTTTTTAATACTCTACCAATTAGTTCTGTCCAAATGCACATGGGTGTGGGTGCTGTAGGAATTCTTACAACCAGTAGCCTTTAAGTTACCCACCCACTTGGGCATGGCTTCTTATACTATAAATGCCAACGAAAAGCACGTGATCTCCTTCTCTTCTGGCTGTGAGATTCGGTTGCTGTTCTCCATTTGAACAGAGGACTGTGATCTGTGTGTCTACCTCTAAATAAATAACCTTTTATTATACTCAACTCTGAGCTAGTGCGGGATTTCTTTTTAGTGACCATCTTCATCTGGTGCCCACATGGATCTGAACTCCCCACCTACCTGGTGGACCAGCTTAAAGGCCTAACTGCTTCATAGCCCAGAAAGTCTCCCACCCCTGCCTGCTTAGCTTGCTTTTACTTATTTAATCAGCACCAAGGAGGAAATCAAAGCGGTATTGGACTGTTCCTGGCACCACCAGTTATGCCGCCGCTGGTCACAACTCTGCAGCCATGACACCTGCTGGACAATAAAGATTATTACTGAACCTCACAACAGGTAAGTTAATAAATAAATAAACTTGAAAGTTATATAATTGCAGACAACAATACCATTGAGAATTTTAGTAACTTTTTTTGCTAATACTAAGGATTATATTCTGCAAGGCTTATATGGCTATTATGATACATCCATTTATTGGATATTGGGACTCAGTTTTTTTTTTCTCCACATTATATCCCTAAGAAAATGGCTTGATAACAGAGCCAAGAATGAGGCACTTTTAGAAATGATATGATCTTTACAAACTAATAATGAACTGCTAGCTGACAGGATTAATATCATCGGAAATCAAAAGTTACCTGAAAACATTAATACTATTGAAAAGGATAACATTAATTTTACACACAAAATTGAATCCAGGGCAAAAGGTACTGAGAAATTATCAGAAAGAATTCATACTGTTGAATTTGACAATCACAATTTGTTAAAAGGTTATGATAGGTTAACAGAGAGAGTATCTCTTCAGGAAGGCAATCTGCATGCCATCCAAATAATGTCCAGAGATAAGATGATATCTTTAAAGGAAAAACTTCAGCCTTTGGAATCACATGTGCAGAATGAGGACCAGAGGCTAGGTGCCTCAATGAAATCACTAGAAATATATACAGGACAGGAGATTCAGGCTTTACAAAAGACAGTAGTAAAAAGATTTGAAATAATTGAAGAAATTATTGGAGCTGATGAGCAGGGAAAGAAGGTACAAGGACAGAATTTAACATCTTCAGGAGCTGCCAGAGATGATTTACTCAGGGTTTTAGCTTTCTACCCTGTAACCTACTCTGACAAAGCATCAAGTTCTAAAGGCCAAAAGGATCCAAAGAAGGTAGATGGATACCTATAGGAATGAATGATCTAAAAGAAATTAGATAAGTAGTAGTAATTTATGTCTTGCTTTTCACATTTTTAGGGACATGGTAAAGACAAGGGCTTCTAGCATTAAAGCCTCTCCACAAGACTGTCTTCAGTTAGTTTCAGCAGTTTTGGATGATGGGCCTCAACTGATGTTGAAATGCCTTTTTAGAGAAGAGGCTAAAATTTTAGAATGATGGGGAAAAGCAAAGGGACTTGAGATTTTCCAAGATCAAACTCTTGGTGGGGGCACTTATGCTGACCCACAGGCTCAAGCTCTTTACAATGAACAAATCTTCTCCCTACGCCACAAAGCAGCCTTAAATGCTTGGGACAGGATTCGAGAGCTAGGAAAATAAATTGAATCATATTCCAGGGTTAAACAGGGTCAGAGAAAACCCTTTAGTGACTTTTTACAAAGATTAACTAAGACTGTACAAATAGGAGTAACAGATCCAGATACTAGACGAATACTTATTGATTCTCTGGGTTTTGAAAATTCCAACTTAGAATGCAAAAAAGATACTTGGGTCTTTAGAGGTTAGATCAGCACCAATGGATGAATGGGTCCTGCATACAATAAACATTGAGACATTCAACTATAATACTGAATCTTGGGTAGGAGATTTCCAAAGGTATGAGGAAACATCAAAATGCCAAATGTTTAACTGTGGTAGAATAGGACATCTGAGAAGGGATTGTAGACAAAGAATTCCTAGGAATAATATCTCCTCTGGGAATAGCAAGAACAGGAGGACTCAGCCTTTGTATATATATGTAGAAGGTATGGCAAAGGCTGACATTGGACCAATGAGTGCAGATCAATAAAAGATAGACAAAGCAACCCGATACCATTGGGAAACTCCTTGGGGAGGCCTCTCACAGGCCCCCAGGTCAAAAGTGATTCAGTCATTCCCAGTCACTGTGGAGGATATGTCTCACCAGGAAAATTAAAAAAATCCAGAGCTGGTGCAGGAGAATTGTCTGTATTCTGTCAATCATGTTTTAAATAAATGCTGATTGGCCAGGCAGGAAATATAGGTGGGTCAACCAGACAGGAAGTAGAGGTAAGGCAATGAGAACAGGAGAATGCTAGGAAGGAGGAAGCCCATTCCCCCTAGTTCAGCCCAGATCACCTAAAAAGCAACATGTGACTTGCCCTGCTGTGAAAGGTACCAAGCCATGTGGCTAGCATAGATAAGAACAATGGGTTAATATAAGCTACAAGAGTTAATAAGAAGACTTAGCTAATGGGCCAATCAGTTTATAACCTAATGTAGACTCTGTGTGATTTTCTTTGGAACTTGCCAGCTGTTGGGAACTGGGCAGGGCATGAATCCCAATAAGCTGGCCCTCATGTAACAGAACCTTCTATAAAAGACCATACTGTTCTGGATGATGGAATATGCATGGAGGATGAATCAAAAATTTCAATAAGAAATAGGAAACATATATTCTGGCAGACTTCTATAAATGATCAAATACCAAAGCAAAGAGTGTATATAAATGGCATTGTAATTGTGGGTTTGATAGACACAGGTGTGGATTTGAGTAGCATTACTCCAGAATCTTGACATTCAAATTGACCTCCTCGAGGGGCAGATGTTCAATTACTAGGAATTTAAACCCTATCTCAAGTGAAACAAAGCACAGGATGGGTTGAATGCATAGGTCTAGAAGGACAGAAAGGAAGGCTGAGGCTGTATGTGGTTAATATTGCAATGGATATATGGAGTTGTGACCTGCTGCAGCAATGGAATACCCAGATTAACATTCCTGCAGTCCCAGAAACTCATAATTTTGGAAAGGATACTATAAAGTACTATACACAAAGGTCACCAGCCATTCAGATTGTACAAGAACACAAAGCAATTAGCAAATGTTTAGAGGTTTCAACAGCACTGCCTTTAAAATGGTTAACTGAGAAGCCAATATGGGTTAAACAGTAGCCATTAACAGAAGACAAACTGAAGACTTTAGAACAGCTGGTACAGGAGCAACTAGATGCTCACCATATTGAAGTATCAATCAGCCCTTGGTGTCCCGCGCTACCATCTCGCCAGCAAGAACCACGTGGTACACATAGGATCCTTCTGCAGAAAAGCTTTATGTCTCTTGGGAGCTAGAGCATAAGCCACATGGCGGAGACCCAGATAAGATGGAACCCATCCCTTATATAGGAAACAGACCCTGCTTTGGACGTGTCACTCTTGGATTGGTCAACTGCTCCCAGTCCCAGGTGATACCTTGGGAGTAGTGGAAAAATACCAACACGTGTGAGCTTTCTAGCTCACCTGGCGGTGCAGCGCCATCTATGGTGGAGAGTGTGGTTGCGGCCTTCTACATCTCCCCCTAATTTTACTTCTTTGCAGAAAGGCAACTCCCTAGGAAGGTAAAGATAGAGGTCGCACTTCCCAAAATGAAAACATTAAAATGGGCTTACACGGAATCTGCCCCTAGGTTCATGACACCTGGAACCTATCCGGCCTGCCCTCTGCCAATTTTCTGGGAAAGGGAATATACGGCAGGAAACCCTTATGCAGAGCGACTTATCTCTCAGAGAGGGCCATTCTCTGTGCGATGCTTTTCAGCTCCACAACCTTCAGGGCTAGCTAAGCCAAGCACTCCACCCTGTGCAATGGACCACAGTCCTAGGGGTGCAGGAGCTGGTTGGCTTAAACCTTACTGCTTCAACATAGATAACCACATAACAATAGAGGCTCCCTGTTCTAGGGCAGCCAGCGCTGAGCAAAAACCACTTTGTCCCTAAGACTTTGGGATTTGAGTCAGCAGACCATCCAGAGGAGAAACACTATTCCATAGCAGGACCGTTCCAAAACATTTCCACTCCCACCCATTCTTTGAAGTAGGGGATGAAGGACACAATCCAGGACTGGAATTCTTTGGCCAGGCTTATGTCCACTCGCATGGAGTTGATTGTCATGATGGACCATCTCAAGGAGGACAGCAAATCATCAAAATTCTCCTGCAAGATACAAAGACAATTCTCGGGACAAGTTAGCCACTTTTATAAAGTTCTCATATGGTACATTGGTCACACATAAGGCTGGAGTTTTTCATTTACAGTCCAATTGAGCAAGCTGCCATAAGATATCCACCTGTTCTTTATTCTACCTCTAATAGATGTATCTATGGTAGCCTGTTGATCCAGGGCTGTAGCCACTGTGGTAGATAACTGATTGAGGGTCTTTGTTTTTTATGGTATAGGCTGTGCTGCCATTTAAAAAATGTATAATGAACAGAGCATCGGGGGCAGTTCCTTTATTATTCCCCCCTTTTTTTATTTAAATAGATATTTATCCAATTTTTAATTTGAATAACCATGGCATTTTGTAACCTGTCTTGAAGATACCCATAGTGTTTAGCAGAAATAACTGACAGGATAAGGGAAACTGATAGCAAGCAACAACTGACAAATCAAGGGGAAATCCAGCAGCACAGCAATGGCACAGCAACAACAACACTGCAATGTACTGCAACAACAGCACAGCAATAACTGACAGACCAAGGGCAGGAGCTGGACCATCCCTCAGGAACCCGCCAGCTCCGCAGCAATCAGGCCAGACAGCTCCATAGCAGAGGCTTTGTCCTCAGGCCTCTGGACAGATGAATCCACAGCATGAATAGTAGCATTTCTAGAAAAAAAAATAAACAAACTCTTCTCCCAAAATAACATTTAAGAGTATTAAAAAACTCAGTGTAAAAATTTAGCACAGTCAGTACTGGAAGTAGGCTGGTCTTGAACTTAGAGATCTACAGGTCTCTGTTTGTTGATATAAGGTTTAGGATTTATTGGCTCCTGTATTCCTTGCCGGTACGGTGGCCTCGGGCTCCAGAGCCCGCCCACCATCCAAGGGCTGTGTGTGGCCCTGGGCCTGCTCGCTGCGGCGGCTGTGTTGGTGGGGGAGTGTGGCGGGAGCCGACACCCAGACCGAGGCGGCACAGGCAGCAACATCTCAAGGTCTGCACCAGAACCGCTGCGGCTCAAGGGGCTGATGGGAGAGGCGGCGAACAGGGCCGCTTCCCTACTAGCAAACTCTCAACACCTGTGTCACAGCAAAAGCGGCTGTAAACTCTCACAGATCCAGCCAACGACCCAATCACCCCAAAATCCAAGGGCCCTTCGCATCCACCTCCCTGCGGATCCTGAAACACCAGACAAGCCAAGCGTATACACAGTAATCTTTCAGGAGGACTTGAGTTCTTTAAAATGTTAAGCAGTTCTTAAAAACTTAAGTTGCACTATGTAGATGTAATACGGTACTGCCTGTTTACTGCATTTAAACCTTAATTGCACTTTTATTATGATAAATACGACCAGCCCTGCCTGAAGTCAGCATCGTTTAGCATAGCCAAATGGAACCATAGCCATTTTACCCTCAGAGACCAGCACAGTTTTAGGTACATTGTAAGCCTTCTGGCCCGGCTGCCTGTGGCACCGCTGTGACATCCTCCAGGCCAGGTACCAACCGAGCCGGCGCAACGTGCTCCCCACCATAGCCATAGAGCAAAGCTCCGCTCCAGCCGCCCTCCAGCCCCAGCTGCACCCATTCCGCGCCCAAACCGGTGCATGGAGCAAAGCTGAACTCAGAGAAGCAGGCTTGAAAGGACCTCATTTAATCTTTTAGGGAATTTGGGCGTCGTTTAGTCTCTTTGGCTGCTTCCTGCTGAAATTGGGCCGTTGCATTCTTAGGGGTATACACTACAACATTTCAGGAGGTCTCGGTGATTCAAACCACGTGGATCTCAAGCACATACTTAGGCTCCCATCCTCCGTGGAGGCGAAAACAGAACCTCTTTTCCAAAACATCATATCCTTAGCAGTTTCTAAATTTAAATATCTTTCTCCTATCCAGTACACAACAGACAACACATATAACATAACATAAAGCTTTTGACCTTGTAAATCAGCCTTCTCCCCCATTTTTACTTTCTAGAATCACTGGGGGGGTCCTTTTTAACTTATTTTCTTTTCTGTCTCCCCCATTCTTTACCGGAGGGTCATTTTTTAACTTATCTGGGTGCGCGCACACAACCTCCCACTGCTGCTCAGTTTCTGATATGCTCTCTGGACTTTAGAGCGTACCTCTCTAAGCACACATGCCTGCAGTTCTGAATCCTCCTTGTGTCCAAGGGGTCTCCGGCGGTGCAAAGTTCTTCTTCTTCCCGGGTATGGCACCAGATGTCCCGCGCTACCATCTCGCCAGCAAGAACCACGCGGTACACATAGGATCCTTCTGCAGAAAAGCTTTATGTCTCTTGGGAGCTAGAGCATAAGCCACATGGCGGAGACCCAGATAAGATGGAACCCATCCCTTATATAGGAAACAGACCCTGCTCTGGACGTGTCACTCTTGGATTGGTCAACTGCTCCCAGTCCCAGGTGATACCTTGGGAGTAGTGGAAAAATACCAACACGTGTGAGCTTTCTAGCTCACCTGGCGGTGCAGCGCCATCTATGGTGGAGAGTGTGGTTGCGGCCTTCTACACCTTGGAATTATCCTGTATTTGTTGTTAAAAAGAAATCTGGCAAATGGAGAATGGTGACAGATCTAAGAGCTGTCAACAAGGTAATTTAACCTATGGGCCCTCTATAATCTGTAATTTCTCTGTCTTCTCTATTACCAAAAGGATGGCCTCTTATAGTTATTGATTTAACAGATTGTTTCCTCACTATACCTTTACAAGAAAAGGACAAAGAAAAGTTTGCCTTCACAGTGCCTACTTATAATAATTCTCAGTCTATTAGAAGATATCAGTGGACCATCCTTCCATAGGGAATGCTCAATAGCCCCCACCCTATGTCAATACTTTGAAAATAAGTCATTAGAAATAATACATAAAATTCCTAAATCTATGATTTACCATTACATGGGTGATATTTTGCTATCTGATTCAAATATAGATGCTTTAGAAAGGATGTTTGAAGAAGGAAGTTTTGCCAAAATGGGGATTACAAACTGCTCCTGAAAAATTACAGAGAGGAGATTCTGTCAGTTACCTAGGTTATAAAATAGGTTTGCAGAAAATTAGAACACAAAAGGCACAAATTAGGAGAGATCAATTGCAGATTCTTAATGACTTTCAAAGACTGTTAGGAGACATTTCCAGTCTATAATCAGCTGTTGGGATAACACCTGATCTAATAGTTCATTTAAACAAAACCTTAGACGGTGACAAAGACTTAAATAGTCTCAGAGAATTAACAGCTGAAGGAGAAGAGGAATTGATTGTCATTGAAGAAAAATTGCAGGAGGCACATGTGGATAGGGTGAGTCCAAATCTTAATTGTATTCTAGTCATATCGCCTTCCAGAATTTCCCCTACAGGAATTTTAATGCAAAGGGAAGATATTGTCTTAGAATGGATCTTTTTACCACATAAACAAGTAAAAAATTAAAATTTATGTGGAAAAGTCTCTGAATTAGTTATAAAAGGAAACTTGAGACTTCATTAACTAGCATGTATAGACATGCTATACATGTCTATACAGCAGAGAATATAGTGCCTTTTACTACTGATGAAATTAAAAAGTCATGGAAAGACAATGAACCTTAGTAAAGAGCTTGTGCTAACTTTTTAGGAGAGATTACTAGCAATTATCCCAAAAGTGATAGAATTAACCTTATAAAGAGAACTACTTGGATCATTCCCTGCATTGTACAGGACACACTAATAACCAGAGCCTGTACATTCTATACTGATGCAAATAAATCAGAAAATGCAGGTTACAAATCAGAATATTTAAGTAAGGTGGAAAAAAGCCCTTATAATTCTGTCCAAAAGGCAGAATTATATGCTACTCTCATGGTACTAAGGAATTTTAAAGAACCTCTTAATATAGTTACTGATTCACAATATGCAGAAAGAGTTGTCTTTCATATTTAAACCACTAAATTCATAGCAGATGATACAGAATTTACTTCATTATTCATACAGGTTCAAGATATAATCAGGAATAGGCTTGTCCTATATACATAACACACATCCAATCCCATATGGATCTGCCAAGTCCTCTAGCACAAGGTAATACAGAAATTATTAATTGGAAGTGTGTTGAAGGCCTCAGAATTTCATAAAAAAAAACAGCATGTCAATAGCAAAGGTTTAAATAAAGAGTTTTCCATTACATGGCAACAATCTAAGGAGAGTATAAAGAGATGTCCTACTTGCTCTTTCTATAACCAATCACCATTACCTACAGGGAGCAACCCAAAGAGTACTCAAAGGAATAAAATCTAGCAGATAGATGTGTTCTACTTTGCAGAATTTGGAAAATTAAATTATATACACCACATCATAGACACTTATTCAGATTTTCAATAGGTAACTGCTTTGAGCCTAGAAAAGGCTGGTTTAGTGATCACACATTTATTCGAAGTTATAGCCATAATGGGTATTCCTGCACAAATAAAGACAGATAACGGTTTGACATATGTCTCTAAGAAAATGAAACAGTTTTTTTGCTTATTATAATATAAGGCATATTACAAGCATGCCAAACAATCCTACAGGTCAGGCAGTTATAGAAAGATCAAATCAAACTATAAAGGATATGTTTAACAAACAGAAAGAAATGGAAAATACCCCCAGAAATAGATTACATAATGTTTTATTGACCTTGAATTTTCTTAATGCTAATGAGAAAGGAACAACAACAACAGAGAGACTTTGGATAATAGAAAAGTCTTCTGAATTAAATCAGCTGGTGTATTTCAAGGATGTGTTGAACTCACAATGTATTTCAAGGATGTGTTGAACTCACAATGGAAACCAGGAGATGTGCTACGCTGGGGAAGGGGTTTTTCTCTTGTTTCAAAAAGAGAAAAAAAGTTAAGGATGCCATCAAAATTAATAAAGATTCAGTTTGTTTTTTTGGTTTTTTTTTAAGATTCAGTTTGAAAAAGGGAAATCTTTTGAGAAAGAGGAATGATGGCTCCTCCACAGAGGTGACAACCCATCAGGTGGTAAGAAAACCTCATAAGGGTTGGGGCAGGGTTCTGTTCTTGTCTTTGCAGGAAAATACTCATCTTCAGTAAGTCAAGAGACCCTGAACATCTAGATGCCTAAAAGGAAAAGATAATTATCTAGATAGGCTCACCAAGAAAAGATAATTATCACTTGTGAGGACAGGTCATCTGAGGGTAAGAATCTCTGAATATTAATTAGAATAATAGTCATGACTCACTTAAAAATCAAAGCCGGTTTGGGGTTGGACAATGGCTCTGTCTTTCTCTAGATCCAAACATGTTGTTAAAATAAAAATCCAGAGTTTCTGTCTCATGTCAAAAGCCATGGTATGGGACAGAAAGAAGAAAAAATTTAGAAAAGAAATTTTACTTTTCTTCATACCTATTTTTGTCTCTATTGTACCTTTTATTGAATTTATGTCTGTATAAATAATGTTTAAGTTTTCCACAATGAACAATGAATTTTCCTGCAGTAATCTTTGAAGTTTCCAGGAAGAAGATGGGGCCCCACAACAACTCCACCTGGTTGATATGATGTCATGATGCTGATAGCACTACTATAAGACTTGTTTTGGGTACCAGCTGCTCAAGATGGTTCCAACTTGGTTAGCTGAAATGGTGCACTTTTTTACAACGTTCTGATCAGTACTCCAAATAGGAACCTCAGAAAAACTCTACTGAATATTCAGAGACTATTTGCAATTATACCAGACAGTAGTTTTGGAACTTAACCATCATTTTACTTTCACAGGATCCCATAGAAAGAACACTGCCCCCATGAAAGCTGGAAGTAATTCTAGAAGACAATATCCCCTCTCCCAACAAAGTTTGTCCTCAGGGTTAGGAACATCATTTAGGGGTTGATTATCATTGTTATAAGGTTGAGGTTTGGGGAGAAATTATGTAAACTCAGGAATCTCTTTGAAAAAAAAAGTGGGAAATTGAATGAGATAATAGATTAGTGTGAGCTTACTCACACTAATAATAATAGTGAGTAATAGAGTGAATACTTGTGAGCTATTATTTTTAGGCAATTTATATTGGTATAGATTCTTGTATATTTATACAAACTTAAATTATATTGAATATGTTTCTATTTTCATCTACAATGTTTGTATACCTAGGCAAAGTTATTTTGTCATATCGTATGCATGCATGCTTCTACCTCTGCTTAAGACATATTTGTATTGATATTGTATTTGTATTGATATTTGTATTGATACAAATTTAGAATATAGTTATCATATTGCATTATATATTTCTACCTCTTCTCAAGATACTTATACATTGTTTACATTTTGAGGTCATTGTCTCATTTGTTGCACAGTTGTTTAAAGATTGTTTAATATTTTAATATAAAGTCTTGGTCTTTAAGCTGTATAGGTATTAAGAATTATAAGTCAATAGTCATCCATGTTTGTCATACTTACAGTTAGGCTAATCAGGTTCTTTAGATACAAAGATTGTTTTCTACATAGACAGGTAATCTTCAACCACTTTGAAGAGCTGTAGAATATGTCATTTAAATAACTTAGGATTCTGCTGATAAGAGACACGATTGCTCATGGCAGCACCCATGTATTCCTGAGAGAATGTTGAGCACTGAAGACACTTCACTTGGAGTTTGTTTTCCTCTTGGCAAAACTAGCCTTTGGGCAAGGAACTGCCCATGCATTGACCACTGACAAAATGCACGATGTCCAGGTAGGACATGCAGGATATAAGAAAAAAGACTGTCAAATCTTGCCAAGACAGGGTAAGACAGTTTTGAAAAACTTCCTGCCTGTGAAAATGGTTTGTCAGTTACTCTAGGGCTTAGCCAAAGTTGGTTGCTACAAGGTTGCAAATGAGACTTTGGGTAATTGTCCAGGTAACCAGTTGTCTCTGTCATTTGTTACACATTTTGGAAGTTGCTTGATTGCACTTCCTGCTTACTCAAGCAATATTTTCCCTTCTCAGGTCTTAGATGGTGTTGAAGAGTAGACAGTTGTAGTTTATTTTCCTCTCATGATTTTGCCAAGTTATTTTTAATAGAAGACTTAAACTCCTTAGAATAAGATAATATTGAAACATTTATCACGTTTCTTGCTTGATATTGTTTATGCTGGTTGTAATTCTAATTTTTATACCTGATATTTTTTCTTATTGTATATAATTTTGTATTAGGCTTAGAACTCTCTTATTTAAGCAAAAGGGGAGGTGCTGTAGGAATTCCTATGGCCAGTAGCCTTGGACATGGCCTCTTATACTATAAATGCCGACATAAAGGGCACAGTTGCCCTCTCTTCTGACTGAGGTATTCAGTTGCTGTTCCCCGTTCAAGCAGAGGATTGTGGTCTGTGAGTCTACCCCTAAATAAATAACCCTTTGTTATACTAAATTCTGAGCTAGTGTGGAATTTCTTTTTAGCATCCATCATCATGTGGGGCCATCCACAGAAATATAAGCAATCCACCAGTGGCCACACTCTGGAAGGAAAGCAGTTCTCCCTCCTCCAGCGGCCATTAACTGCCTTCAGCTCCTCAGCTGGGGCTTCTTTCATTTCTTCTCCAGCTATGTTGAGGTATAATTAACGTTCAATAAAACCCACATATCTTAAGGTTGCATTCTGGAGAAGGTTGATATGAGTACATACATGTGAAGAGTCGTTACTAGGGTTGAGTACAGACCTGCCCATTTTCTCCAAAACGAGTATCCCTACCCCCACAGTAAGGCCTCCCACTGCATCTCTCTACCTCCACACCCAGTCTCCAGGCACAAGTGATCTGCTTCCTGTACATGTGGATTCATTTTCATTTCCTATCAATGAACCCAGACATTATTTTCACTCTTTGGTTTCTTTTACTGGACCCTAGGAATTGAGCCATCTTCTATCTGTATTTGTAGGTATGAGCTCTATTTCTATATAATGTCAGCCAGAGAGCCACTCTCCCTAATGATTTAATAGTTCTTCAGGAAACCCAGGTTGTTTTCACACTCCCATAAGCCAATGGGTACTCAACTAAAAGCCCGAGAGGATCCTATGCAGGTCTCTGAATTCTCTCTCTGCTCGTGTCTTTTCCTCTCTGGTTCTCTGTCCTTGGAACTAGTCACCTATGTGGTCTTCCAGCTCCAGCACCTAAGCTCAGGAAGACAAGTTCTGCTCTGGGCTTCCCTCCCTGAACCACAGCCATGAAACTATCTCCAGACAGTGAGTTGGGCCACCATGGGCTCTCCTTGTCTGCCCATCACTCAGCAATCACTGTCTTTCGCCATCTCATATTCAATATCTTGAGAACTATCGTTTTGTAAATTTCTTTGTCTTGATTTGCACATTAGACAGGAAGATCAATGATACTAGCACCACTTCTGATAACCAGAAGCAAAGATTCAAAACCCATTAAGTATGTTAATATCAGCAAAACAGAAGATTTGGGGTATAAGACTATGTTAACATTTCACATTTCGTGAGGTCTACTTACTCTTCAATGGCGGTAGATGATAAAACAAGGTTTTAATGGGGGGGTTGTCATTAACCATAAGACTGTCCAACTATGAATCCCAGGAGATAACGAACTCTGAATGGAGAGTCCTATAGACCTAGATACGTGTTTTCAAGGAACAACAAGAAGAAATCAATAAACAATTAACTTTTTTGAAGAGCCAACATTATAGATGTTACCAGACTGCCAAACTTTTTTAATGTCTTCACCAGAGTGGAACCTAACAAGACTGTGGACACCTCCAATGAGGACACGCATGGCTTCTAGAGCTTCTTCCTCAGATTCGCCCTCCCTTCAGTATGTAGTTACTGAGCTTCTGCTCGCTATAAAGGTTCAAGGCCACAGGAAGAAAGCAGACAGGGGCTCAACTTCCTAGAACTCAGGAAGCAGGCAGACAATAAGCAAATGATAGTTCGATAGTTGAATTAAAAATCAAAACAGGGGGAGGATGGGGACCCAGGATGGTATTTTTGATAAAGTTGTCAAGAAATGCCCCTCTGAAGAGTTCAATTGGATTTGATTGACCTGAAGGAGGAATTCATAAAAAAAAAGAAAGAAAGAAAGAAAAGAAGAGAAAGGAAAAGAAGAGAAAAGAAAAGAAAGGAAAAGGAAAAAACTCTAGGAAAGAATATTTTGGCAAAATCGAACAAAAAGTGCAAATAGACTAAGGAATGAATGACCTGGATTGATGAAAGGGTGGGAATGTAACCTAACGCCACCAGTGACCAGAGCCATCAAGTTTGCCTACGTTCATTTATATACTCATGCATATTATAATGTACATAGCAGCCGGCTGCATGTGTGACTCAAAGAGAAGTTACCTCAAAAAGACTCACAGACACAATTTAATAAGAGGACGGAAGACAGGCATAATAATCCATAATCATAGCAATGAAAATAGTGGGTCTCTTTGCTGAAGGGTATGAAAGGTGTATTGATTCTGAGAGACCACGTCTCACCGGCCCTCGGCACTGTACTGAGGCCCACCGCACTGTACTGAGTAAAGACAAAGGACTGTGCTAAGGAGCCTAGCGTTTGAGGGGCAATGCGATCGTGTACCTCCGAAACATGGCTGTGGACCGAGAAAAGCAAATAGAACAGAGCAAGATCGTGTTAGCCAGACGTTTCCCCTCTGGATTCCAAAGTCCAAATTCTTAAGCAGACAAATACATGAAAGGGGATAACTTATTTTCATTACTGGCATTCTGCTTTAAAAAGGGAGGGGCAGAATGGGGCACGCCTTTAATCTCAGTACTCCGGAAAGCAGAGACAGGTGGACTTCTGTCTGTTTGAGGTCTGCAAAGCAAGTGCCAGGTTCGCCAAGAGTTACGTGGTAAGACTTTGTCTTAAAGATAAAACAACAATAACAACAAAAACCACCCAAACAGGTCTCCCTTCAACAAGTTGACTGCTAAGGGTATGAAAATAAGAATGGGGCCGCTGGAGCCACCACACCCAGAAATCTATAGCTACCAAAGCCCAGCCGAGCATTCTGCACTTCTCTCTGGGAGATGAGATGTGTGCACACAGCATACCCGAAGACTCCCTAAATCACCCCAAAGCAAACACTTAACTTAGGAATTTTATATGCTTCAATTATGATCTTAAAGTGACCACCTGCTATCCCAGGCTAATTACTAGACCTTTTCCAACTTTTTCTCCCACTTATTAAAAAGAAATAATAACAGTATCATTTTAGGTCTTAGGTAACCGTGAGGTTCGAATATCATAAGGTAAGTGCTTAAACAATGGCAGCTACTTGGAAGGCACATTGACTATCACTAATCATCGTATAAAGGAGTTTTTAGCCGAGAGAAGAAAGATAAGGAAATACAGCTCATAAAATATAGTTGAGATACACATCGGCCCCCATGCTGCTGCCCTCCAGAAAGCAAGGAATAGCCCTGGAACCAGATCTTGGGGATTTATTTATTCAGCATCTTAAGTCTGCTTCCTCTATTCTTCGCTTTGTTTCTTGGGGTTGTTACAAGGTTTCCTTTCACCCTCAGGCTGAGAAGTATCCCTTTCTAAAGAGCTGTTCTCTGGGATGGATGTGGGAGGCCACCTACGGCTCTCCCGTGCTCGGCTTCCTCCAGCTCCTCAGCCTAGCACAACTCATTTTCAGGTCTATAAATACAGCTGCTCAGGACCCTTCGATACTTGGCTTGAATCTTCTATTTGCCACATGTTAAGGCTGCCCCCACACAGAAACCTTGAGAGCAACCATCCCTCCGGTCCTGACACATGTTGCCCAAGAGACCAAAAATAAATACCTTCTTCCCAGTGTTTTGCTGTATTTATTTCCTGTTGCCTGACTACCTGCTTCCAGACCCATAGCAGCCTCTGAGCCCAAGAGTAAACTCATTTCCCATCTGCTCCTGCACTTGAACAACAGCGTCCATACATTTTAAAGATCCAAGTCCTAGAAATAAAAGCTCAGGAAAGTCCTCAAAAGGGGGTATAAGGTCTTCACTCGTGTTCTCATAAGTCTATGAGGTTTGAGACTACAGGATACAAGCCTTTGGGCTCCCTTGTCTGATCAAATGCACACTTGTGAAAGGTTACTATTCTGATCCAGAGGGGAAACATAATCTGAGACCTTCTTAACAACTGTCTTCCAAAGTACTTGAACGTGGTGCTCCAAGTACAGTGTGTACCCTCTGTGGAGAGCCTACACTTGCTCTTCACTGGTCTCCACAGCCCAACCCCTTGCAGAGGCTCCGCCTGTCAGGCCTCATACTAAAGATGCCATTGAAGAGAGAGACACGAACTGACCTATGTGCTCTGACACAGGCTGCGAAAAAGAGCCATATCCTCGGGCCTGGAGAGATGGCTCAGAGGTTCAGAGCACTGACTGCTATGAAGAGGTCCTGAGTTCAGTTCCCAGCAACCACACGGTGGCTCACAACCATCTATGATGAGATTTGGTGTCCTCTCCTGATATGCAGGTAGAACACTGTATGCATAATAAACATAAATCTTTAAATTAAAAAAAAAAGGTGATTATCAGCTTCTTGAGGATGGAGGAAAATGGAAAAATACAATTGATTTGGAGTGTAAAAATAAATGAACAGGTAAATAAATAGATATCTAGGTAGGTAGGTAGATAGATAAAATTTAGAATTAATAGGCAAAGCAAAATTTGAAGAAAAAATGGCAAAAGAAAATCCGAAAAAGGAGAACATGTAACTTGAAATCTTAGGGTTTAGAGAAGAAATAATAATCCCAAAGAAGCTGGTGTTCATCTAATTACAAAGATTCACTGAAGGGAAACACAGCACCGTCTTCAGAGCAGGAGAAGAGATGAGAAAGGAAAGCAGAGTGATAGAATTCATGGCCAGAGGTGCCAGGAACAGAATTTGGAATGGCATTGGAGAGGGTGAGGGGGGCGGATGAGAAGCTCCTTCCAGACATTCACTGCAGAGAGGGTGAGCTTAGCCCTTAATAGGCAGGATTTAAGGTCGATGTTAGAAAATACCCTGGTATAAGGATTTTGAGAAAAATGTGGAAACTCCATTTCTGAACATATTAAGACGTAATAAAGATAAGCACCATGCTTCAGTGGCGGCTTAAGCCAAACCCAGAAACCGGGCTGCAAGGATGATCCACCCCGAAGCAGTTGAAGTTCTGTGTGCTTTCACCAGTCCAAGCCCCTCTTCGCCATCGCATAATTTAAAGACAAATCCTTATAGAAGCCTTTGGTATTTACTGGGTTTATCTATCCTGAATCTTCTTAAATCTAGTCCAGCTTCCTGACCAGCATGCCGTGTTCTCTTTTACAACTTTTTTCTATAGCTCTTCAAGGGCAAGAGCTTGTCATTTCTCTCTGTATTGCTGCCCGGCACTGTGTCCCACACATAGGCAGGACTTGATAAACCGCCCCGAGCAATGTTCACATAGAGGAAGAAGAGCAAAGATAAAAGGAACGTCATAGAAACTTTAGCAAGATCAAGCTTTAATGGTTTGTTTCCTGCCTTCACACACACACACACACACACACACACACACAGAGAGAGAGAGAGAGAGAGAGAGAGAGAGAGAGAGAGAGAGATCCTTAACTTCTGCCCATTTAGTGATTAGTTTTCCATATCAATTTGACTAGGCCAAGGGACATCTGGATAGCATTATTTCTTGGTCTGTCTCTGAGGGACAGATCTGTGGCACCATAGCCTGAGTAACGCAGGTGATGAGCTCATGAGGCAGGTGGGCTTCATCAAGCTTCAGTGGCTCAGACAGAACAAAGAGAAAGAGGAAGTGTGGCTACTCTCTGCTTAAGTCAAGCATCCGTGTGACCACAACTGACACCAGTGGTTCAATCTCAACCTGTGTCCCCCTCAAAGCCTCTATCCTTCTCCCGCATTATCAGACCCTCAAATTCAATCCGGGAGTTACACAGGCGCACTGCCTGCTTCCTCTCATCCTAATTCTGTCTGCATCCAGCACCAGTGTGTTACTGGGGAGCAGGAACCAGACCTCGAGTCCCTCTTTTCTGAGTATAACTTAGCGTTGTATAATAGGTGGCATGCAAATTTGTTTTGGGTCTCGATGGAGGACTGAGGGGTGTTTAAATTGGCAAATGTTTCAGAGAACAAGGAAACTAAGGAAAACAACATAATCAATTATATTTTTCTGTCTTTGCATTTAAATCTTTTAAAAATGCAATTAAATCCAACAATGAAAAACACAGATTCTAGTTCAAGTCCCTTCTTGAGTCTTCCTGAGACCCTTTCTCCCCCTTCACCAGCAGGAACCACTACTGGGTACCATATGCTTCTTATACTTCTATAATTTATGTCCAACTATATAAGCAATATTGTTTTCATTTTCTGTTTTTCCATGCACTATACAACACCATATGCTATTGCGTGTGAAATGCACCCAGCAGGCTTGTATGTGGAAATGTTTGGCCTCTGGCTGGGGGTGCTGTTCTGCTGTTCTGGAATGTAGAGCAGCGGTTCTCAACCTTCCTAATGCTAGGACCCCTTAATACAGTTCATCATGTGGTGGTTACCCCAACCATAAAATTATTTTTGTTGCTACCTCATAACTAATTTTGCTACCTTATGCAACATAATGCAAATTCCTGATATGCAGGATATCTGCTATTCGACACAAGGGGTTGGGACCCACAGGTTGAGAACTGCTCTCAGAGCCCTTAGGATGCGGAGCCTCCCTGGAGGATGTGAGTGGCTGGAAGCCCCTTGAAGTTTTATACCCCGCATCCTGATTCTTGCCTACTCGTTGCTTCCTGGCTTCTGACATGATATGACCAGCCATCTCATGCTCCTACAACCGAGCCTTCTAAACCATGATGGATTGTATTCCCTCAGACGATAAGCCAAAATAAACCCTTTCTCCTTAAACTGCTTTTGTGAGGTACTCTGTCAGAGCAATGAGAAACAAAATATGCCATACATATTTAAATTTTTTTGTTCAGCATTTGGGTTTCATATAAATAGATCACTGTTTATTATAATTCCTTCGGATCTTTTTCACCATATCAAGAGAACCAGGTTATTTAGCCCTTTCCTTAAATTTCCATGAATTTCCTTAAATAGACATGGAGGTCACATCTATTGTTTCTCTGTGCAAATATCGCTCCAGTGAACAGCCATGAACTTGTCTCTTTCCACAAGTGTGTATTATGTTGTCAAGAGAGGATATCCAAGTGTGTAACCGCCAAGCTACAGGATACACATGCTCACATGTAACAGGCATCACCCACGTTGGTTGCCAAGGTGACCATGACAGTTTACACCATGCCTGCAATACAAAATAACTTCCTTATGCCTGTCCCAGCATTTGATGGTACCAAAGTGATGTGGTTTTGAGAAGTTGGTCCCTATGAAGCGGTTACTGTAGTTTCCGTTTCCTGCTGAGGCTGAACATTGTTTTATGTTCATCAGCTTCTAAGGATATGAATTTGCCCATTTTCATAATTGCTTGTCATTTTAGACATTACTTTCCAGGACAGCCGGAGCCACGCAGAGAAACCCTGTCTCAAAAAAACAAAAAAAAAAAAAGAAGCCAGGTGGTAGTGGGGCACACCTTTAGTACCAATACTCTGGAGGAAGAGGCAGGCAGATCTCTGAGTTCAAGGCCAGCCTGGTCTACAGAGTGCATTCCAGGACAGCCAGGGTTACACAAAGAAATTTGAAAATAAAAAGAAAGAAAACAAAGACAAAAATAAAACATTCCTTTTCAAATCTCTTAACATATTTCCAACTGTTATTCTACATAAATATTTTCATATATTAATTAATAGTCTACAATCTATATAAATATTTTCTACTAGCTATGGTTTGTCATTTAATTTTGTTTATAATATCTTCTCTCATACACTTGTCGTAAGTCTCATACAATCAGGTAAGTCAATTTTTTTCTTGATGATTTGTGCATTTTAAATTATTGTTGTTCTTTGTCTTATGTCCAAAAGCAACATTCTTTTACATGTGCTGAAAGCAACTGGGTCTTAAAAATTCTCCTTATTAGGTATGGTGGCTCAGTACTTGGGAGGCAGAAATTGGTGAATTTCTGTGAGTTCAAGGCCAGCCTGATCTACGTAATGAATTCTAAGTCTTCCAGAACTACATAATGAGACCCTGTCTCTTAAACAAACAACAACAAAAAGCCAAAATACAAAAACATCAAAATGTGGTGATGATTCTTGGGTGATTACAGCTCATGATAGAAAGGTTTGGGCAGGGAAGGAGAAATCTTAATTAAGGGAGCCATTTTGGGGTTGGCAAGAAGCTTGACTCTAGAGGGGTTCCCAGGAATCCACAAGGATGTCTCCAGCTAGGACCCTGGGCAGTGGCGGAGAGGGTGTCTGAACTGGCCTTGTCCCGTAGTCAGACTGTTGACTATCTTGAATATCACCATAGAACCTTCGTCTGGCAACGATGGAGATAGAAACAGAGACCCCCATTGGAGCACTGGACTGAGCTCCCAAGGTCCAGTTGAAGAGCAGAAGGAGGGAAAATATGAGCAAGGAAATCAGGACCACGCGGGCTTGGCCCACCCACTGAGACACTCTGCCTGAGCTAATGGGAGCTCACCAAATCCAGCTGGCCTGGGACTGAACCAGCATGGGATCAAACTGGACCCTCTGAATGTGGCTGACAATTGGGGAAGACTGAGAAGCCAATGATAATGGCACTGGGATTTGTCTATACTACATGTACTGGCTTTTTGGGATTCTATTCTATTTGAATGCATACCTTCCTAAGCATGGATGGAGAGGGGAGGGTCTTGGACTTCCCACAGGGCAGGGTATCCTGCCCTCTCTTAGGACTGGAAGAGGAGGGGAGAGGGTAAGTGGGGGAGCAAGAGGAAAGTGGGAGGAGGGGAAAAAGTGGAAATTTTGATTGGCATTATTTATAAAGTAATAAAAAATTTGTATTTGAATAAATACCCTTTATCCCCACCCCCCCCCAAAAAGGAAGGTTTGAATGAGAAAATAAGGAGGGCCAAGAGGTGATACATATGCCTTTAATCCCAATACTCAGGAAGAATGAAGAAGAAGCAGGCAGATCTCTGAGTTCAAGGCCAGCCTGGTCTACAGAGCAAGTTCCAAGACAGCCAGGGCTATACAGAAACATGTTGTAACATAATAATTCTTTTGTACACGGTGAAGATTTGTCACTCAGATTTTTCTAAAAGGCTGGATGGCCAATAGCTTGGCAGGATTTTCAGGGAGAGAGGACACTGGGAAGAAGAGGGTGGAGTCAAGGGGAGTCACCAGGAGACGCCAAGAGAAGCAAGATGAACATGCTGTGCTGAAAAAGGTACCACCACATGATAGATAATAAATATGGGTTAATTTAAGTCATAAGAGCTAGTTAGTAACAAGCCTAAGCTATCAGCTGAGCACTTATAATTAATAGTAAGTCTCTATATGTTTATTTGTGGAGCCGACTGGCAAGAATGAGCAAATGGCAGGACAAAAAAAAAAACCGCCAATAGAAACACTGCCTGGAAAAAAACCTTAAAAAGAAAAGGAAGGTCGAAAGGAAGGAAGGAAGGAAGGAAGGAAGGAAGGAAGGAAGGAAGGAAGGAAAGAAGGAAGGAAGGAAGGGAGGGGAGAGAGAGAGAGAGAAAACGAGAAGATCAATCTTCTTGCTTTGACACAAGCTCCCACCAACACCAGATATGTATACTATCCTACTCTGCACAGCCCACCCAGGCTCCCAGATTTCCATGGCCTAGGTCTCTGTCTGAGTCTGGTGTCAGATTCATGACCATTATAAAGAAGGTGAGATAGAAAAACAAATAAACAAACCAAAAACAAGCAAAGACAAAAAGAACCAAACAACTAAGCAACATCAACAAGACAGAAGCATGCTGGGTGTGTGTATCACATAGAATCTTGATAGACAGAGAGCCTACAGTAGCCCAGAAAAAGACTTCCTAGTGAGCACTATTCTGTCCCCTGAAAACCACTGTGCCTGCCAACACCCTAGAGGGAAGTATGTCTTCTGAATTTGGAAGCAGAAAGCAGTGGAAAGTCTAGTTGCAGATTTCCTTTTGCTGCACTGCTGGGGTGTACATCTTTAAAGCAAGGAGTTCACTTTCTGCAAGTTCAGCTTCAACCATAAGTGGTGCAGCCAAGCTGCTTGCATAGCAGTCTTAGCAAGAAAGAAGAGAGACCATCTTGGCAAGGTGACTTCTTTTTCTTCGAAACAGGGTTTCTCTGTAGCTTTAGAGCCTGTCCTGGAACTAGCTCTTGTAGACCAGGCTGACCTTGAACTTGGTGTGGGACAATGGTCTGTATTCTGTCAATTATTTTTAAATAAATGCTGATTGGCCAGTAGCCAGGCAGGAAATATAGGCTGGACAACCAGACAGGAAACAGAGGCAGGTCAATGAGAACAGAGAATTCTGGGAAGAGGAAAGCTTGGTCCGCAGTCTTAGCCCAGCCACAGAAGAAGCAAGATGTGACTGCCTCGCTGAAAAAGGTACTGAACCATGTGGCTAACACAAATAAGAATAATGGGCTAATATAAATTGTAAGAGTTAATAAGAAGCCTGAGATAGTAGGTTAATCAGTTTATAACTAATATAGACTTCTGTGTGATTTCTTTGGAACTAAACAATTGCACCAGGCAGGACAGAACCCCTCACACACACACACACACACACACACACACACACACACATACACACACACACACACACACACACACACACACACATACACACACACACACACACACACACACACACACGCAGCGTGAACTCACAGAGATCTGCCTTTGGCAAGGTGACTTTCGTGGCTTTGATTTCTTCGGAGCGATATAGCAAAGAAGATAAAGTGTTGTGAAGACAGAGCACTTCCTGAACCATACAGAGAAACATAGAATTATTTCAGAGTT